>NC_140574.1:311267-348767 GCF_057381845.1 Rhamphochromis longiceps
AAACAGAAGAAGGAGAGCGGCACCAAAGAGGCGAAAAAACGAAAGAGCGCACCACCTCCTGACACCACATCCACAAAGAAGTCCAAATGTACCTCCAGTGCTGAGGGGGACGACAAGGAGGTTTTTCTCCTCCCTGTTCGTGGGCGTGAGCGTTACGAGATGTTGAAGAAGATCAATGACGGTTTGGAGCTGCTTGACAAGGACAGCAAAAGCAAGTCAAAGGTCTCAGTGAAGCATGAGGTTCCCGTGCCCTCCAGTGGAAAGAGGCTGCTCCAGAGAGGAGAGAGGAGTGACAGCGACTAAGATGCCCATCACCTCAATTTCGAAAACAAATGTCACCTTTTTGTCTAAGCCTTTAGGATTATTTCAGGTTTTAAATGCCCATTTAAAAACCAAAATGCCATCCTGCCTCAGTTAAAACGGTTCCTGAAACTGTACTGCCTGATTAGTCACTGCACTGACATACTGTTGTGTTCAGTTATGTTTTTCTTTTCTTTTTAAAAAAAAAACAAAAAAAAACAAAACAACAACCCTATGTTCCTAATTGGGTTAGAGCCGTTCAGCATGGTTTGAGTGAGATTAAGAATGATCCTTGTCATAACGAGTCACTGCCGTTTATTTAAATAAAGTTCAAAGCTAGGCTTGCAAAACTTGAATGGAATTTGCCTCTGATGTTGCTGTATTACTGTGCTACAGTCCTGTCGCACCATGTCATTTTTAAAAAAAGAAATGTATATATTTTGCATGATTGTCTGGGAAATGCAACCACCTCTGCGCAACCTTGATTCATATGCAATATGTAATCATGTTTGTGTAACATGAAAGAAAAAAGAGAAAAAATGATGATAAATGCAAAGACTGGTAACAGCGCTAAGAACCATAAAGCAAGAGAATTTTTAAAAAACTGTGAGAAATAAACTACACTGTAAAAAAAATAACCCTATTCAAATTAAAAAAAATGATGTCCAGTTGTCACATCCAAAATATTTGGCTTTATAGAATCCAAATTGAGTCACTTGATATGACCTGATACTTTTATGTTGATATAAACAATATTACTAGACTTGACTGAAACTTTAAATTTTGCATTGATCCAAATTGATTTTTTTACATAGAACCATATTTTAATTATTGAACCAAGCTAATATATTGAAATTTAACCAACCTAATGTATTCACATCGAACCAAATTAACATGAACTAATATGTTTGTGTTGAAGCCAGGTAATTGATTTACATATATTCAAACTATATTTTTTACATTTCATTTCAGTTCAAAAATGCTCTGCATTTCCTATAAAAAACAAGACAGTTGGCCAACCAATTGTTTCAAAATTATTTATTGTTCCAAACCATTTTAACTATAATCAATAGAGAGGATTAGTAATATACAGATTTAGTGCTACGGCAGAAATGATTAGAGAAATGTTTGTTTTATAAAACCTGCAATCTTTTGAAAACCAGTATAAAACCTGCAACCTGTCTAAAACTGGCATAAAACCATTATAAAAACTCTTTTTAAACCAATTTGCAAGTACTCAAAAATGTTTATATGTGCACTGTGCCTGTACAATGTAAAAAAAAAAAAAAATCTACACATGTATCAATGAAATCAACTTAAATCTCCCTTTCAAATGGGTGTTCTTATAAATTTTGAATGTAGAATACCACTGCAGGCCAACCAAGCAAAATAACCAAGCACACATGCACACATGCATGCAAACACACTACTGTGCAGTGTTAAGTTCACAATTAAGTTTGCGAATCTTAGAGGTCATCTTGTTAAAGTCAAGCTCCATCATAATCTTTTGAAGAGCCTCAAAGGTGAACCTGAATCCTCGTGGATATTCCATATTAAGAGCATAACAGAGTCCAAAGACCATTGCCACTCCAGCTGCCACAGAAGGCAACTCATTCAGGACTTCCACACCATCAATGATTATCCCGATGTCTCGAGGCTGATGTAGGAGGCTTGAGTTGTCCCTGAAGACGAAGAGTGCCATGGTGGTACTCTGCAGCTCTTCCTCAGCTTCATCTTTCTGGGATATCTTGAGGTAAAATATGGAACAAAATGTACAAGTGAAGAACTGAAGTCTGGCACACCTGATAAATCTTTGACCATAATAAACTACTATTTTGATAGTTGTTTGGTCACAGACTATTAGAACAATTATTTGACTAATCAGATTGTGAATTGCATAATCATTAAATTAAATCAATGGTGGAACATTTTCATAAATGTTCCACAAAGCCCAAGAAAAAAAAAAGAAAACAATACAGAACCCTAAGATATTAAATTGATGAGTTGATTAATCGTTGCTGTCCTACATTAATCACTGCATTTAATAGCAGAGTTGTCAAATTTACATCAAGAGACTGCATCTCATGTAGAGACAGAACAGATATGGACATACCATGTATTCTTTTATCAAGTCCTCAACACATCAGCAAGGTGAATGAGAGGATAATGAGGGAGAGTCTAGATTATTATGAAATGTTTAAAAAGGATGTGCAGTGTAAATGCAAAATGATACCTGTTCAGATTAAATGAAAATGTATGCTTCAGCCATGGAATGGATGGAGCGATCTGTGGTTCTGAAAGCATACAGAAAAAAAAGAATAATGTTACTTCTCTATAAAACACATTACATAGAAAAACCAAGAAATACGTAACATGACATACCAAACAGTCTACAGACCAGCCATTAGCGACTAAGTTTGGCATAGGGTCAATTTTTTGCTGTTAAAATTAAAATTTCTTCAGAAAATGCACATTTTTCCGAGCTGCGCCTGAAAGTCAATTGAAGGAATTAGTCTTATGTCATTGATCTTATATGCTGGCTTGTTATTTCTGTCTCTAAATCATGCACATTAATAATTATCTTTTGCGCTCGGTGTACACACACATAACACACAGATATTTATATGAAGAGAGACAAACGTACGCGCACAAACACAAGCTTGTGTCTAGAAACCGCGAGCTCACCAGAAAAATTCAAACGAAGCGGAGCACGGAGTTATACTATGAATGTTATGAACTATGAACTTATGCTAGCTAGCTTTATCCACCACCGATGCATCGTGGTAACGCTAGCTAGTTAGGCAAAAAGCCGTTTTTTACCAGTATACTAACTTGTATTCCCGACTGTGATGGTCGGTTTCTGGTAACCAGTTCTAACGTTGCGCAGGATAGCTAGCTAGCTTATAGCTAGCAGCTACAATCATGCAAAAATTAGGGGTGGCTGTCGACCCAGCTTAAATGGGGTTATTTTCTGCGATTTTGGCAATACAAATTATAAAAGCTTTTGTAACACACTTGGCTTTACTTACGTTTATTTTCAGATGAAATTAATCAAAGATGTGACATGATGTTTCCAGCAGCCATGCAGAATAAAAATGGGTCCCGGTCTATTTCTGGTGGGCGTGTTCAAGTGCAAATCACTTTGACTCAAATTAAAGATATTATCTGTTCAACATGAAAAGAAATATATGTTTTGAGAGAAATCAAAAACTTTGCGTTGCGATGTTCACAATCCTGTACTGACACTATGGGCACATTTTTAGAAATCTATTTAATTCCACAGAAAGGTTAGCCACTTTAGTGTTTCACTTGTGACCTATTTATAGCTCACTGAAGATGGTTTTAAAATGCAACAATGTTCGGAGATAGAGAGAAAAAAAAAAAGAACTTTGGTGCAGGTGCAGGTGCAGTCTTTATGTAGCTTTCTGGTGACCTTAAAAGAACCTTTACGAAGCCCGTTGACAGGCCTTTAATCGAATGATCGGTTGGTTGATTGATAACAGAAAAAAATGACACATAAGATGGACATAAAGGACTGAAAACACCAAGAGCAAAATATTGCATCGCACTCATTTATGTAGTTTATTTTTAGATTAGATAATTTTGCAAAATAACGCAGCAAAATAAATAATAAGAGCCGGGATGTGCAGACTATTTAGCACTGAAAAAACTCCGTCCATGTGAACAGAATCAGGTGTTACCTTACCTGTTGATTAAATATCAAGACTATTTAGCAATAAGCTTACTTTAAAGGCTCGTAATAGGTGAACTGTCTTGGTATAGTTGAGTCACGCAGACTTCATGGTCCATGTTGTGTTACTTGTTGTTTGTGTGTGTGTGTGTCACCCGATGACCCCTGGCGCCGGAGCGTCTAGACTACATTAGAGATGTGTCACAGCAAAGAGCCGCACCTGCGCTCAAAGAGAGCACATACATAGAGGTGAGATGAGGATAAATGGATAGATGCGGTCCTTTTTCGAAGCTGAGCGCACAGTTGTATTTCCTGCACAATCACACACGAAGTGAGGCTGTGTTTATGCCGGTTATACCATGAATATACACCCTGCAGGCACCACTTGTTTGTCAAACTGTTTATGAAGCAAAAGTCACATTTCTGTTTATTTACAAAGCAAAAAGAAGGGGGGGAAAGAGGCGTAGGAGGGGGTGGAGCGTGCGCACTAGCATACCGGCGACGGCTGTTTCCTTTCACTAAAAGGAAAAAAATAATAAAATGTGTACTTCACGTTACGGTTGAAACTGGGGGGGGGTTTTTTTGTGTTTTTTTAATTTTTATTTTATAGAAACAATTTTTGCTCATAACCAATTGACAGGGGATTTCTTAAAATCACCCCGCAGTTCTTCAGCTGAGACACCTGAGTTAGAAAACACAAACACTGCAGCTGTCTTTGTACAAACTTGTACAAACTCTGTTTTGACCTTGTATACTGTATTTCCCCAGCCCCTCTATTTTGAAACTAAAACTATTGAACCTTAATTCAATTTCTCACTTCACATAATCGTTTCACTTTTGCCTTGAAGTGTTACTTTTAATTTAATTTAATTATTTTTTTATGACGCATGTTCTCTGGTGAGTTCAGGTACATCTGTAACTTCAAGTGGAAGAGTTGCATGTGAGTTAAAAATTTTCTATAATACCAAAAAAAAAAAAAAAAAAGACAAAATACTGACGTTTTTGTCGAATAATCTGTCTGACATGAGGGATAATATAGCATTTGCATTTTAACTAAAAGACTCGCGCACTGACACTATGGGCACATTTTTAGAAATCTATTTAATTCCACAGAAAGGTTAGCCACTTTAGTGTTTCACTTGTGACCTATGAAGTACCCCCGAAATTGTATCATATTAAACAACAACAACAACAATAACAACAACAACAATAAACACTCGAGGACTTTAAAGAGTTTAATTTTTACCGAGGTTTGAGAGCGCTCACCCCGGCTCGGGGCTCCACAGATGTGATGGATGAGGGCTCCTTGCTGCAGACTGCAGCGGAGTGTTTGACAGTCAAACTTGAAACAGTCTTTGGAACTGAAACGGTCTCTGCCAACACGAACACATACCCCAAACAGTTCGGTAAATATGTACAGTTTCTCGCAGCTTCAGTTTTCAGCAGCTACCAGAACTTGCCTACGGTCTGCATCCTCCCAGCAGCCTCGCACTTCATCTGCGGGCAGTACTTGCGTGTGTGAGCGCTGTCACCGGTGGCTTCGCAGATCGGGCAAGTGTAGTTCCGGAGGACGGGGCAGAAAACTTTCCCGTCGTCTGATTTGAGCTTGTGAGATAGGTACACCCTCGGAGTCTCCCCGTTCTGCTTGCATAAGCGGCAGTAGTCCGAGGATGAGGCGCTGCTGCTGGTGTCCGACGCGCTGCTGGTCGGACTGGACTGTGATGAGTTTTTGGAGGATTTCTTCCCCCGAGTGGAAGTGTGGACCTTACTCCAAGGGGGCGCTTGTCCCTTCTTTGGACGCTCGGTGTCTCGGTTATCAACCTCACGGTTGCTGCACAGTTTCTCGAACACTTGGCTCAGATTCATGTAGTCGTGCCACATGTTAAAGCTGTCCCCACCAGTGAGGATCGAGTTCTGGACCTCCAGTCGTCTCGGCATTGTGGTCATTTTTTGGCAGAAGTAAAACTGAGAGTGTGTTTGGAGCGCCTCATATTTATAGCTCACTGAAGATGGTTTTAAAATGCAACAATGTTCGGAGATAGAGAGAAAAAAAAAAAGAACTTTGGTGCAGGTGCAGGTGCAGTCTTTATGTAGCTTTCTGGTGACCTTAAAAGAACCTTTACGAAGCCCGTTGACAGGCCTTTAATCGAATGATCGGTTGGTTGATTGATAACAGAAAAAAATGACACATAAGATGGACATAAAGGACTGAAAACACCAAGAGCAAAATATTGCATCGCACTCATTTATGTAGTTTATTTTTAGATTAGATAATTTTGCAAAATAACGCAGCAAAATAAATAATAAGAGCCGGGATGTGCAGACTATTTAGCACTGAAAAAACTCCGTCCATGTGAACAGAATCAGGTGTTACCTTACCTGTTGATTAAATATCAAGACTATTTAGCAATAAGCTTACTTTAAAGGCTCGTAATAGGTGAACTGTCTTGGTATAGTTGAGTCACGCAGAGTTCATGGTCCATGTTGTGTTACTTGTTGTTTGTGTGTGTGTGTGTCACCCGATGACCCCTGGCGCCGGAGCGTCTAGACTACATTAGAGATGTGTCACAGCAAAGAGCCGCACCTGCGCTCAAAGAGCGCACATACATAGAGGTGAGATGAGGATAAATGGATAGATGCGGTCCTTTTTCGAAGCTGAGCGCACAGTTGTATTTCCTGCACAATCACACACGAAGTGAGGCTGTGTTTATGCCGGTTATACCATGAATATACACCCTGCAGGCACCACTTGTTTGTCAAACTGTTTATGAAGCAAAAGTCACATTTCTGTTTATTTACAAAGCAAAAAGAAGGGGGGGAAAGAGGCGTAGGAGGGGGTGGAGCGTGCGCACTAGCATACCGGCGACGGCTGTTTCCTTTCACTAAAAGGAAAAAAATAATAAAATGTGTACTTCACGTTACGGTTGAAACTGGGTTTTTTTTTGTTTTTTTAATTTTTATTTTATAGAAACAATTTTTGCTCATAACCAATTGACAGGGGATTTCTTAAAATCACCCCGCAGTTCTTCAGCTGAGACACCTGAGTTAGAAAACACAAACACTGCAGCTGTCTTTAACTCGCGAGGGCAGTCATGGACGCAAGACCTGCGTCTCATCACTGTGTGCGTGCTTTATTTATACTTCTCTGTGTGTCTGTGTGTGTGTGTGTGTGTGTACAAATACAACAGAGTTATTCTAAGAATTCAGAGCTGAGGTTCCCCTTTTTCTAAATCTGCATGTTCTTACAGTAAGAGGAAGCTGTAAGTTGTTTATCATACAAGAGTTTCATGTCAAAAGTCACGTAGACATTTGCTTAGTGATAAATATTGTGTAAAGTGATAAATATTTTTTTGAAAACAAATTCTTTGAAGAAGTGTCCCTCACATCTTCCCACCTGCTTTCACTGCATAACAGCCCACCCTAGTGAGACAAGACCGAGTAAAAGAGCCTGAAAGGAGTTCAGAAGTGCCCTCAAGCACCAATTTTGCCCGCAGGCACCGCAAGATCCTTTGTTTTTCACAAAGATAACTGCTAGACTCCACGTACAGTGGTGAAGATGAAAATTTGCCACAGACCACAGCCACAGTCACGGTGTGACAAATAAAGCCAATAATTATTTCCCAGTTTGTTTGTTTTGTCATCAAATTGAGAAAATGTGTGTTTAATGAACTATTTGTACAATATAACATATATCAATAGGAGTACAAAAGGTCACAAAGGTCAAATAGTATTCTCAAGTGTAAGCTCAGTAATGGTCAAAATATTGCGTTTTTGTGACTGAAACTCATTCATGCATTTGTGTCATCACGCTTAGATTACTGTAATTCCCTGTTTACTAGCTTGGATAAATCATCTCTCTCTCGCCTCCAGACAATACAAAACGCAGCAGCCAGACTACTAACTCGCTCTACCAAGCGTGTTCACATCACTCCCATCTTATATTCTTTACATTGGCTCCCAATAGAGTTTAGAATTCGCTTTAAAATTCTTGTTTAAACATACAGAGCACTAAACGGCTCCAGATTACTTATCCAAGCTTCTTTTAAAATACACTGCTGCTCGTCATCTCCGCTCACAGACTCAGAGTCTCTTAGTTGTTCCCCGTACACGACTGAAGACAAAAGGGGACAGAGCCTTTCAGTCTGTTGCACCAAGGCTGTGGAACAGTTTACCACTACCACTACGTTTGCTTGACTCTGTGGATTCTTTTAAAAAACAGTTAAAAACTCTTCTGTTCAAACAAGCCTTTTGTTGATCTACATTTTATATTTTTTACACTAATTACATTTGATCTTTTACATTGTATATAATGTCTATTGATTTTATTGTTTATTTTAATATTTGTGTACAGCGCTTTGTGAATGTCTGTCTGTGAAAAGCGCTTAATAAATAAAGTTTACTTACTTACTTACTTACTGAGCCTGCAGTTCAGAAATTTAACCATTAGATGGAGTCATTGCCAAAGCAATGTCACTTTGAATTGGAGCATCACTGGGCTGACACTCACATTACAGAGGCAGACCAAAACACACACGATTAAAATAATGTATATAAACGTGGAGAGAGATAGAGGAGAAAAAAGCAACAAACTCCACATACAACATCCAAGTTGGAAAAAGCTGGGGAGTAGTCAGTGGTATCACATGTCCCCCCAAAGTCTGTTTTCAAGCATATCTAAATAGGCTTGTGACAGGGCCATTCTGTGTCATTCTGATCAATCCTGCAGTGCTGACTCAGTTGGCAGATGTGTGGTTGTTCTCACTATGCTACTCCCACAGGCCTCCCCTCTCCTCTTCCTCCTCCTCGTTGCCATTCCCTGATGAGTTGCATCCACAGGAATCTTGATCAGAGCGCCAGGGATTGGTCTTTTGAAGCTCTCAGGGTCCCCCTGTGATTTTACTTAGTTCTTCTTTCCCTGCTCTTCCTTTGGTTAATATGTTGAGGTTTGACACATCTCCAGCCCTTCTTGTTTTTGTGCTTGAAGTAGTCCAGGGAGGCACAGAGTCCTCGTGGAAACTTTTGATGTCCATCTCAGAGTGATGACATTGTACAAAGCTTTCCTTTCGTCTTGTTTTCTATAGGGTCATGCTGCTTATGCACAATGCAACCACCAAAAGGCAGCACTTGGCTGGATCTATATAAATTGCTAGAAAAACAGCAATACATGCTTCATGTTGTAAGTTGACAGTCCATGTTGATGCTGAATAGTGGCCTTAATGTGTAGATTATATAATTACTTAACTGAAATGTCCACTACAGGTTTATGTAGTTAGAGTTGGCAATCTTTCTTACAGAACATTTACTATGACTGATGTTAGTAGTCCTGTGTTTGTCCGTTATATGTCGTATGTAGCACCAGGGTCTCAGAGGAACGCTGTCTCACTTCACTCTGTACTGTAACACTATACATGGTTGAAATTAAAATAAAAGCCACTTGAATTGCCTTGTTACCTGAGATTACAGTTTACAGTTAAGCAACATATTCATTTGTAATTTATGGACCTTTTTTTTTATACAGTAGTGATCATGTTTTGAATGTTGATTCCAAGACAGCTTTTGTCTGTTTGGCTTTTTGTAATTTTAATTGTCTTTCCAATTTGCCAGAACACTTCTCCACAATCACTGTCCACATATACATACATACGTTCATAAGAACACAACTCTGAAGCCAAGCTGAGGTACGGGAGTCACTGAATGGCTGGTTTATTTTATTGAACGTTGAAAACATTTTTGTAAAGTTGTCCTCAAATGACAAGTCATCTTCTCTGCTGGAATAGGAGACATCCTGGAAGAGGTGATACGCCAGTCTGACATCTTCCACCCAAATGTCATCTCCAAACTACTTGGACTTGTCTGTGAGTAGATACACCACAAACTATAATATGACATCCACAGCAGGCATTTAACTAAAATTTAACTTGATCTGTTCGCACAAGAGCACTAAGTAAATATCAGATAATGTTTCTTACCGTTCTGCAGCATTACTGTATTCTTCCTATCCTTGGACAGAGTGTGATCAGGTTTGTATCCACAGCCCTGCCTTGCCATCTTCTGGCAATTTTCATCAAACCTCTTTTTGTGGTGTGGGCGAACAAAGTGGTAGAGGCCTGTGACACAAGGCAGCAATAGCAATCAACTACAAACTGTTTTAGCAATATTCCACTAACACACTGTTATATTGGTGCGAAATTATGACTTTGACATTGTTATTAGTATTGTGTAAATGTCTGATAATGAATACAGGTATATTCAGTTTTTTAAAAGTAACATTGGTTGAGGGGTTCCTAAGCTATTGTGAAAAACTGGGCAAACTACAAAGAACGCAATGATCCTATCCACAGTACATAGTTTCATTACGTATACATATTATGGTAGAGAAATCAATTTAAGAAAAGACTGGAAATTCATATTGACCAACTATGATCTGCACTGTATCCAAACATGCCAGTTCATCCAAGTTGAGGTGGGCAAGCCATGGTCAACATGTATGAAGGCTGAAATTAAATATGGTGATGTCGATGGGACAATTTAGGAAATCACTGACTGCAAGAGATTTTTACCCAGTTATTAAAAACAATCCATGTTAACAATTATCCTGGTTTGTAGTGCCGACGTGGGAAATTTTTCTATTTTGTTTTACTATTGTGATAGGTATGAATGTGCAATTACAATAAAGAGTTCTCTCTCTATCTTGAATTAAAGCTCATTTCATCTTTACCATTTGGACAAAACACAACTTTTACAATTTTGTACTGTGCATGACCAAGTTGAAAATCAAAATCCCTGCTTGTTTCAATAAGTCAATGCATTCTGCACATATTTCAACTATTTTGCTGGCGTGAGATTTTAAATAAACAAATTAATATTAAAAAAATAATAATTTAAAATATTTCATTCAATTCGAAAGAGTTGAAAAAAAGATAATGACTTTAATGGATTTGTAAATAAGTGAATTGGTTAGACACATTTTACCTAGAGAGTAATATGAACTACTCGTAAATCTAGAAAACGTGTTCCGAGTTCAGACCTGTGCAAAGCAGGTATACTTCATAGATGTAGGTGAGAGAGCGTACTCTCATGCCTCCAGTGAGTATATTGTCATTCTTAAAGTCTCAGTGTTAACCAAGTGAGGTATTTTTGCAGCTATTAATTTATGACAGCAGAAGATTTACCATGTAGGAGATTCTGAGTATTAGTGTCTTTGCCTAAAAATGCGGTTTCAGTCAGCAGGTGATTCAGGTCATCAGTCTTTTCGTAGGTGTGCAGCGCCCGTATGATGCGGTGACAGCAGACCTCACTCAGGGACTTCTTCATGTCCGCCAGGAATGTCTTAGCCCTGCTGGGTTTACGTTCTTGAGACAAATCCTCAGGGACACCCAGCTTCTTCAATGACATTAGAAGAAACAAAATCTGAGCAGCATAAACTTTTTTACCACTATTTTACAAGTACAGAAATCAATCAAAAACTAAGTATACTTCCAGCTCTCAAGACTGTCTTCCACGTGCTTACATCTCTCACTACAATTCACAATGTTGTCTGAGAACATCACAGTCCATGGAGACTACTGCCTGACCTCATCTGTCAACCATTAGTACTGCAAACAAAAGTGGCCCAGATCAGATCCCCATCTGTCATTCCTACTGCACACCTACTCATGTATCTGGCTCTTACTCTGACTTATTTCTGCAGTACCATATTTCCTTTCTTGGCATGCTACCATGTGAGGTCCAAAAAGACACAATGCGAATACTTCTGACCTTCTCTATATACCAGATTAGGCTTAACATTATGAACCCTAACAGCTGAAGTGAAGAAGATTGATTCTCTCTTCATCATGGTACCTGTCTTGGTTTATATTAATTTCCAGTTTGCAATGGTCAGTATCTATCAAAAGTGGTTCAAGAAAGAAAGTGTGTGAACCAGCGACAGGGTCATGGGTGGCCAAGGCTCACTAATGAGTAAAAACTGGCCTATGTGTACTAATCAAAAAAAGCGACTGTGGCTAAAACTGCTAAAAAAGTCTTGGTTGATTCTGATAGAAAGCTGTCAGAATACAGAGTGGATCACATATAAGTATGGGGCTACATAGCTTCAGACCAGTCAGGGTGATCATGCTAAGCCCTGTCCACTGCCAATAATAGGTAATTAGAATTGAATTATTTTTTTGGGTCATATTAATGACCCTCTCAAATGCCTTTTTGTGTGGCATGGTGCAGCTAGAGAACCATAAACAGATGCAGCATGTGAGCACACTTTCAATGGAGCCACAGTAGAAGATGATCATTACTTGGATGTTACTTTGAGATGTAAATTTTGCATAAACATTGTTGCAGATCATGCACACCCTTTCATGGAAATAGTATTCCATGATGGCTAAGCAAGATAATGTAAAATACGTTCAAAAATGTTTTGAGGAACACAACTCTGGCTGCAAACATATTGGTGCCAGATAACCCAGACGACCTTCAGAGGTCTTTTGGACTGTTTCGGAAAGTAAGGACAACCAACACAATATTAGGAAAATGGTTATAACGTTATACCATACTGGCATACTTCTCTGTTAACACTCAATGCAAAAAACAAATCTAGTTTTCGTGCCTTAGCATACCTGAAACAGATTGGTATATATGCACCAAGAATATATATCTTCCTTAGCTGCTGGTATATCTCATCTACTTTATCCTGCTGTAGTTACTATAGTTCTGCACATCCTAAATAACTGTACCAATATCCTTCTTCTCTGAGCGATACTCTCACTTTCCAAGACTATGTTAAACAATCTGGTTAAATTTTCACTGCTCTCCCTCCTATACATCTCCATACCTCCACAGGTATGTCATTTGTACCAACTGCCTTTCCAATTTTCATCCTCTTCAAAATCTATAGTAATCCCCCCTCACACATACACACAGACACACACACACAATTACTCACACACTTTGTCTGTTACTCATGATGTGAATTAGTACTTCTTACACTGTGACAATGTCAGAAAATGATCTACCTTTTGCTCTCGCATGTCCTCTTCAATGGTATTGCTGGCTTGCTCCAAAGCATCCAGCAAGTTGAGTGGTCTCCTGTTATTGTGCAGCACCTCATACTGATTAAGGAAATTGGCCATGTCATTGGCTCCATTCTTCTCATCTGATCACAAAAAAATAATCAAGGACTCACATTGGGGCAGCTGTACATTTTAAAACTAATATTTGCATTTCTGTAGGTTTCGGTTTAACTGGCTTTTAGTCACTTCAATTTATACCATTTATTATTGAACTCATTGTTTCTAATGTAGTTTTTCTCCATTTAAACTCAATGAATTGTAAAGACATTCTAGTGAAATATATCTGGTATAGCAAAAGCACACCTTGATCTTTAATATGCTAAAACGAAACATAGCAAAACATCAAACCACATCCATTGTACTAACTGAGTCTCCTCCTCTTCAAGCTGGGAAGGTATGTGTCCAACACCTTGGCCTTCTGGGTGTGAGAAGTTTGCAAGTAGCGGCGAGAAGTGGAACTGGAGGACTGAGTGTCTCGTGAACACTCAGTCTCGTGGTTGTGTGCTGGAGCCTTCTTCCCAACCACAGGCCTCTTAAATGTTTAATGCACACACTGTCAGTAGAAGCTGACCAACTGACCTGCAAACAACTTTCATAAAAGCGTCTACACATTTTACTGCACATGCAATGATATGATATGTTAGCCGATATTTATTATTAAAAGAATCCGACAACAAAGGTTGGCATGGTGTTACAAAAACCCATAACTCTAACTTTATTATAAAAAAACTGGCAGAAAAAACTAGAAATCAAAGTTCATTAAAAGTATATTTTGGCGAGATAAATAGTGCCATAGACATTAATGAAAATACTCAAGGTAAATATTCACATTTTTAACTACTCTGGATTTTTTTTGTTTTAAATCACAACTCAAGTTTCCTATCTTTTCAGAGCTTAAAAAACCTACCCACAAATCTGGATTACCAACAGTACTATTAGCTGGTTCCTTAACAAAACTGAATAATGAAAGAATTTGCAGCATTGTATGAACTGTGCAGGTGCGACTACCCACCATTTTTTGTGCAGTCCTGAAGAACTGAGAGACATCACGGACGACCTTGCCAAAGGTGTCATAGAGGCGCACATAAGACCTCACCCATGATGGAAGCATGGCCCGGGTATCAGCATTTTTAAATCTGTTGGGAAACTTTTCATTTTAGTTTAAGAATACTTTTTTACATTTTCAATTAATAAGGTGAACTAAGCACTTAATTGAGAATTTTTTAAATGTGAAGCTTCGGAGACACTGTCTGGTATAGTGGAGAATGTTCCCTCTTGTATGATGTTACTTAATTAAGTAAACGTGGTCTATATCTGACCTCTGATCACACAAGAAGATCGCTCCATAGTCTTCCTTGTGACGAATCACTCTACCAATGGCCTGATTCACAGCTCTGAAAGCCTGCTGTCTGTACCAGTCTTGCCCTGATAAGTACTGTTCACACACACACACACACACACACACACACACACACACACACACACACACACACACACACACACACACACACACACACAGAAATCCAACTACCGTTATACGACCAAGCAATCCTTTAGTGTACCTCAATAGTTAATTTTGTTGATTTTCTTTCACCTTTTGTCCTACAGAATTCTTTTGATTCATCTCATCCAAAAATTGCATTTTCAGGACAACGCGAGGGTCTTTTTTTGGAGGGAAAGGAAGGCCAGTAATGATGACACCCCGACCAAACATGTCTGCAAAATCCAGACCCTCGCTCGCCTAAGACAAGAAGATATAATTACATAGCAGCTTTGAGAGAAAGTTTTTGTGTAACCCTACATTAAAATGAAAGAGAATCCTAACTCCATATCTACGTTTTCTTAAATGTTTATCCAATTAGTCACAGCCATCATAGAAAAAGAGGTAGGTTGCAAAATGGAAAAACAGCATAAAACGGTTAACAAAGAGAGATATTCATGTCACAAAAATGAACAGTCATTCCCAAAACATTGTATGGTAATACACTTGTAAACAAAAGAAAAAAAATTGCCTGATGTTGACACAAGAGGACAAGGGTACCAAAGATATGACATGTCCTTTGAATATCATATACAATTGTGATCAGAAGTTTATGAACACTCATCATGGGTATGAATGTCATGATTATTTTGGGCTTCTAATGATTTCTTTCAACTGCTCTTTTTCCAGGTTGAAATGGTTTTACAGCATTCATCTATTATGACTTGAACATTATTGGATGCACTACTTTAAATTAATTGAGATTTTATATTAATCGCACAGGGTCAAAGGCATATAAATAAACTCAAATATCAACAGACATCCACTTAAATCTTTCATAAGGTCTTTGTCTTTCAAATTGATGAGGTCAAGGCCATTAAACTCATCAGTGATTGTGATTTATTACAGCTGGAAGTTTCTCTTTGCAAGCATAAAAAGGACAAATATTCAGAACAACATGAAAGTCCAAGGAACTCAGTTTATGTAAATTGGGAAGGTCTCTTGGAACCATTCTGAACTGCAATTCCAAGATCATTAGTTCAAACAACTTCAATTAAATACAAGATATTCAAATGACTCACTACTTTACCATGCTCTGAAGGGGGGGACTCTAGGATATCAACAACTACAACATTTGCAGGTGTCCACATAGATAAGCCAAATGATTTCTGGAGAACAGTTTTTTGGACCGAGAAAAACAATGATCGAGTTGTTGTCCACAATTACAAGGTGTGTTTGGACGAGTAAAAGTGAGGGCTTAACACCTAACAACACTGCACCAACTATCAAGTATGGTACAGATGGATGATTTGTACGAACATTCATGATCATGATGATTGTATGTAAACTTCTGATCACAACTGTATACCCACACTATACAGCAAAAGTTGGAGCTGAAACATGACAACAGAAAACATTGTAGGACTTTTGCAGAGTCCATGGACAGCCTCCTCACCTTCCCTCGACACACACCAAAGAAGGCTCCTCCTTTGGATCGGGGATCATTGACTTTGGTGTAATAACCATCAATGACCTAGGAATAGACAGAAAGAAGCTCAATTTCTTTCAAATCTTTAGATTTTTATAACTATAAAAAGCTTAGGATATTTCTTCAGATGTGAAATGTTTAAAGAGGGGTTCACAGCCGAGTGATAAGACACCTAAAATATAAATAAATACTAACTTCATTAAAGGTGCCCTTCTCTGTAGGTTCAACAAACATGGGCTTTAACTTCTCAATGCGGTTTGCATGTCCAGTAGCCTGGTGATAACACATATACACACGCAGGAAATTACTTTATACAGTAACATCTTAGATTGTTATAAATGATTAAATTGACTGTGGAGTACCTCACTTAAAAAGAAAGAAAGAAAGAAATGAGTTCATACTGGTTAAAAGGCTTTTTACTTTTAATTATTACATTTATATTTTGATATCTTTACATGCTATTTTTTAAAATATGCACACTGTACCCTTACGCACCCTGATGGCTCCCCGCCCCACCAGCTTATCGTTGTGGAGGGGTTTGTATGTCCCAGGTATCCCAGAGGCTAAATTGTGAGGGGGCTATTTGCCCCGTGGTAGGGTCACCCATGGCAAACTGGTCCTGGTTGAGGGGCCACACAAAGAGCGATTTAAAAGGCCCCTGGTAATAGAACGTCAAAGGAACAGTTCCTACTACCCGGGACAGGGTTACCAGGGAGAATGCTGGACAGACCACGTGAACGTAAGGGTATAGTTAGAAGTCCACAAAACTTCTCAAAGTTTTGTGGACTTTGAGAAGGGTGTCTGGCCCATTGCTCCGGGCCATTCGATCCGTATACGACTGTTGCAAAAGCTCGTCTGCATGGCCCATCATCCACTGGAAACAATAGCAGAGTTGTCTGTATATTAAATTTCCATTAAATGTATTTCTAATTTGCTAGACAATACAAAATATAATTCATGGAGAAAGAGAACACAAAACATAAACGTGACTAGAAAAGCTAAAAAACAAAAAAAAAAAAAAACCCAAACCCTTATGGTTTTCCACAGGTGATTCTGCTGAATTACACTTACCCTCCAGAATTCCAATGTTTTTTCCATTGAAGGAAAGGAAGGGAAAAATACTAAGAGTCCATGAGGAACCAGACGACTCAGGTTGGCTGAGAAAAGAACACAGGTTACAAAACTGTATCACAATCAAAACCAAGGTAACAATTAAGTTTAAAATCCAGGCATCTGTGAAAATAGAATTTATGAAATTTAACAGAGTTAAAAGTTAGCAGAGAGTTAGCTTGCTAGTTTCCACCTAAACATAGTACGCCATGTTCTGATCGAGAGATTTCTAAAAAAAAACATTACAACATACAGCCGAAGGATGGACGCTAACTTTTTTTTTTTAAAATGGGCTTGTTCAGATTGAATAGAACAAGATAAAAGCCTTAAAATGTGTTAAAAACACAACAGCCTCAATAAATGCAGAGTAGTTTGGGCCCGGAAACTGGGTTCAGGTACGTCATCACTTAATGAAAAAGATAATAAGCAATATGAAATAACCATGAAGATCAGAGCATTAAGTTAACAGTGTTGCTGATGTCAGTAAGAAAAAAAAATCTCCTTAGAAACAGCAAAACCAAACAATTTCAATACTGTATATTGTGATCTTACCAACAGTGTTGCCTAAAGATGCCATGTTTTCAGGAACAAACCTGTGACAGAAATTTAAAGTTTGAGTTTAGCAATCAAGTAAAAACTTCACAGTCAGAACCAATGTAGGTATATATTAGTTCTGTCAGCGTTCACACGTTAATCTGGCGTTAACAGGCTTAAACGCGTTAAGGCAGTCATCACAATTAACATGAAAAATATTTTAACGCACTCAATCCATCTGGAGTGCAGAATATAAAACAATATGATTGGTGGGGTGTTCTTTCTAATACTTATCTTGCAATACAAAGTGCATAGAAAAGACTGTTTTCTTGAATTAGTATTATATAAAAATTAACTAAAGTCTTACATACACATAAAAGGATTTAACTTGACTTTATAATAAATCAAAACATGAGAAAAAAATATCGTTACACAACGATAATTGATTCCAGAAGTCAGAAAAACTAGCAAATAAATGAGCAAATTATAAGTTTTGCCATGCACCTTAATTTGTATTTAGGCATATGGCAAAACATATTTCATTTCAAACAACTGCAAATTTCCAAAGTGACCTGTTAGAAAGTAATCATATGCTAAAAAAAGAATACTGACCTTCGATCAAACGCTGAACTTAAGGGCACTCCATCTGGGCCTTGTGCAATGACGCCCACAAAGATCTGGTCGCGCTCAATCACATGGCTGTTCTCCAGACATACTGGGAATTCTCTGTAAGAGGAGGAGCAGAAACTCACTGTGATCAAGTTTTAGGTTTACCCCGCTGTCCATGCAGCAAACAAAAGTTTACTAGTAATGCTACTTCATATGATACTTCATGATGAATTTCTATTCAGTGAAGGACAGAAAAATTGGAGGTTACAACATTTTCAAAAAGCATTACACTTACAGAAAACCATATATGTTAGATGTATTAGACAGAATTTTTTGAAAATGTAAAGATAAAATGCCGCAAATTCATCGGCATGTGTCATACTGACTAACTCCACTCTCAAGAATCCTGCCCATATTTACAAGCTGCTACACTCGTCACTTTAAATAACATCAAGGTCAATTGGCATTCTCTTTCGAGGATGCCAATGTTCACATTTTGGACAGAGAGGACAGATGGTTTGAAAGAGGAGTGAAAGAAGCCATCTATGTCCACTGTGAGCGACCATCTTTGAACAGAGGCGGGGTTTACGACACCAACTCTCTGCCATCTATAATCCAGTTTTGAGATCCTTCCCAGACGCCTTAACGCCCACTCACATCCTGGGCCATCTGACCTCAGGAATTCGCATGATAAGGTGGGGCCAGGTTTCACAATGAACACACCCGAAACTCTGGCTGATTGGGACCCACACCCAGTTTCCCACCTTGGCTCAGGCGACTAGAGGATCATCAGGGGGTCCTTTTGTCCCTCTGTGGGGGGAAACTCCCACTAGGTTTATATCTGGGACTCTCCACCATTTGACCTTAGAACTGAAGAAGCTTCTCGGATGAGAGGTGAAACGTCTTCAAGCAACTTAAAGAAGTCCAGACGCTTTCCTTTGCAAGCTCCTTTGACCATCAAGGTCAATTTAACTCTTTCAACTGTAACTTGTAAATTTAAATTGTTATTGATCCTTTTACTTTAGTCATAAAGTGTGTATTTGTTTCTTACTCTTCTTATATTTATTGTTAGTCATTTGCACTGCATGGAATTGGAGCCTCATCGTCTTGTCTCGCTATATACTACACTGTATATAGCAGAGATGACAATGCCTTTGGATGCTAACAAATTGTTAGAGGATTACATAGATCTGTGTATTGTCAGAATCATTCTGATTTATTCATAGACCATGTCAAACAAGTTCTCCTGGCTATAAAATGAATCATTAACTTTTATGTTGAGCATCGTTCAATTGCTAGAAAAATCAAATAATGAACAGAAGATTTAAATTATGAGATAGTGAACAGTTTCTACATCAAACAGCAGTTCACTGTAGAAAGGGTTTAATTCTTCTGTTCAATGTTCAGACTAAACAGGTATAAAGGTGATTGTTTTTTTTTTGTTGTTTTTTTTATTTTAAAGTAGTTGCTACTCAAGCTGGTGTGGGAAAAATGTAATTGTGCAGCAGGGCAGTCAGAGTGACAGCTAACTTACATTCTCATCTCAGATGTGAAAGAAGACAGGGGCGATAGGGTACCACTTGTCAGAATGATGCAGCGAATGCCTTGATTCACCAGATCTTGCATACTGAAGGCCGGAGAGAAGCACCAGTAACTCAGAATATTTCCTGCAATTTCCAGAGAAACACATCACATTTACCTGTAGTACGAATCTTTCATACACTAATAACGATTGAAACTATAACTTTTAACAGGGTTCACACTCTAGCGGAAATATATAAATGGTATTAATAAAATTCATTCTGTCAATGTGGATCCATGTAACACAACAATGCATCAGGTTGTGCACCGTTACCTTGCTTTTTTGATGAACCTGAAGCCCACATATCAACACTATGTTTTTTTGAGTGAATGCTGGTGTCCCGATGGATATGAACCTGAGCCGAACAAATGACAGAAGCTCATAATTAGTTATTTAATTTCCAAGATTTCTTTTTAAATTTAATATACCGGAACAATGGTGATAGTTGTGGCAAAGATATGCTACTTTTAGCTGGTTCCAATATGAACACGAATTGTATCCCCCCCCCAAAAAAAAAAAATAAAAAAAAAAAATTCCATTGACTTAATGAACACACCTTGAAATGAGCCGTGTTGGTTTCCATCTGGTGTAGTTTCTCCTTTTCTGACGGTTCACCACAAAATACCAGCTGAAATAACAAAACAAAGGGGAACCTTCAAACATGCCACAAGGTGATTAAATAACTACTCTTTATACAACGAAGAGTAATGAATTCTATAATTTTATTGACTGTCCTCAATCAAATCTGTTAGGCCACACAAATAATATGGGACCAATGCATATTAATTTTCACTCAAAAAGACAAAAATCCCCCCCCCCAAAAAAAGTTTAATATTGACCAAATTCTTTAATAGCCATACAAAGTGTACCTGTATGATATCAGAAAGCTTCTGGAGTCCACTAGTATTGAGAAATATTCCTGGCTCTGAGGAGAAACATGCATCAAACAGGTCATTTGTTAATTAGTTGCACTGATCGGTATAATAAAACCAGCCAATGTTACAAATGATAAATGATGTGATAATGTGTCTAAGCCAAAATATGATGCCTTACGTTGTGCCAGGTATCCAATGATGTGCTCCAGAGCTTCATAGACTGCTGTCTTGCTGCTGAAGGTCAGATTAGCTTTTTCGAACACCTCATAGATGAAGCTAAGACACAACATAGAGACATGCAGTGCTTATTAGGTTTATTATAACAGTTAAGATTCAGAATCATTCTCTCAGCAGCTTTAAGTGAGAACCCGCACTACGGTTAAGGTACTAACTACAGAGACATTCTATGACCACACTTTATTTGTTCTACCATGCTGTCACCTACATTCCAGGTTTGGTAATGCCTTGATCACTTGGATCATAGGCATCAATGGCAGCTTCCAGATCCAGTAGTATCTCTGTTAAAGCAGAAAATAAGTTTTGAAAATTAACTCTTGTCACAAACCAACAGGACGACTGACTCCGCAACACTTTAATAAATACTTACGTTTGATTTTTGCAATGGTGGACAAACCTAATTTGAAACCTAAAACAAAAAAAGAAAATATTAAAAGACGTGCAGCTGACAATCCTTTACTTGCTTTACAAAACAACAAAAAATTATTACTATTAATAATTTAATAAGGCCAAGGCTAAACTAAGGCTAATAAAGTTAGTGAAGACTTAAAAGGTAGAAGTAAATCCAAACTTATACAAGTATACAAGTAGCCCAAAATGCCATGAAATTTATACATAACTATACTATATTCCATGGAAAACTCTTTTAGAAACATGTATATAACCTGAGAAATTGAGACAAGTAGGTTTTCTTACCAGAAGCGGAGGTTTCTCCATGAAAGTCTACATTCACAGAGTCTCTGTGGCTGATTTCTTTAGACTGCTCCACAAGCAGCCTGTCCACAGCATTAATGGCTGAGGCTACATCGTAGGGAGTGAGATCAAATGATGTTGATTCTTCACATGTCTTTTCCTGCAAATAAAAGAAGTAAAATTTCCCGGAGGGATTAATAAAGTTTTATCTAATCTAATATAATATAAACATTGCTACCCCAAATTGAAAGGTCTGCAAACGTTCTCTTCATGTTTGAAAATGGAATATGTATCAGCCTATAAATAATAGTGATCGCACCACATTGTGTTTTATTTATTACAAATTGTTTGTAAAGCTTAAGTAACTGGAAATTTTAATACATTTCACTTCAACTATTATGGCATGATGATGACATTAGTACTTTAGTATGCCCAAGAGTACATTTCATACAGGAGTTTGAATTTATGTTTTTTAGGTTCTTTAATTAATAAAAGAAAATATTTGTTCATGTTTAAATACTGTACACTGAGCATTTTGTGAAATTGTAGATCTACTGTAATCAATCACTTGTAATGCACAGTAATGACATGGGATTTATTAAAAAATGCATTTTTTTGTGAAGCTATGCTGTTCAATATCTGGCTTGCAAAAGGATAGTTCATTAATGTGAATTTGTGCATGTACTTGTATTTCTCTACACTAAAACAAAAGGAAAATCTGGAAGCATTTGTTTTAATATGTGCTTAGGGTTTGAGCAGCCCAGCGGTCTTTATTTAGGCTCTATGTGGCATACAAGTTAAAATGAATTTGAAAGCCTTAGTAGTGGGTCACTTCTGGTCTTCGAAGCTTTAATTTAGTTTACTTAGTGAATACATTTAACAAAGGAAAGATATAACCATACCACATTGTGAGCCTCGTCAAAGATAACCACAGCTCCATTCAGGTCGATACTGAGTGCCTTACGGCTCTGTGGAATGGAAAGACGGAGAGAGCGAGAGAGTGGCAGTTGAATATTAGGATTCATGGAAATTGGAAATGACAGTGCCAATCATAACACTAAAGTCTCTTTCAATGCTCAATTATGGTCACATATATCATCCTGAGATGTAATGAGGATGGATGACTGAGCTCACCTTTGGATCTAGCAGGTAGTTGTATGGCATAAAAATGACATCTGCTTCTTGTTTCAGTGAACGAGAGAGGTAGTAAGGACAGACTCTGTGGAAAAATGTGCAAATCCGAAATCAAATACATGAACTTCAAACAAAAACAGACCCATCCTGATAGCTGGGTCTAAGTGTAGCCAGGCCTATATAACATCTTACATCCTGCTACTGTGTGTTGGATAGTCTCCGGGGAGCCATTGCACACTCTGCAGTTTCGGTCCTGTGCGCTATGGTTGACTCCTGGCTTTATTGAAGTGGTGCTTAGGGCCTATTGTTGTGGTGCCACAATCAGAGCCTCTGTGCTGTCCTTTAAGCCAGCCTTTGCTAGTTGCCATGTCAATGGTGCGTGTGCTAGAGGGATTGTGCATGACAATTCCTTATCATGTATTTGAGTCACCCAAGCAGCTCATCTCGGGTGGCCCATCTTGCTAGTGTCTTCATGGATGCTGAGGGTTTCATCCTGAACTCACTAATCACCTTGCCTCTTTCTATTGGTTGGGGTGCTGGAGTTTGGGTGAAGATCTCTATAAACTGTGAGGACACCGTATGTCCTGATATCAGTAGCCTATATAAGGTGTCAGTGGCCATTTTATTATTTCGGCTATGGTACACCCAGGTACTTTTAGATTGTTGATTTGACCACTCTTATTTATTTTTGTTTTCGACCTCTGATGGATTTCTTTGGGTTTTTTCAGCATTATGATGTTTCTCCTTCAATTGTATTGATATGACTTTGGTCCTTGTATTGAAAGTTTTAGTGAACTGATACAAAATACAAATTCAACACTTTGATCAACTCTAGATCTTTTTTCTGCTTAATTTGTCATGAAATGATGAAAGACCAGTCCTTACCTGGCCATGAAACTGTCTATCAGTCAGTTATCCAACTACTTTTAAACTGCTAAAAATAGAGGACGATGCATTAAAAATGGCTGCAATTCCTAAACGGTTAACACCAAATATCTGTTAAGCCCCATTCATTTTGCAAGTCACTTAACCCACTCCACCCACTATAATGAAATGCCTCTATTTTGTAACATATTTATTGGGTCACCTCACTGTTCCAATCAAGAGTTCAGCTTAACTTTAAGTTGTGACCCATCTATAGATTACCTACAGGGGTTTCACACTGGCTACAGTTTTAAAGGGTTTTGCTGGACAGCGCTAAATAGCATCTTATACTGAAGTAAAGAGGATACTACTAATCAAGTGACTGATTAATAAAATACTATTTGATTCATTAGCTACTATTAAGACAATACTTTGGTGTCACACAGAGACATACCCACCTGCCAATGCTGATTATTTCTTACCAAAGTAAGAAAGTGCAGAACAGAGACTTATTAGTGAAACAGAAATTTACAAAAAAAAAGAACACATCAATTACACACCTCTGCTTGTTGCCAAATTGGACCAAATCCTCCACATCAAGGATAGAACTAACAAAGTCTCTATCAGTGCTCTTTTCTAGAAGAAAAAAAGAAGATCAAGCTTAAGATTGAGTATTTATAAGATAAATTGCTATAAATCACTGATGGAATAGAATAGAATAGATTAAACCTTTATATTCCCAGAAATTAGAAATTTGGGATGGTTACACAGCTCTTATAGCAAGACAGATATAAACACAAGTAGTCCTTTATACACAAGAAACCAAATTCATATGTGCAGATAAAAATTTACAGAGAGATGTATAAAAATGACACGTGTCAAGTTTCCTGTTTTCTATCAAATGGGGGATTTTTATATAAGTTATAGAACGGCGTCATAACAAGTTATTATAATTTGCTATCCTCGAAGTAACAAATGCATGGACCACATTCTCAACATAACAATTTTCATTCAAATTTTTACAGCCACTAAAAGCAGGCAGTAGACATTTCATTAATATCCACATTTTGGACATTCCTGGACTTCAAACTTCCTCACAGCAGTACGTGAGGCCAAGGTTGTGCGATACATAGAAAGTTATTAGTGTTGAATAATATAATATTTGAATGATATATGTAGTCTGTACAACACAAACAAAAAAGGTAAATTACATGCTTTTCTAGACTATTATGCTACACGGATATAGTCACTCTGTTAGACCATTACCTTCAAGTTTTTTGTAGTAGACACATGACCTGGTGGAAACTTTTCCTCTGCACATATGAACCTGAAAAACAAAAAAATTGATTCCACAATAAGACAAAAATCACTAACTATCTACCCATAACCCGTTACTTATCATTTTTTTTCCACCAGCTAGCTCATTGGCTCATTTTTAATAGTACACATACAGACATTAGAAAGGATAGCGTCACATATGTCTTTTATGCTTTATTCCACACACAGTTAGGTATTGCAAGTTATATGTAGACTGGCACACCCAGGCACCATAAATCACTGGAGAAGAGGAGACCCGTCTCTGACCTTTGGGACTGAGAGGGCCTGCGGGGGGAGGCCTTGGAAGGTGAATCTTCATGTGACTGTTACGTGAAAAACACGGTTGAGACACTCTTGTTGCAGATGAAATAACTATTTTTTGACATGCTGGTGAGGTCTTGTAAGATGCCCAAACCACCTCAACTGGCTCGTTTGAATGTGGAGGAGTAGCCTACTTTAAACTCTGAGAAAATTTACCCTGGATAGGTTTCCCTGTTTGACACTGAACAAGTATAACAAGTTGGTAGAGGCACTATTGGCACGCAGTAGAAAGACAACTACTAGCAAATGGCCTGAGCCCACCAAAATTAGAAAATTGTCATGATGTAATGTTGTAAATATTTAAAATGTAGAAGCAGTAGACACCTATTGCAGCATAACTAAGGGAGGATTCAGGGTCACTTGATCCAGCCCTCACTATACGCTTTAGAAAAGAGGAAGGTTTTAAGCATGATCATAGTCTCCGTCTCCTGAATCCAAACTGGAAGCTGGTTCCACAGAAGAGGGGCCTGAAAACTGAAGGCTCTGCCTCCCATTCTACTTTTAAATACTGTAGGAACAACAAGTAGGCCTGCAGGGTGAGAGCGAAGTGCTCTAATAGGGTGATATGGTACTACAAGGTCATTAAGATAAGATGGGGCCTGATTATTTAAGACCTTGTATGTGAGGAGCAGGATTTGGAATTCATGTAAAGGGGCTGGTGTGGTGGCCGTTGGTTTCATTGAGCTGCTTCCACAAAAATGAGGAATTCATCTTGCTCTCAGATATAATAAAGCTCCACCGTCTTGAACTAGAGCGGGCGATAGTAGTGCTTGTGTTCCTGAGATCTAATGCACACTGAAGGCACCACACCAACCAGAACCTGCAGCAGGTGGAGAACTGATTTTATAATGCTACTGTTGGCGGCTGACCAGAACAAGGATGAAGTTACTGTTTCAAGTGGAAGTCCAATAGAATACAGTTGGCACAACTGATTTTTGTTCTTTGTGAATGTAGTCAAACTTTAAGTAGATTTTCCTCCTTTTTTTCCAGCAGTGAGCTTGAAGAAATTCACTGTTTTGTGTTTAAAACAATTCATTAGACATAGCAGTTAAAACATCCCATTATATTTATATCTCTAATATTGCCTTTATAACTTACTTTGACGTGGTTGCTCTTCTGACACATGACGTCCTGGTTAATACACAACTGCTCTCTTGAGCCCATCACACACACCTTTGGGCTGAATCGAAAGAGACATGGGAGAACTGGTTTACCACAAATAGCCAAAAAAACCAGAACAGACAAAAGGTGCTGCACTCAGTAAGACTTCAAAATGATTATAGCTTATGTAATAACCCTTTAAAGCACCAGTAGTATTTGGTTAATTGGGACTTGTGTGTTGCTTTTTGAGATCTTTTAGCCTGTTAAACTTTGTCAGATACATTCTGTTATTAGGTTTCAGTTATCAGGCCTGAGTGTTTTTTTGTGAAACTGAACTCATTACACAACAAAACAAAATAAAAACGGTAGCTATTGTACCATTCCAGGATCAAATTCAGCTATACTAAAATGTATACTGTAAACCTGGTAATTAAAATTTGTATCTCCCTAGTATATACTAACAGTAGGGGTTTGGTGTCCTCATTACACCATGATCACAAAACCTATTAGAAATGTTGTTTTATATTGTGAATAGCTGTCATTCAGACAATCATGCATGATCAAAAAGTTAGAAATGCTTACCTGTATGAAGTGTTCTTTAACTCATTAATAACCTGTGTAAGCTGAGAATGTGTCCTCGTTGCATATATGATCTTGGGGACATCAGTGTAGTAGGCTTGACAACAATAAGAAAAGACAATTAGGGCTTTATACGTTGCTGAAAAAAATTAACTGAACACTTTTTAACATAGTATACCATCAAGTCAAACTTCTGGGATATTGGGCCTCATTTACTAACAGTGTATATGCGCAAATCTGTCTTTGAAGAAATTTGAGAATTTATGCAATGATCCAAAAGAACACAGACAATACAGTTTGAACAGATTAAACAGCTGAGCAATAAATATGCAAAAGTTGCAACATGATGTATATTCTAAACTTCTATATCAGCCTTCTGTCCAGATTGACATTTCTACAACAGCTGTTTTCCCAAAGCGAGAGACTGAGCACCTGCCACAGCTATTAGCTGTGCTACCACCTCATGGAGCCCCTGAACACCAAGCTGAGCAGCCTCCTACATCTCAACCATTCTTTGTACGATTTGAATGCATAGCTGAAACATGGGGATGACAACCCATCTTGACAGGGAATGGAAGAAGGACATCCTACCAAATATTGACTTACAACCTTGTTAGAGTAGTACAAATGCTGTCTTGAAATATGTAGAATATTTCCATGTATGTTTGGAAACATTACATGTTTGAGTGAATCGTTAAATCCTATTTTCCTAACAAAATATAAAGTGGTTTGAGTGCTCAAAAAGAGTAGAAAAGCACTATAGAAGAAGCAGTCAATTTACCATTTATCAAAATATAAAGAAATCAGTGCTAGCTCATTTTCTATTGCATAGCGATGTAAGCACACAGCATGTCTTCGTAGCTTATATCCTTTGCGTTTTTGTATATGTATCTGTTATTCTTCTTTGACAAGTAAAATTACAAATGACTCTTGATTTGCAGATGATACAAACATACATGGTTTGTCACCGTCAGCTGTCCCCCAGGAAGACATAGGTGTGTTTGGAAACATCTCCTGGCCCAGCCTCTCTGCCATCATACAGGTAGACATGGTGTCCTTGAAGTTCTCCCTCCAGGCCAGGGTGGCACACAGCAGGCACAAAGTCTTACCTGTGCCTGTTGGGCTCTCCAGAACCCCATTGACTTTCTGAAATAACCAGACAGGTAAAGATATACATCAAATAAAATAAAATAAAAAACAAACGGAGAAAACCCAAAAACACAAATTGTGATGGTAACAACATTAAAATATTAGAGACTTCCAGGTATTAGACTACGCTTTTATGAGCAAAGATTTGGCATTGTGGAGAAAGATCTCCCTTTTAGCAGAAAGAAATATCTAGCAGATCAGGTTCATAAAAGGGCAGATATCTGCACAGATCAGTTAAAAGGTAAGGTGAAAAATAAATAAATAAATAAAACAGCACAGCGTGTGTCAAGATCCATTAGGTGACAATTGTGTACAAGTTTGATCAAACTCTGACCAGCACTGTAGAAGTAGAAATTCTTGTGACTTGTGGCTGATATGTGGATATACACCTTGCAATTGCATAAACTGATCAGACCTTTGGCCAGATGTGTAGTGTGGTGAGAAGTAGAAAAAAACTATCAGAGAGAGTACACAACCACATGTTTAGTGCAAAACTGTCTCGGGAGCCTAACATAAGGATGGTTCAGGTTCAGTAAGCTTTCACTGCCAGAGCAAATATTTTATGATTGAAAAACATTGTAATCATTCATACACATGAAAAGGCAGATTTTTAAATCAGTTCTTGATTAAACATCGGGGGTATTTGAGCTGTTTGTCAGCTGTCAAGAGCCAGGGTAAACCCAAGACAAGTCAGCAGAGTGCTATTTATTGTATTACATAGAAACTGTAAAGAAATTCTAAGGACAGGTCAATGACATGAAGCCTCTTTTGTCATATGTTTTTTTCCCCATTATTATCATTATATTATGTGAAGCTACATTTTGGACAAGCAGACGTCAGACGGCTTGTCTTTCGGCAAATGGTAAGCATGGTGGCTTCATGGGGCTTTGGAGCGTGATGTCACGGGAGGGGGTGTGACTGCCGAAGTGCCATTTTAGCAGGCCAAACAAAGGGCTGAAGGAGCGAAAGCATCAGCAATGGCTCGCACTTAATGTGTTGTTGGTTGTTAAATCGCACGATCGGGAAGGGAATAAGCTGGAAAATCGGCTCTATTTTTATTCTTTCCCCACCTGGAAGCATCATGAGGGAGCTCGTATATCAGATGTTACCAAAAGAAGTCATCTAGCCTGGATAGCAGCTGTGAGACGAGCTGATACTTGCAAGAAATGTGTCAACTCCAAAGCCCAGCAGCCATGGCTACTCGGTATTGCCCCCATTTCCATCAACAGACATACACATGACAGTCGATTCTTACCTCCTGAAGACATTCGATTACTTTGTTCATGTATGCCTTCTGAGATTCATACGGAGAAAAGGGGAAATTCACTGTCACTCCCCTAAGAGTCAGCGAAGGCATCCTGTCCTCTGACGATTTGTAGAAAGCAGTTCCCAATCGCGCCCAGTTTTGTCAACGCCTACGTAAGGACGATCGCTATTGGCTGTCCAAGAAGTCGCGAGATAACTAATCCCATAATTTACTTAATTGGTCCTGCCTGAGCATTTGTAACAGACACTGTAGGAAAGAGAAATAACATTGTGGAAGACACATAAAGTGAGTTAAAAAAACAACCTAAAAGCGTTTAGAATACATTTTGCAGCGGAAGTATGGCGTCCCGCTTGCCCTTCACAATAAGAGCATTATAGCGGATTATAATGGGGGACGCTTTTATTTTGTATAACTACCGGAAGTAGTTCCTGTGTACTGACGCTAGCTGGGTAGCTAGCGCCGCGTCGCTTAAAAAGCAGCCGGGCTTGTCTTAAACTTAAGAGGCTGACACTCGCTAAACCACCCGATCGCTCGCCAAGCGACTGTTTCACACTGGACTTATTTTTCGTTAATATGGGCCGATAATTCCTTTATTCTAGTGGTATGCCGGGAGTGGTGCGGCCTATTCGGATTAACGTAATGATGACACTATCAACGGCGCGCGTCAGTCCGCCCCTCCTCCAGTTTGAAATTGACCTTAGAAGACACCGTAGCGTATGCTGGACCCGCATGCATCTGTCCACCTCTCCTACGTTTTGAAATTGAGATTTGAACGTCATTTTCTGAAGTATTCGGAACAACAGTGTAAGGTTTGACAAGGTAAGTGTATCTCTCTCTCTCCGGTTTGAAATTTAGCTTTGAAAGTGATTTTTTAATGTGTCTGGGTGATTCTTTGTCGTGGTCATGTTCGGCAGATGCTAACGCTAGTTAGCGGGTATTCAGCCGAGGTCTACAAAATGATGGTATCTACAAAATGATGGTGTGGTTAGCACTTGGACCAGAGGTATCGTTTGTAATTAAAACTTGTAAGAAGCGAAGTGATTTTTTTCTTTGTATGTGTATCTTGGCGATCGCGATTTTTTTCATGTGACTGGGTGATTCTTTGTCTGTCGTGGTCATGTTCGGCACCTAAAGCTATTTAGTGGATATTAAGCGTCTCCCGGTTTGAAAGTGATTTATTTATGCGTATGTCTCTCTGCCTGGATTGGAATTTATGCGTGTTTGGGTGATTTCTTTGTCTCGTGGTGAAGCTGGATGCTAAAGCTAGTTAGCGGGTATTCAGCCGCGGTCTACAAAATGATGGTATCTACAAATGAGGTATTTTAATGAATATTTTAATGCAAGTTTCCTGTTTTATTGTGAAGGTCCGCGTCGTATGTGAGTGTGATCAGTTTACGTTTCCCCTGTCCCGTCAGCCCAGATTCCTCCCAGCTGTGTTGCCCTCCTGTCTCTCAACCCCTGATTACTGGTGTGTGTATTTAAGCCCTGTGTGTTCTCCTGCCTGTTGCCGGTTCGTCTGTGTAACTCTGTGTCAGTCTGTTACCCTGTGGTCCACGGAGTCCTGTTCCTCGTCTGCGTCTCTCTGCTATTCATCATCCGTTGTCATATGCTCCCAGGTCTGTTATTTTAGTTCTCCCAGTTTAGGTGTCTTTAGTTGTTTGTTATGCCCCACTGTTTGTTTGCTTCTACACCTCTGTAAATAAAACCACCGGTATCTCATCCACTGCCTGCATCTTGGGTCCTCCTTCTAAATCCACATGGCTCGCCTCGGCAGCCGTGACAGGTTGAACATGTAAAACTTGCATGTGCCATTCTCCTCATTTTTAAACTTTAAAACTTGTTTTAAAACTTTTTTTTCTTTAAGTTTTTTTGGGGGGGTGGGATGGAAGCAAAGTTTGTGTGTGGATGTATTGTTGTTGTTCTTTGTTTGTTTTCTCATACTATCAAAATAAACTAAATTGATATGCAGTTTTTCTCTCTCACTTTCTGCCTTTCACTCTTTGTATTTACAGTGCAAACAAGATGGAGAGAAAAGTTGTCTACTGCCTGCTTTGTAAAAAGCCGCAACAGTCCATTCGCACACACCTGAGCAGAGTGTGCCTGAAAGACTGCACACCACAGGAATGTGAGGAAGAAGCTTCCAGAGCCATTGCTTCACAGAAGCTGTTTTCTAATGAAGGTAGAGTCTGGAACTTCTCAGAGCTCCAGGAGTACTGCAAGGATGAAGAATCTTGCATTAAACTCTGCACTCGCCTTCAAACACGTGGATTTATCATCACGAACAGTCCCCAAGCGTTTTCGACAGTCGTGCCAACAGTGAGGTATGATGACCTTATTGCCACTTCCACATATTGGATGACACATACAAACTTTCAATAATGTCTTACCTCTGTCACATTTGCAATAGGTCTGATAAGAAGGAAATTCTTGCTGTGGCCAAGAAGGATATTGAATATTTCCACACAAGACTTTCAGGCGGTGATTGCATCCCCACATATGCAATGACTACCTTCAGACAGTACTGCGAGGCCATCCTGATTTTACAACATGGACTGACAGGAAATGCTGTTCAAGAACTTTGTGTAAGTGCGCCACCAACAACCAAAGTGCACGATAAGTGAAATGACAGCTGATGTAAGTCTGTATTTCTTTAAGCTCCAACACCTTTTTTTTACATACACAGGTAGAGGACTGGATGGCGCGGAAAGCAGTAGCTGATGGTGTTGAGCTGAGTGGTAACTTGAAGATAACCAGCCAGGAAGAACAAGTAAGTCATTCATTCTCAGCAGCGACTCTCTTCTTGCTCTATAGGCACCTTGTGAATTGATTTTATGAGATATTTAACATTGATTCCTTTTTTTTCTCTGCAGTTGTTGGACTGCTATTTTAGGAACATCCGTCCAGTGTCCTTGCAAAATCAAATTGCTGGCAGCGATGACAGGGGCAAGTTCTTCCTAGGAGAATGTGGGGTCCCACTGTCCAACCCATCATTAGATGTAAAACGCCTGAAAGCGAGGTGAGTGCTTGACCTAACTGGATCAATAGCATATTAAGAAAGATTTGTTTCTTTGATCTGACAGAGAAACCCTAACCCTGGACTCATAACAGTCAGCCACATATGTTGCTGTATGTCAGAGATGTTCGCCCCTTGTATTTTGGTTTTTTCATCTCTCTTGGCTCTAATTAATTTGCATGCATTAAAAACCACAGATACCTGAGCACTGAACCTGGGGATGCTATGGCTGAGTCAGCATCAAGCTCAGTAGAAGCCTCTTCTGTTGCATTGCTTTGTTTGTTTTGTATGTATTTCAGAATGAAAATACTTTTACCCACCTCAGCCTGCACGTGTGCAGATGGCTTTGGACAAGGAGAAATGGCACACCAACAAGCCCACTGTCAATGCCATCTTGCAGGCCTGGGTTGCTCCGCAGCCCAGTATACAAGACAACCAGTCCCTCATGACACTTAAAAAGTTAACGGCTACAACAACGGGGAAAAATTGTTTAAAAAGAAGCCATGCGGTGGATCCGATTCCTCCCACCCAAATGTTATTTAGGTGAAAATAAAACTGCCACCGGACACGTTTGCTTGAGGAATCCATCAGACCAGACCACCTCCATTTTATGAACCCACAGAACCCTCCCCATCCAGCTCTCCCCTCCTCACCCCTCCTCCCCTCCCATCCTCTGTGTGGAAAAAACCATGTTTCAGAACTGTCGGCTGTTTATGGACGGGGAATCCAAAGAGTTGCCTTGGTATGTGCAAATACCTTTTACGTAGCCCATCTCAAATTACATAAAAAAAAAAAATAAAGAAGGCAATTTCAGAATACCTGTCTCCAGCTATCCCTCCTAGGTCAACAAAGGCACCCATCTTCCACCATGAGCAACAGGAAGGCCTAACCCAGAAGAAGCCTAACATGAAAAAACAACATGATCTGTTACCTTGTACAGACTGGTGGAGATCGGAGATTTTAACGAGGAGTGGCCAGAGACAAACGGTATGTAAAATCCACCCTGAATGAAAGAGCTGAACCTCGGAGGAATAGAGTACAATCGGATGATCCACACTGTTTTTTATTAAAGTTTGCAAAATTTACAGACTTATTAAAGCGGTTGATCATCAGAAAAATGTTTCAGAAGACCGTTATCATCAATCTCTGAATAAAAATAACCACAAATTTAGTAACTTTGATTAGACCAGCTATCTCAATAGAAGGACACAGACTCTAATTGAGGAGATGCTAAAAACTCGGCTCACAGATCAATTTTTATCCTTCATGACTATTATAACCAAAGCATAGAGTATGAGTTTAAAATTTGTTTTCAGTTCTCTAGAGAGGCCCCTTTGAGATGGCAGCATCCTGGGAGAAACGGAACCTGGGCCGCCGTCTCCAGCCCGAGTCGTTGGACCAGAACCAGGCGGTGGTTATAGCCAAGCTAGCAGACTGGAATCCAGCTACCACATCAGCAGTGACACACCCAGTAAACCAGAACAACAGCCACAGGTGAGCAGGGAAACGACACAGCTGAATAACCGTGTCAACCCCTCACTGAAACAATACAGCTTTGAGTTACACTCACAAACCTACACAGATTGAAACCTTGTGTGCAGACCTGCCTCCAAACAAGAATAACAGAGGACTGCTCCTCTTATTGTCTTCCTTCCTCACCATCCTCACCAGAACGACAGGTCTGCACTCCAACGAGATACCCCAACACACAGAGGAAACTGCAGGACTGGAATCTTCATGTGAAGAAAATATCTGTGATCATCGGTGACTCCTATGTGCACAGACTCCTCCGTCCTATAAAGCAGAGGGGTACAGATCGACAGATTTCCATGAGCGAAATGTTGCCACCCGGTGAGGCCGAGCTGGAGAAAGCACCCTGTGGAAAATCTGGTTTTATAACTTTGGACTGAATACCAGTGATGGAGCTGAAAATGGGACTAAAGGCAGAGCAGTCAGCAATCTTTCTAAGGCCCTTATCTGTAAAGAACAAGCCACAATGTTGGATCTTAACAACTTTATTACAGGTTTAGATGAACAGATTCCTGCACTTCCTACTGTGATATTCGGCACAGAAGGACAACATTCACTCGACTAGTAGAGCAGCAATGTGTATGTTAGAACAGTGGAACCAGTGTGTAAATGAGCCATCCCCATAAGCCTTGAAAAGTGCGAGGAGAGTAGTGGTGTGATTCACCTTTCTTAAGTTCCAATGCTCAGCGGGTCCTTTGGACAGAAATAAGTTCTTCTTCTTTCAATAATTGTTTATTCTGTTCATTATAGAATCAGCTATGCTCCAGTGGTCAGGAGAAGCTTCTGCTATATGAAGCTGTTACAGTGCTTTTTGTTACACTGAACGAGAGTAGTTTTTCTTGTTGCTTGTTTGATCTACTTCCATTTAAAAGATTATAATTACTGAAGTGAATGTGTTTTCAGATAGTTTACAGTGGCACTGAAGCTCCACTCAACCAAGTGTGCCTCAACAGTCTGAAATGAAAAGATTTTTCTTGCTTTTTTATAAAACAATATAATATAATATAAAATAATATAAAACAATAATTTTGGATGTTTCTTTCGGCTCTTGAGGTGCCCTCATGAGTGGGGTTTGCCCAGTATCCTCGAGGGTATGTGAGGAGCCTTCCATAGTTGGGTTGTTTGGTTTTTACCCCAGCAGCCATTCATCTCCATCTCAACAGTTCATGACCAACATGCCGTGGCTGCCCCCTGTACCTGTTGAGTACCTGTACCCTCATCCACTGGAGCCTGGACCTCCAGCTGATTGCAGCCACTTCAGTGCAAGGAGGAGATGCTTGCTTTTTGTGTGACTGTCTGTCACCCTTCCCTTTCTACCCTAACCCATTTTCCACTCCAGCTTCTACCCGACCCGGTTCAGACCCCTCCTCAGGCAGGGAGGGGTCTGAACGGACTGTCGCAGGATTCTCCTTAATACAGGAAAGAAGGGATTTGAAGACGAGATGAGGACTTTTAGCAATTCCCTCCCCCAACCAAATCCTAACCTTAACCCACCATCCAGTCCTGTCCCCCTTCTCTCCTCATACCGGTACCCACAGTTCAGACCCCACCTCAGGCCCCTTACTGCCTGAGGAGGGGTCTGAAGTATTTTCCAGCCTTATAAAGAAAGGGAAGGCTGAAGTGGCAGACTGTCATGCAAAAAGCGAGCATCTCCTCCTTGCACTGCTTACAGTCAAATGACAAAATATATGAACTCTTTTTAAACAGGAAAAAGGAAGAAATTGTACACCAGAGGGGGCAAGAAGGAGAAAACTTGAATATAAACTCAAAAGAAAAACCGCTGTTCCTTCCCTCCCCCAGAAGGCAATAGAATATCATCATGTTTAATGCCACTTTTTTTTGGGGGGGGGGGGCTTTTTTTCCCATTCAGATTGCATGGTTTAACATGCTATGCTTTGTTGAAGTTCTTTGTGTTTCAATAAACTCCCTGTATTTACACAGTACTGCATTGACTTATATTTTCCCAGTAACAGCGGATTACCATGGAGCGTACAGTTTTCAGTTGAGGTTGTAGAAGTCTGGCAAAGCAAAAATAAAAATAATAATAAAAAAAGCTGTTTAGATCCACAGCTCAAACTCCTACGAGGGCAGGAGGATGCCACCTTTACACAACATGACAGTCAACCTCTACCACAGACGCGGAGTCAGGACCCGCTGTTCACTTTCAGTCCAAAAGTCTGGAACAGCAAAATCAGTGACTTCAACTTGGTGGGGAAAATGTGTCACGGTCCCCGTGTCTCTCTGGTTCGCTCACGCTGGCTACAGGTTTTGTTGTTCTTGTTGTTCGTTTTTGTTTTCTTTGTCTCTCCTCCTCCTCTCTGCCTGGGTGGAGATCCTTACGGGCTCTCGCTCTTGGCCCACGCACCTGTGTGATTGTGTCCACCTGCTGCTGATCTGGCTGATTTCCCCAGCTAATATTCAAGGCAGTGGCACAGAGCAGCTCACCGCTGGAACGTTGAACCTCCAGAGTTCGTTCATTATGAGAAGTGTTTGTAAAATTTGCCACAGACGTCCATGTGATCAACAACAGACACACGTGATTCCCCTTCGTGGTCTAAACCAATCAGAGATAGTCAGGGGCGGGACCTCTAAATGTCCGTGGTCCAGATAGAAGTGGAGGTGGATATAGACAGGTGAGTAGCTTGAATGAAGCGATATCGATTCATTAAATCCTGAATTGAATGAATATAAATGTGTTTTACCAGAAACGCCAGAATCTCAGGTTAAAGCTCACAAAACTATTTCAACAACAACCAGCAAATGAGAGCAGGAAACGCATTCCACACGAAGACGTAAACAGAGCGGACCGACGCATCAGAATTAGCTTAGTCGGCGTGGGGGCTAATATCATCCTTAATTCCTTCTTACTTTTGCTGTTTTGCTTCCAACACGATAAAACCCACAGTTCACGCACAGCTGTGCGTGAACTGTGAGAGAAACTTCAAGAAAAGTTTCCCATCTCAAACATGTGTTTTCTGCATTACTCATTCGCTTATTACCCATCAGTCTACCGTTGTTTACAGCGCTGGCGGCCGCTGTCTTTTCTTTCCTTTGTACTTAAATGACGTCGGATAAGAAAGCTTAATTTCTGCTGTTTAATACTGAAGAAATGTAAACTTTTTCAAATTAGGTATAATTGCAGAATATTTTTAAGGTTATCTGCTATAAAATCCATGCCAGGAAAATCTCCTTTATGTTTTTTATTTTATTTTATTTTATTCTCAGTTACTTTGACACAACGGCATGTGCTGTGATGGTCACATCTCTGATAAAGTTTAGTGTCAGTACTGATAAATGATCAGAATTATAAGATCTCTCACTTTCTGAGTAAAAATTGCACCAAATCGAATCTGGACCTTGTGAATCGGAATCAAGTGGATTATAGAAATCAGTGATGATACACAGGCCTTGTGAATATCCTAGGACCGACAGAAGTGGATATAACTGACCGTGGGCAATGAGAAAAGATGAAAAGAACGATTGATAACTTTTTTGTCAAGTTAAGGCCTGATCGATCTGAAATTCATAGGCAGTCCTCTGACAGGGAGCCATCAATCTTTGAA
>NC_140574.1:358767-361267 GCF_057381845.1 Rhamphochromis longiceps
TCTACGACACTTACTTTCCCAGTTATTCCATTTTATTCCGTCAAATTCTGGCTATTACCCCCTAACCTATCCCTAAGCCTCCTGCAAAGGTACTCTGAACCATGCCATGTTGGGCACCTGCGGATGCGCCCGCACACGGGCAACGCAATGCCAGTGGAACCAGGCCCTCTGCACCTTCCTTTCTCCGACTGGGACCCTTTTGTCCCATCCTTTTTGGTCCGATTCGCCATATCTCCAGAACCGAAGAAGCCATCGGCGTGGCCTCTTCGCCACAGCGTCCGGCACCCACCAAAACCCCCACCTAGACACCAACATCAGCCCTCTACACCTCTTACTTTTTCAGTTATTCCACTTTTGTCCCATCCTCTCCTGGCTTTTTCCCCATAACCTATCATTTAAGCCTCATCATACCTGCCGTGGGCCACTGGAGGGAGACAAATCACCATGCACTAAAATTCAAATTTTGCACTGCAAACCTCACAGTGTGTGTGTGTGTGTGTGTGTGCTTTGGTGTGTGTGTGTGTGTGTGTGTGTGTGTGTGTGTGTGTGTGTGTGTGTGTGTGTGTGTGTGACAGACAGAGAGAGAGAGAGAGAGAGAGAGAGAGAGTGACACTTGCTGTGTATTTAAGAAACAAACGCTCAAAGAAACCAAACAGAATGACACAGGCAGAAAGACACTGTTTTATTTTGGTAACCAATGATGCATTTCTTCTCCCCTTGTACAGGGCCTTTTATGACAGGAACAGGAACCACAGAGCGTCAGCGGCAGACATCCAAGCTGCACAGGGCACACGCAGCACCAGGCAGAATTAATGACGTCCCTGATCCACAGCTCAAGCCCAGCCACCCGCTGCCTCCTCGCCGCCTCCTCCCGGGACCTTCAAGGACCACCCACCAGCCACTGGTACACATTCCAATCTTACACAATGGCCCCAGCATCACAGGGCATCTCCTGACATTAAAATCTATCCTGATTTCTGTTGTTTTTCCCTCATCTCTGAGCCGCTGAGTGTGAGTGTGTGTGTGTGTGTGTGTGTGTGTGTGTGTGTGTGTGTGTGTGTGTGTGTGTGTGTGTGTGTCTCTCTCTTTTACACAAAAAACACATGTCAGTTGTTAAGGAAAATGTTATAAAACACTTCTTCAGTAAAGACTCAGAGAAGAGAAACACACAGAACTTCTTGCTAGCAAGGGCAGCCTCCACTCTAAGAGACTCCAGTGAGAGAACTGCCCCGGTCTTTATTTTATACTCCATTGAGCGTGTGTGTGTGCGTGTGTGTGTGTGTGTGTGTGTGTGTGTGTGTGTGTGTGTGTGTGTGACAGAGAGACAGACAGAGAGAGAGAGAGAGAGACACTTGCTGTGGATTTAAAAATTTAAAAAAACACACAGAAAACCCAAAGAGAAAAAGAGGCACACAAGTCGATTTGTACCGCATTGAGTTGCAAAGCAGCTGACCAGCTTGTGTGTGTGTGTGTGTGTGTGTGTGTGTGTGTGTCTCTTTTACACAAAAAATACATGTGAGTGCACTTGCAACAACTTTTAATATGCAATGTACAGGACTTGCCAGCTAGGCGCCATCCTGTGGACCAAACATGCAATTGAAAGATGTTATTTTCGCCGGTATAACTCCTTCAGACACTTTGTACCGCATTGAGCCAGCAGAGGGAGCCCCCCTGGTTCAATCCCAGTTGCACAGCAGTTGTGACCAGCTTCTGTCTGTGTGCTTTGGTGTGTGTGTGTGTGTGTGTGTGTGTGTGTGTGTGTGTGTGTGTGTGTGTTGACAGAGAGAGAGAGAGACAGAGAGAGAGAGAGACAGAGAGGGAGAGATACAAAGGAATGTAATTCAAATTTTGCACTTCAGACCTTACAGTGTGTGTGTGTGTGTGTGTGTGTGTGTCTGTCTTTTACACAAAAAATGCACTTGCAACAACTTTAATATGGAATGTACTGGACTTCCCAGCTAGGCGCCCTCCTGTGGACGACAGGTGCAATCCCAGTTGCACAGCACTTGACCAGCTTCTGTGTGTGTGTGTGTGTGTGTGTGTGTGTGTGTGTTGACAGAGAGAGAGAGAGAGAGAGAGAGACAGAGAGAGAGAGAGAGAGAGAGAGAGAGGGAGAGATACAAAGGAATGTAATTCAAATTTTGCACTTCAGACCTTACAGTGTGTGTGTGTGTGTGTGTGTGTGTGTGTGTGTGTGTGTCTGTCTGTCTGTCTTTTACACAAAAAATGCACTTGCAACAACTTTAATATGGAATGTACTGGACTTCCCAGCTAGGCGCCCTCCTGTGGACGACAGGTGCAATCCCAGTTGCACAGCACTTGACCAGCTTCTGTGTGTGTGTGTGTGTGTGTGTGTGACAGACAGACAGACAGACAGACAGAGAGGGAGATTCAAAGCATCAGGACCAGGAGATGACACAGTGCTCCAAAGGCCTGGTTCTGCTGCCTCCTCCTCCACCCACCTGCTGCAGACGCTTCTGTGAAGGGAAACTGCTACATG
>NC_140574.1:371267-771267 GCF_057381845.1 Rhamphochromis longiceps
TAACCCCCTAACCCTAACCCTAACCCTAACCCCTAACCCCTAACCCTAACCCCTAACCCCCCTAACCCTAACCCCTAACCCTAACCCTAACCCTAACCCCTAACCCCCTGATCTAATCTGGCCCTAAACAACCTGAAATTTGGATACTTTAATTCTACTTCTTTCCTGGAAATTAAATCTTAAACCTTACCCCAGTACTGGATCTGAAGCCCGAGTAATCCTAACCCCAGCTGAAACCTAAAGCCTAACCCAACGTCACATCTCCTTTCTAAATTTACTCCCCAAGTCGGGTTGAGTCCTCCCCAAGTAGGGTTGAGAGAGTAGTATTGAAGCCAAGTCGGCATTGTAGTAGCCCAAAAAATTCGGAAGAGAAAGAGGACAGATGTAGACCAAAAGGAAGGGTAATGGGCAGAGGACAGGAGAGGGAAAGAAAAGGATGATGAAAAGGGAAAAGTCAAAGGGGAAAGAGGAAAAGACTGGAAAAGAAGAAAGGAAGAAAAAGGGAAAAATGAGAGCCAAAAAGTCTGGCAGAATTGGAAAAAAGCAGTAAGCTAAAAAAGATATTATGAGAAAGCCATAGAAAGCCAAGGAGGCGGGATCAGAGGGAGAGTATAAATAGGAGCCTCAAACACAGAGCTCTTCAGTATGCCCTCGCCTGAGGAAGAAGCAACACCTTCGAAACGTCGCGACAAGGGCATACTCATTTGATTTTTTCAATTTTACGTTAGTTTGTTGTTTTAGTTTGTTATTTTGGGGGATTTTATTTCATGTTTTGATTCATGTTTTATTGATTTTCCTTACAAGCTCAAATCAGAGATACATCAAAACTAAATGAAAAAACCACACAGAAAACAAATTGGGATGGAAAATTTTATTGGAAACGAGCCAAAGTAACGGACACGGACAATGAGAACCTGTAAAAAACAAATACTTACCTTTTGAAATTTAAAACAAAAACCGTACTTACCTGAAAAGAAAAAACCTGTAAAAGAAATACTTACCTTGAAAATCAAAAATACTTATGGAGGTAGAGGGATGTGAGGCTGTGGACCATCGGGGTTGATGGCCCGTGCACGCCCTGTTCCTCCTTCGGGAGGGACAGGTTCTTTTTCTTCAACCCTAACCAGCCAGTGCCTCGCTCCGGTTGGTCTTTGGGTCTCACTCCTAGTTAAAGCTCAATCTAGCATCTATGCCCTACCCCAGTCATTTAACCTAACCCTAACCAATTTGTTTATCTCAAATTACCCAACCTAAATTTGGATTTTGGCCCTATTGTATATACCCCCTGATCTAATCTGGCCCTAAACAACCTGAAATTTGGATACTTTAATTCTACTTCTTTCCTGGAAATTAAATCTTAAACCTTACCCCAGTACTGGATCTGAAGCCCGAGTAATCCTAACCCCAGCTGAAACCTAAAGCCTAACCCAACGTCACATCTCCTTTCTAAATTTACTCCCCAAGTCGGGTTGAGTCCTCCCCAAGTAGGGTTGAGAGAGTAGTATTGAAGCCAAGTCGGCATTGTAGTAGCCCAAAAAATTCGGAAGAGAAAGAGGACAGATGTAGACCAAAAGGAAGGGTAATGGGCAGAGGACAGGAGAGGGAAAGAAAAGGATGATGAAAAGGGAAAAGTCAAAGGGGAAAGAGGAAAAGACTGGAAAAGAAGAAAGGAAGAAAAAGGGAAAAATGAGAGCCAAAAAGTCTGGCAGAATTGGAAAAAAGCAGTAAGCTAAAAAAGATATTATGAGAAAGCCATAGAAAGCCAAGGAGGCGGGATCAGAGGGAGAGTATAAATAGGAGCCTCAAACACAGAGCTCTTCAGTATGCCCTCGCCTGAGGAAGAAGCAACACCTTCGAAACGTCGCGACAAGGGCATACTCATTTGATTTTTTCAATTTTACGTTAGTTTGTTGTTTTAGTTTGTTATTTTGGGGGATTTTATTTCATGTTTTGATTCATGTTTTATTGATTTTCCTTACAAGCTCAAATCAGAGATACATCAAAACTAAATGAAAAAACCACACAGAAAACAAATTGGGATGGAAAATTTTATTGGAAACGAGCCAAAGTAACGGACACGGACAATGAGAACCTGTAAAAAACAAATACTTACCTTTTGAAATTTAAAACAAAAACCGTACTTACCTGAAAAGAAAAAACCTGTAAAAGAAATACTTACCTTGAAAATCAAAAATACTTATGGAGGTAGAGGGATGTGAGGCTGTGGACCATCGGGGTTGATGGCCCGTGCACGCCCTGTTCCTCCTTCGGGAGGGACAGGTTCTTTTTCTTCAACCCTAACCAGCCAGTGCCTCGCTCCGGTTGGTCTTTGGGTCTCACTCCTAGTTAAAGCTCAATCTAGCATCTATGCCCTACCCCAGTCATTTAACCTAACCCTAACCAATTTGTTTATCTCAAATTACCCAACCTAAATTTGGATTTTGGCCCTATTGTATATACCCCCTGATCTAATCTGGCCCTAAACAACCTGAAATTTGGATACTTTAATTCTACTTCTTTCCTGGAAATTAAATCTTAAACCTTACCCCAGTACTGGATCTGAAGCCCGAGTAATCCTAACCCCAGCTGAAACCTAAAGCCTAACCCAACGTCACATCTCCTTTCTAAATTTACTCCCCAAGTCGGGTTGAGTCCTCCCCAAGTAGGGTTGAGAGAGTAGTATTGAAGCCAAGTCGGCATTGTAGTAGCCCAAAAAATTCGGAAGAGAAAGAGGACAGATGTAGACCAAAAGGAAGGGTAATGGGCAGAGGACAGGAGAGGGAAAGAAAAGGATGATGAAAAGGGAAAAGTCAAAGGGGAAAGAGGAAAAGACTGGAAAAGAAGAAAGGAAGAAAAAGGGAAAAATGAGAGCCAAAAAGTCTGGCAGAATTGGAAAAAAGCAGTAAGCTAAAAAAGATATTATGAGAAAGCCATAGAAAGCCAAGGAGGCGGGATCAGAGGGAGAGTATAAATAGGAGCCTCAAACACAGAGCTCTTCAGTATGCCCTCGCCTGAGGAAGAAGCAACACCTTCGAAACGTCGCGACAAGGGCATACTCATTTGATTTTTTCAATTTTACGTTAGTTTGTTGTTTTAGTTTGTTATTTTGGGGGATTTTATTTCATGTTTTGATTCATGTTTTATTGATTTTCCTTACAAGCTCAAATCAGAGATACATCAAAACTAAATGAAAAAACCACACAGAAAACAAATTGGGATGGAAAATTTTATTGGAAACGAGCCAAAGTAACGGACACGGACAATGAGAACCTGTAAAAAACAAATACTTACCTTTTGAAATTTAAAACAAAAACCGTACTTACCTGAAAAGAAAAAACCTGTAAAAGAAATACTTACCTTGAAAATCAAAAATACTTATGGAGGTAGAGGGATGTGAGGCTGTGGACCATCGGGGTTGATGGCCCGTGCACGCCCTGTTCCTCCTTCGGGAGGGACAGGTTCTTTTTCTTCAACCCTAACCAGCCAGTGCCTCGCTCCGGTTGGTCTTTGGGTCTCACTCCTAGTTAAAGCTCAATCTAGCATCTATGCCCTACCCCAGTCATTTAACCTAACCCTAACCAATTTGTTTATCTCAAATTACCCAACCTAAATTTGGATTTTGGCCCTATTGTATATACCCCCTGATCTAATCTGGCCCTAAACAACCTGAAATTTGGATACTTTAATTCTACTTCTTTCCTGGAAATTAAATCTTAAACCTTACCCCAGTACTGGATCTGAAGCCCGAGTAATCCTAACCCCAGCTGAAACCTAAAGCCTAACCCAACGTCACATCTCCTTTCTAAATTTACTCCCCAAGTCGGGTTGAGTCCTCCCCAAGTAGGGTTGAGAGAGTAGTATTGAAGCCAAGTCGGCATTGTAGTAGCCCAAAAAATTCGGAAGAGAAAGAGGACAGATGTAGACCAAAAGGAAGGGTAATGGGCAGAGGACAGGAGAGGGAAAGAAAAGGATGATGAAAAGGGAAAAGTCAAAGGGGAAAGAGGAAAAGACTGGAAAAGAAGAAAGGAAGAAAAAGGGAAAAATGAGAGCCAAAAAGTCTGGCAGAATTGGAAAAAAGCAGTAAGCTAAAAAAGATATTATGAGAAAGCCATAGAAAGCCAAGGAGGCGGGATCAGAGGGAGAGTATAAATAGGAGCCTCAAACACAGAGCTCTTCAGTATGCCCTCGCCTGAGGAAGAAGCAACACCTTCGAAACGTCGCGACAAGGGCATACTCATTTGATTTTTTCAATTTTACGTTAGTTTGTTGTTTTAGTTTGTTATTTTGGGGGATTTTATTTCATGTTTTGATTCATGTTTTATTGATTTTCCTTACAAGCTCAAATCAGAGATACATCAAAACTAAATGAAAAAACCACACAGAAAACAAATTGGGATGGAAAATTTTATTGGAAACGAGCCAAAGTAACGGACACGGACAATGAGAACCTGTAAAAAACAAATACTTACCTTTTGAAATTTAAAACAAAAACCGTACTTACCTGAAAAGAAAAAACCTGTAAAAGAAATACTTACCTTGAAAATCAAAAATACTTATGGAGGTAGAGGGATGTGAGGCTGTGGACCATCGGGGTTGATGGCCCGTGCACGCCCTGTTCCTCCTTCGGGAGGGACAGGTTCTTTTTCTTCAACCCTAACCAGCCAGTGCCTCGCTCCGGTTGGTCTTTGGGTCTCACTCCTAGTTAAAGCTCAATCTAGCATCTATGCCCTACCCCAGTCATTTAACCTAACCCTAACCAATTTGTTTATCTCAAATTACCCAACCTAAATTTGGATTTTGGCCCTATTGTATATACCCCCTGATCTAATCTGGCCCTAAACAACCTGAAATTTGGATACTTTAATTCTACTTCTTTCCTGGAAATTAAATCTTAAACCTTACCCCAGTACTGGATCTGAAGCCCGAGTAATCCTAACCCCAGCTGAAACCTAAAGCCTAACCCAACGTCACATCTCCTTTCTAAATTTACTCCCCAAGTCGGGTTGAGTCCTCCCCAAGTAGGGTTGAGAGAGTAGTATTGAAGCCAAGTCGGCATTGTAGTAGCCCAAAAAATTCGGAAGAGAAAGAGGACAGATGTAGACCAAAAGGAAGGGTAATGGGCAGAGGACAGGAGAGGGAAAGAAAAGGATGATGAAAAGGGAAAAGTCAAAGGGGAAAGAGGAAAAGACTGGAAAAGAAGAAAGGAAGAAAAAGGGAAAAATGAGAGCCAAAAAGTCTGGCAGAATTGGAAAAAAGCAGTAAGCTAAAAAAGATATTATGAGAAAGCCATAGAAAGCCAAGGAGGCGGGATCAGAGGGAGAGTATAAATAGGAGCCTCAAACACAGAGCTCTTCAGTATGCCCTCGCCTGAGGAAGAAGCAACACCTTCGAAACGTCGCGACAAGGGCATACTCATTTGATTTTTTCAATTTTACGTTAGTTTGTTGTTTTAGTTTGTTATTTTGGGGGATTTTATTTCATGTTTTGATTCATGTTTTATTGATTTTCCTTACAAGCTCAAATCAGAGATACATCAAAACTAAATGAAAAAACCACACAGAAAACAAATTGGGATGGAAAATTTTATTGGAAACGAGCCAAAGTAACGGACACGGACAATGAGAACCTGTAAAAAACAAATACTTACCTTTTGAAATTTAAAACAAAAACCGTACTTACCTGAAAAGAAAAAACCTGTAAAAGAAATACTTACCTTGAAAATCAAAAATACTTATGGAGGTAGAGGGATGTGAGGCTGTGGACCATCGGGGTTGATGGCCCGTGCACGCCCTGTTCCTCCTTCGGGAGGGACAGGTTCTTTTTCTTCAACCCTAACCAGCCAGTGCCTCGCTCCGGTTGGTCTTTGGGTCTCACTCCTAGTTAAAGCTCAATCTAGCATCTATGCCCTACCCCAGTCATTTAACCTAACCCTAACCAATTTGTTTATCTCAAATTACCCAACCTAAATTTGGATTTTGGCCCTATTGTATATACCCCCTGATCTAATCTGGCCCTAAACAACCTGAAATTTGGATACTTTAATTCTACTTCTTTCCTGGAAATTAAATCTTAAACCTTACCCCAGTACTGGATCTGAAGCCCGAGTAATCCTAACCCCAGCTGAAACCTAAAGCCTAACCCAACGTCACATCTCCTTTCTAAATTTACTCCCCAAGTCGGGTTGAGTCCTCCCCAAGTAGGGTTGAGAGAGTAGTATTGAAGCCAAGTCGGCATTGTAGTAGCCCAAAAAATTCGGAAGAGAAAGAGGACAGATGTAGACCAAAAGGAAGGGTAATGGGCAGAGGACAGGAGAGGGAAAGAAAAGGATGATGAAAAGGGAAAAGTCAAAGGGGAAAGAGGAAAAGACTGGAAAAGAAGAAAGGAAGAAAAAGGGAAAAATGAGAGCCAAAAAGTCTGGCAGAATTGGAAAAAAGCAGTAAGCTAAAAAAGATATTATGAGAAAGCCATAGAAAGCCAAGGAGGCGGGATCAGAGGGAGAGTATAAATAGGAGCCTCAAACACAGAGCTCTTCAGTATGCCCTCGCCTGAGGAAGAAGCAACACCTTCGAAACGTCGCGACAAGGGCATACTCATTTGATTTTTTCAATTTTACGTTAGTTTGTTGTTTTAGTTTGTTATTTTGGGGGATTTTATTTCATGTTTTGATTCATGTTTTATTGATTTTCCTTACAAGCTCAAATCAGAGATACATCAAAACTAAATGAAAAAACCACACAGAAAACAAATTGGGATGGAAAATTTTATTGGAAACGAGCCAAAGTAACGGACACGGACAATGAGAACCTGTAAAAAACAAATACTTACCTTTTGAAATTTAAAACAAAAACCGTACTTACCTGAAAAGAAAAAACCTGTAAAAGAAATACTTACCTTGAAAATCAAAAATACTTATGGAGGTAGAGGGATGTGAGGCTGTGGACCATCGGGGTTGATGGCCCGTGCACGCCCTGTTCCTCCTTCGGGAGGGACAGGTTCTTTTTCTTCAACCCTAACCCTAAACGACTGAAGGAGAAGCATTTATGAGATGATATTAATACTCTAAACTAAAGCTAATAATTGTGAGTTAGGCAGGACATATGGATCATGCAATCAATCGGAGACCTCCGCGTCTCCGTGGCTGGGGTAGTCGCAGGCGGCCTTCGGGCACTGCCTTCGTCCCCCCAAGTGCAGACATGCAATCAATCGGAGACCTCCACGTCTCCGCGGCTGGGGCATTCGCAGGCGACCTTTGGACACTGCCTTCGTCCCCCCAAGCGCAGACCGCCCGGGGTGGCTCTTGAGTGAAATTCTCAAAGTCACGGACATACGTTAGATTGCCATGAACCCAAATAGGGCCTAATTAACTCTCTAAAAGGCGATTGAACCTGACAGGGCCCGATTGGCCTCTTGGAAACTTTAAAAATTAAAGCCCAGAAAGGCATTACTTAATTACTATTAGGAAACTTTAAAAATTAAAGCCCAGAAAGGCATTAATTAATTACTATTATCTTATTTAATTGATGACACACTCCAAGGCGTGATCAACCTTGGGAGGGCCTTCCTTGGAAGAGGATGTCTAGTGTTAATGGCCGAAACATCCGATGATTCCAGGGTCCACTACTGATGATGTGTCCTTAAATATTACCTTAAAAATAATTAAAATATACAATAATGTCAATTTAATGAGACAATAATAGGATAATACAATAAAATAAGGATTATAATAAAGAGGAAAAACCCTGGGGGACCTTGCCGCCCGGGATGGGGGCAGGTATGGACAGTGCATTGGAGCCCGGCCCCCTTCGGGGACCGGTCTCCCAACTTTATCTTCCCCTAACCAGCCAGTGCCGCCTGACCACCCGCCTGGGTAGCGTGGGGTTCCCTGGGGGCTTCCTTCACTGGGCTGGGGGTGTCCTGACCCCCTCCCAATCCTAAACCTAACCACTTACAAAGAAAACCAAAAAAGGAATGTGAGATGGGGGTGCCATTAAAACAATAAAAACAAAGAAAGCTAGAGTGCTAAGCCAGTGCTAACAAGAAAGCCAAGGTGCTTAGCTGATGCTGGAAAGGAAATATGATGAGGGGGTGCCATTGAAACAATAACAACAAAGAAAGCTAGAGTGCTAAGCCAGTGCTAACAAGAAAGCCAAGGCGCTTAGCTGATGCTGGAAAGGAAATATGATGAGGGGGTGCCATTAAAACAATAAAAACAAAGAAAACCAAAAAAGGAATGTGAGAAGGGGGTGCCATTAAAACAATAAAAACAAAGAAAACTAAAATGCTAAACTAATGCTAACAAGAAAGCCAAGGTGCTAAGCTAATGCTAACAATTGTATGACAGTGACACATGATAAAGTACAATTTGTACATGGGACTAGTCATCTTTATATTGAGTTTCATGGATGCTAATATGGAAGCTAACATTATGCTATGGCTAAAGCTAATGATGACAGTTCAAGGACACAACAGTGGTTGCCCTGGAGATCGATCAAGTGCATGATGGGAACCAGGAAGTCAGACCAGGCAGAGCACATGGAGCACAGGGAGCAGGTGGCAGACAGACCAGGGAGGAAACCTCATTCGAAGGACCAGGTGCAGGTATGTGAGAATACATGATAACAAATATAGGAAACGACTGAAGGAGAAGCATTTATGAGATGATATTAATACTCTAAACTAAAGCTAATAATTGTGAGTTAGGCAGGACATATGGATCATGCAATCAATCGGAGACCTCCGCGTCTCCGTGGCTGGGGTAGTCGCAGGCGGCCTTCGGGCACTGCCTTCGTCCCCCCAAGTGCAGACATGCAATCAATCGGAGACCTCCACGTCTCCGCGGCTGGGGCATTCGCAGGCGACCTTTGGACACTGCCTTCGTCCCCCCAAGCGCAGACCGCCCGGGGTGGCTCTTGAGTGAAATTCTCAAAGTCACGGACATACGTTAGATTGCCATGAACCCAAATAGGGCCTAATTAACTCTCTAAAAGGCGATTGAACCTGACAGGGCCCGATTGGCCTCTTGGAAACTTTAAAAATTAAAGCCCAGAAAGGCATTACTTAATTACTATTAGGAAACTTTAAAAATTAAAGCCCAGAAAGGCATTAATTAATTACTATTATCTTATTTAATTGATGACACACTCCAAGGCGTGATCAACCTTGGGAGGGCCTTCCTTGGAAGAGGATGTCTAGTGTTAATGGCCGAAACATCCGATGATTCCAGGGTCCACTACTGATGATGTGTCCTTAAATATTACCTTAAAAATAATTAAAATATACAATAATGTCAATTTAATGAGACAATAATAGGATAATACAATAAAATAAGGATTATAATAAAGAGGAAAAACCCTGGGGGACCTTGCCGCCCGGGATGGGGGCAGGTATGGACAGTGCATTGGAGCCCGGCCCCCTTCGGGGACCGGTCTCCCAACTTTATCTTCCCCTAACCAGCCAGTGCCGCCTGACCACCCGCCTGGGTAGCGTGGGGTTCCCTGGGGGCTTCCTTCACTGGGCTGGGGGTGTCCTGACCCCCTCCCAATCCTAAACCTAACCACTTACAAAGAAAACCAAAAAAGGAATGTGAGATGGGGGTGCCATTAAAACAATAAAAACAAAGAAAGCTAGAGTGCTAAGCCAGTGCTAACAAGAAAGCCAAGGTGCTTAGCTGATGCTGGAAAGGAAATATGATGAGGGGGTGCCATTGAAACAATAACAACAAAGAAAGCTAGAGTGCTAAGCCAGTGCTAACAAGAAAGCCAAGGCGCTTAGCTGATGCTGGAAAGGAAATATGATGAGGGGGTGCCATTAAAACAATAAAAACAAAGAAAACCAAAAAAGGAATGTGAGAAGGGGGTGCCATTAAAACAATAAAAACAAAGAAAACTAAAATGCTAAACTAATGCTAACAAGAAAGCCAAGGTGCTAAGCTAATGCTAACAATTGTATGACAGTGACACATGATAAAGTACAATTTGTACATGGGACTAGTCATCTTTATATTGAGTTTCATGGATGCTAATATGGAAGCTAACATTATGCTATGGCTAAAGCTAATGATGACAGTTCAAGGACACAACAGTGGTTGCCCTGGAGATCGATCAAGTGCATGATGGGAACCAGGAAGTCAGACCAGGCAGAGCACATGGAGCACAGGGAGCAGGTGGCAGACAGACCAGGGAGGAAACCTCATTCGAAGGACCAGGTGCAGGTATGTGAGAATACATGATAACAAATATAGGAAACGACTGAAGGAGAAGCATTTATGAGATGATATTAATACTCTAAACTAAAGCTAATAATTGTGAGTTAGGCAGGACATATGGATCATGCAATCAATCGGAGACCTCCGCGTCTCCGTGGCTGGGGTAGTCGCAGGCGGCCTTCGGGCACTGCCTTCGTCCCCCCAAGTGCAGACATGCAATCAATCGGAGACCTCCACGTCTCCGCGGCTGGGGCATTCGCAGGCGACCTTTGGACACTGCCTTCGTCCCCCCAAGCGCAGACCGCCCGGGGTGGCTCTTGAGTGAAATTCTCAAAGTCACGGACATACGTTAGATTGCCATGAACCCAAATAGGGCCTAATTAACTCTCTAAAAGGCGATTGAACCTGACAGGGCCCGATTGGCCTCTTGGAAACTTTAAAAATTAAAGCCCAGAAAGGCATTACTTAATTACTATTAGGAAACTTTAAAAATTAAAGCCCAGAAAGGCATTAATTAATTACTATTATCTTATTTAATTGATGACACACTCCAAGGCGTGATCAACCTTGGGAGGGCCTTCCTTGGAAGAGGATGTCTAGTGTTAATGGCCGAAACATCCGATGATTCCAGGGTCCACTACTGATGATGTGTCCTTAAATATTACCTTAAAAATAATTAAAATATACAATAATGTCAATTTAATGAGACAATAATAGGATAATACAATAAAATAAGGATTATAATAAAGAGGAAAAACCCTGGGGGACCTTGCCGCCCGGGATGGGGGCAGGTATGGACAGTGCATTGGAGCCCGGCCCCCTTCGGGGACCGGTCTCCCAACTTTATCTTCCCCTAACCAGCCAGTGCCGCCTGACCACCCGCCTGGGTAGCGTGGGGTTCCCTGGGGGCTTCCTTCACTGGGCTGGGGGTGTCCTGACCCCCTCCCAATCCTAAACCTAACCACTTACAAAGAAAACCAAAAAAGGAATGTGAGATGGGGGTGCCATTAAAACAATAAAAACAAAGAAAGCTAGAGTGCTAAGCCAGTGCTAACAAGAAAGCCAAGGTGCTTAGCTGATGCTGGAAAGGAAATATGATGAGGGGGTGCCATTGAAACAATAACAACAAAGAAAGCTAGAGTGCTAAGCCAGTGCTAACAAGAAAGCCAAGGCGCTTAGCTGATGCTGGAAAGGAAATATGATGAGGGGGTGCCATTAAAACAATAAAAACAAAGAAAACCAAAAAAGGAATGTGAGAAGGGGGTGCCATTAAAACAATAAAAACAAAGAAAACTAAAATGCTAAACTAATGCTAACAAGAAAGCCAAGGTGCTAAGCTAATGCTAACAATTGTATGACAGTGACACATGATAAAGTACAATTTGTACATGGGACTAGTCATCTTTATATTGAGTTTCATGGATGCTAATATGGAAGCTAACATTATGCTATGGCTAAAGCTAATGATGACAGTTCAAGGACACAACAGTGGTTGCCCTGGAGATCGATCAAGTGCATGATGGGAACCAGGAAGTCAGACCAGGCAGAGCACATGGAGCACAGGGAGCAGGTGGCAGACAGACCAGGGAGGAAACCTCATTCGAAGGACCAGGTGCAGGTATGTGAGAATACATGATAACAAATATAGGAAACGACTGAAGGAGAAGCATTTATGAGATGATATTAATACTCTAAACTAAAGCTAATAATTGTGAGTTAGGCAGGACATATGGATCATGCAATCAATCGGAGACCTCCGCGTCTCCGTGGCTGGGGTAGTCGCAGGCGGCCTTCGGGCACTGCCTTCGTCCCCCCAAGTGCAGACATGCAATCAATCGGAGACCTCCACGTCTCCGCGGCTGGGGCATTCGCAGGCGACCTTTGGACACTGCCTTCGTCCCCCCAAGCGCAGACCGCCCGGGGTGGCTCTTGAGTGAAATTCTCAAAGTCACGGACATACGTTAGATTGCCATGAACCCAAATAGGGCCTAATTAACTCTCTAAAAGGCGATTGAACCTGACAGGGCCCGATTGGCCTCTTGGAAACTTTAAAAATTAAAGCCCAGAAAGGCATTACTTAATTACTATTAGGAAACTTTAAAAATTAAAGCCCAGAAAGGCATTAATTAATTACTATTATCTTATTTAATTGATGACACACTCCAAGGCGTGATCAACCTTGGGAGGGCCTTCCTTGGAAGAGGATGTCTAGTGTTAATGGCCGAAACATCCGATGATTCCAGGGTCCACTACTGATGATGTGTCCTTAAATATTACCTTAAAAATAATTAAAATATACAATAATGTCAATTTAATGAGACAATAATAGGATAATACAATAAAATAAGGATTATAATAAAGAGGAAAAACCCTGGGGGACCTTGCCGCCCGGGATGGGGGCAGGTATGGACAGTGCATTGGAGCCCGGCCCCCTTCGGGGACCGGTCTCCCAACTTTATCTTCCCCTAACCAGCCAGTGCCGCCTGACCACCCGCCTGGGTAGCGTGGGGTTCCCTGGGGGCTTCCTTCACTGGGCTGGGGGTGTCCTGACCCCCTCCCAATCCTAAACCTAACCACTTACAAAGAAAACCAAAAAAGGAATGTGAGATGGGGGTGCCATTAAAACAATAAAAACAAAGAAAGCTAGAGTGCTAAGCCAGTGCTAACAAGAAAGCCAAGGTGCTTAGCTGATGCTGGAAAGGAAATATGATGAGGGGGTGCCATTGAAACAATAACAACAAAGAAAGCTAGAGTGCTAAGCCAGTGCTAACAAGAAAGCCAAGGCGCTTAGCTGATGCTGGAAAGGAAATATGATGAGGGGGTGCCATTAAAACAATAAAAACAAAGAAAACCAAAAAAGGAATGTGAGAAGGGGGTGCCATTAAAACAATAAAAACAAAGAAAACTAAAATGCTAAACTAATGCTAACAAGAAAGCCAAGGTGCTAAGCTAATGCTAACAATTGTATGACAGTGACACATGATAAAGTACAATTTGTACATGGGACTAGTCATCTTTATATTGAGTTTCATGGATGCTAATATGGAAGCTAACATTATGCTATGGCTAAAGCTAATGATGACAGTTCAAGGACACAACAGTGGTTGCCCTGGAGATCGATCAAGTGCATGATGGGAACCAGGAAGTCAGACCAGGCAGAGCACATGGAGCACAGGGAGCAGGTGGCAGACAGACCAGGGAGGAAACCTCATTCGAAGGACCAGGTGCAGGTATGTGAGAATACATGATAACAAATATAGGAAACGACTGAAGGAGAAGCATTTATGAGATGATATTAATACTCTAAACTAAAGCTAATAATTGTGAGTTAGGCAGGACATATGGATCATGCAATCAATCGGAGACCTCCGCGTCTCCGTGGCTGGGGTAGTCGCAGGCGGCCTTCGGGCACTGCCTTCGTCCCCCCAAGTGCAGACATGCAATCAATCGGAGACCTCCACGTCTCCGCGGCTGGGGCATTCGCAGGCGACCTTTGGACACTGCCTTCGTCCCCCCAAGCGCAGACCGCCCGGGGTGGCTCTTGAGTGAAATTCTCAAAGTCACGGACATACGTTAGATTGCCATGAACCCAAATAGGGCCTAATTAACTCTCTAAAAGGCGATTGAACCTGACAGGGCCCGATTGGCCTCTTGGAAACTTTAAAAATTAAAGCCCAGAAAGGCATTACTTAATTACTATTAGGAAACTTTAAAAATTAAAGCCCAGAAAGGCATTAATTAATTACTATTATCTTATTTAATTGATGACACACTCCAAGGCGTGATCAACCTTGGGAGGGCCTTCCTTGGAAGAGGATGTCTAGTGTTAATGGCCGAAACATCCGATGATTCCAGGGTCCACTACTGATGATGTGTCCTTAAATATTACCTTAAAAATAATTAAAATATACAATAATGTCAATTTAATGAGACAATAATAGGATAATACAATAAAATAAGGATTATAATAAAGAGGAAAAACCCTGGGGGACCTTGCCGCCCGGGATGGGGGCAGGTATGGACAGTGCATTGGAGCCCGGCCCCCTTCGGGGACCGGTCTCCCAACTTTATCTTCCCCTAACCAGCCAGTGCCGCCTGACCACCCGCCTGGGTAGCGTGGGGTTCCCTGGGGGCTTCCTTCACTGGGCTGGGGGTGTCCTGACCCCCTCCCAATCCTAAACCTAACCACTTACAAAGAAAACCAAAAAAGGAATGTGAGATGGGGGTGCCATTAAAACAATAAAAACAAAGAAAGCTAGAGTGCTAAGCCAGTGCTAACAAGAAAGCCAAGGTGCTTAGCTGATGCTGGAAAGGAAATATGATGAGGGGGTGCCATTGAAACAATAACAACAAAGAAAGCTAGAGTGCTAAGCCAGTGCTAACAAGAAAGCCAAGGCGCTTAGCTGATGCTGGAAAGGAAATATGATGAGGGGGTGCCATTAAAACAATAAAAACAAAGAAAACCAAAAAAGGAATGTGAGAAGGGGGTGCCATTAAAACAATAAAAACAAAGAAAACTAAAATGCTAAACTAATGCTAACAAGAAAGCCAAGGTGCTAAGCTAATGCTAACAATTGTATGACAGTGACACATGATAAAGTACAATTTGTACATGGGACTAGTCATCTTTATATTGAGTTTCATGGATGCTAATATGGAAGCTAACATTATGCTATGGCTAAAGCTAATGATGACAGTTCAAGGACACAACAGTGGTTGCCCTGGAGATCGATCAAGTGCATGATGGGAACCAGGAAGTCAGACCAGGCAGAGCACATGGAGCACAGGGAGCAGGTGGCAGACAGACCAGGGAGGAAACCTCATTCGAAGGACCAGGTGCAGGTATGTGAGAATACATGATAACAAATATAGGAAACGACTGAAGGAGAAGCATTTATGAGATGATATTAATACTCTAAACTAAAGCTAATAATTGTGAGTTAGGCAGGACATATGGATCATGCAATCAATCGGAGACCTCCGCGTCTCCGTGGCTGGGGTAGTCGCAGGCGGCCTTCGGGCACTGCCTTCGTCCCCCCAAGTGCAGACATGCAATCAATCGGAGACCTCCACGTCTCCGCGGCTGGGGCATTCGCAGGCGACCTTTGGACACTGCCTTCGTCCCCCCAAGCGCAGACCGCCCGGGGTGGCTCTTGAGTGAAATTCTCAAAGTCACGGACATACGTTAGATTGCCATGAACCCAAATAGGGCCTAATTAACTCTCTAAAAGGCGATTGAACCTGACAGGGCCCGATTGGCCTCTTGGAAACTTTAAAAATTAAAGCCCAGAAAGGCATTACTTAATTACTATTAGGAAACTTTAAAAATTAAAGCCCAGAAAGGCATTAATTAATTACTATTATCTTATTTAATTGATGACACACTCCAAGGCGTGATCAACCTTGGGAGGGCCTTCCTTGGAAGAGGATGTCTAGTGTTAATGGCCGAAACATCCGATGATTCCAGGGTCCACTACTGATGATGTGTCCTTAAATATTACCTTAAAAATAATTAAAATATACAATAATGTCAATTTAATGAGACAATAATAGGATAATACAATAAAATAAGGATTATAATAAAGAGGAAAAACCCTGGGGGACCTTGCCGCCCGGGATGGGGGCAGGTATGGACAGTGCATTGGAGCCCGGCCCCCTTCGGGGACCGGTCTCCCAACTTTATCTTCCCCTAACCAGCCAGTGCCGCCTGACCACCCGCCTGGGTAGCGTGGGGTTCCCTGGGGGCTTCCTTCACTGGGCTGGGGGTGTCCTGACCCCCTCCCAATCCTAAACCTAACCACTTACAAAGAAAACCAAAAAAGGAATGTGAGATGGGGGTGCCATTAAAACAATAAAAACAAAGAAAGCTAGAGTGCTAAGCCAGTGCTAACAAGAAAGCCAAGGTGCTTAGCTGATGCTGGAAAGGAAATATGATGAGGGGGTGCCATTGAAACAATAACAACAAAGAAAGCTAGAGTGCTAAGCCAGTGCTAACAAGAAAGCCAAGGCGCTTAGCTGATGCTGGAAAGGAAATATGATGAGGGGGTGCCATTAAAACAATAAAAACAAAGAAAACCAAAAAAGGAATGTGAGAAGGGGGTGCCATTAAAACAATAAAAACAAAGAAAACTAAAATGCTAAACTAATGCTAACAAGAAAGCCAAGGTGCTAAGCTAATGCTAACAATTGTATGACAGTGACACATGATAAAGTACAATTTGTACATGGGACTAGTCATCTTTATATTGAGTTTCATGGATGCTAATATGGAAGCTAACATTATGCTATGGCTAAAGCTAATGATGACAGTTCAAGGACACAACAGTGGTTGCCCTGGAGATCGATCAAGTGCATGATGGGAACCAGGAAGTCAGACCAGGCAGAGCACATGGAGCACAGGGAGCAGGTGGCAGACAGACCAGGGAGGAAACCTCATTCGAAGGACCAGGTGCAGGTATGTGAGAATACATGATAACAAATATAGGAAACGACTGAAGGAGAAGCATTTATGAGATGATATTAATACTCTAAACTAAAGCTAATAATTGTGAGTTAGGCAGGACATATGGATCATGCAATCAATCGGAGACCTCCGCGTCTCCGTGGCTGGGGTAGTCGCAGGCGGCCTTCGGGCACTGCCTTCGTCCCCCCAAGTGCAGACATGCAATCAATCGGAGACCTCCACGTCTCCGCGGCTGGGGCATTCGCAGGCGACCTTTGGACACTGCCTTCGTCCCCCCAAGCGCAGACCGCCCGGGGTGGCTCTTGAGTGAAATTCTCAAAGTCACGGACATACGTTAGATTGCCATGAACCCAAATAGGGCCTAATTAACTCTCTAAAAGGCGATTGAACCTGACAGGGCCCGATTGGCCTCTTGGAAACTTTAAAAATTAAAGCCCAGAAAGGCATTACTTAATTACTATTAGGAAACTTTAAAAATTAAAGCCCAGAAAGGCATTAATTAATTACTATTATCTTATTTAATTGATGACACACTCCAAGGCGTGATCAACCTTGGGAGGGCCTTCCTTGGAAGAGGATGTCTAGTGTTAATGGCCGAAACATCCGATGATTCCAGGGTCCACTACTGATGATGTGTCCTTAAATATTACCTTAAAAATAATTAAAATATACAATAATGTCAATTTAATGAGACAATAATAGGATAATACAATAAAATAAGGATTATAATAAAGAGGAAAAACCCTGGGGGACCTTGCCGCCCGGGATGGGGGCAGGTATGGACAGTGCATTGGAGCCCGGCCCCCTTCGGGGACCGGTCTCCCAACTTTATCTTCCCCTAACCAGCCAGTGCCGCCTGACCACCCGCCTGGGTAGCGTGGGGTTCCCTGGGGGCTTCCTTCACTGGGCTGGGGGTGTCCTGACCCCCTCCCAATCCTAAACCTAACCACTTACAAAGAAAACCAAAAAAGGAATGTGAGATGGGGGTGCCATTAAAACAATAAAAACAAAGAAAGCTAGAGTGCTAAGCCAGTGCTAACAAGAAAGCCAAGGTGCTTAGCTGATGCTGGAAAGGAAATATGATGAGGGGGTGCCATTGAAACAATAACAACAAAGAAAGCTAGAGTGCTAAGCCAGTGCTAACAAGAAAGCCAAGGCGCTTAGCTGATGCTGGAAAGGAAATATGATGAGGGGGTGCCATTAAAACAATAAAAACAAAGAAAACCAAAAAAGGAATGTGAGAAGGGGGTGCCATTAAAACAATAAAAACAAAGAAAACTAAAATGCTAAACTAATGCTAACAAGAAAGCCAAGGTGCTAAGCTAATGCTAACAATTGTATGACAGTGACACATGATAAAGTACAATTTGTACATGGGACTAGTCATCTTTATATTGAGTTTCATGGATGCTAATATGGAAGCTAACATTATGCTATGGCTAAAGCTAATGATGACAGTTCAAGGACACAACAGTGGTTGCCCTGGAGATCGATCAAGTGCATGATGGGAACCAGGAAGTCAGACCAGGCAGAGCACATGGAGCACAGGGAGCAGGTGGCAGACAGACCAGGGAGGAAACCTCATTCGAAGGACCAGGTGCAGGTATGTGAGAATACATGATAACAAATATAGGAAACGACTGAAGGAGAAGCATTTATGAGATGATATTAATACTTTAAATTTGTAGAAGCTAAAAGCGAATAATGGTGAGCTAATGAGTAAAATTTTCAAAGTCACGTACATACGTTAGATTTCCATGAGCCCAAATAGGGCCTCGTTGGCTCTTTAAAATGCGGCTCAACAAGACAGTATATCATTAAATATGAACAACAATTAACGGTACAACAGGAATACTTGATTTTGGATGGTTTTATTGAAATGAAGATAAAACGACTAACGTTAGGATTTTACAAAATCACGGCACCTCGTTGGATTTGGACTGAACTTGACAGGGCCAATTGGCCCCTTGGAAACTTTAAAAATTAAAGCCCAGATTGGCATTAATTAATTGCTGTTGTTTTATTTAGTTGAATTGTGAACTAATGAGTCAAATTTTCAAAGTCACGTATATACGTTAGACTTCCATGAGCCCAAATAGGGCCTCATTAACTCTTTGAAATGCGACTCAACAAGACAGTATGTCATTAAATGTGAACAACAATTAACGGTATAACATTGACCCCTTGGAAACTTTAAAAATTAAAGCCCAGAAAGGCATTAATTAATTACTGTTATTTTATTTAGTTGATGACACACCCCAAGGCTTGATCAACCTGGGCGGGGCCTTCCTTGGAAGAGGGTGTCTAGTGATAAATGGCCGAAACACCCAATGATTCCAAGGTCCACTACTGATGATGTGTCCTTAAATATTACCTTAAAAAATTAAAATACACAATAATGTCAAATTAAGGAGACAATAAAAAGATAATACAATAAAATAAATAAAAAGAACACGTAACAATAAATAATAAAGGATTGAAAAGAACATGGATTCAGACTAAGAAGAGTATTTAAACAATAAGGTTAAGTGTGTAAATGAAGGGCATCATATACATGGGGAGTGGCCAAAAGTGCTGTCTCAGGGCCTCCTGGGGGCAAGCTGGTCACTTCTCAAGGACAGAAGGAGGAGGACTGTGACGGGGAAGGGAAATGGGGACTGAGCATGACGTGCGGTGGCCCGTGCCTTTCCAGTGGCCCTCCATCCAACCACCCAGTCGTCGGACGAAGTGGGGAGGGATCATTGCGTTTTCTCTCACAAACCCTAACCAGCCAGTGCCTTCGGAATACAGGTCCCTCTAGAGTCCAGTGATCCTCGTCCGGACCCCCTCCAAGTACCTACTTGTGCCCTTATACGATCGGAGATTGTTCGTGAAGTGATAAGTATACTTTTTGGTTAAAATTGGACCAACACCGGAGATGGACATCTTTACCCAGGACTCCAACCCCTTAACCTAACCGTGGGGGACCCTAGCCAAGAAATCCAATCCTAACCCTAACCGTGGGATGTCCTGACCAGGGATTTTAACCCTAAACCTAACCAAGGATGGACTTAATTTAGATGAATTTGTTCTGTTTCATCACTCTTCTCTCCCCTCTGTCTATCCATCTCTTGGGGGCCGAGGGGAGGAATGAGTGACAGCCCGATCCGGCGGGGAGGGGACCCTGCCAGACCGGTGGACCCCTCCTGGCTCTTCCTTCTCCTCTCTCTCTCTCTCTCTCTCTCTCTCCCTCCCTCTCTCCTGCTTCCTCACCTCTCAAGAGAAGGAATAATAATAATAATAATGATAATAATGATATAATAGTACTAACAATACTAATATTAAATAATAGTAGATAATACTAATAGTAAATAATACTAATAGTACATAATAATACTAATAATAGTATATAATAATAATAGTAGTGCTAATAATACTAATAGTAAATTATAATAATAATAATGACAATAATACTAATAATACTAATAGTAAATAATTATAATATTAATAATGGATAATAGTAAATAATATAGAAATAAAATAGAATAATATAGGAAATAAAATAAAATATAATAAAATACAATAAATTAATATAGGATTAAATAGACTTTTCCTTCTCTTTTCTTTCTCTCTCTCTCTCTCTCTCTCTCTCTCTCTCTCTCTCTCTCTCTCTCCTTTTTTTCTTTCTCACCTCTTTTTTTAAATCAGTGGGAACAAAATGGCTACCAGTGCTCATCAGGATCCAAAATGGTGGTCCAGCTGGACATGGACTGGTTGCCCCTGGTGACAAGAAGATGGAAGACCCAAGATGGTGGAGGAACTCATCCAGATCCAATATGGCGGTTCGTTGTAAACAAATACAGTCGCCCTTGGTTACAAAATGGTGGAGGGCTAATGCTAAGCTAATGCTAACAATTATATGACAGTGACACATGATATAGGACAATATGTACATGTGACTAGTCAACTTTATATTGAATTTCGTTGATGCTAATATGGAAGCTAACATCGCACTATGGCTAAAGCTAATGATCCAAGATGGCGATTATAAACAAAATGGTTACCGTGGAGAGAAGATGGCGGATTTCAAAATGGCAGTTCAAGGACACAAAAGTGGTTGCCCTGGATACTGACCAAGTGCATGATGGGAACCAGGAAGTCAGACCAGGCAGAGCACATGGAGCTCAGGGAGCAGATGGCAGACAGGTCAGGCAGGGAGGAAGCCTCATTTGAAGAACAAGGTACAAGTAAGTGGGAATACATGATAACAAATATAGGAAACGAATGAAGGAGAAGCATCTATGTGATGATATTAATACTTTAAATTTGTAGAAGCTAAAAGCGAATAATGGTGAGCTAATGAGTAAAATTTTCAAAGTCACGTACATACGTTAGATTTCCATGAGCCCAAATAGGGCCTCGTTGGCTCTTTAAAATGCGGCTCAACAAGACAGTATATCATTAAATATGAACAACAATTAACGGTACAACAGGAATACTTGATTTTGGATGGTTTTATTGAAATGAAGATAAAACGACTAACGTTAGGATTTTACAAAATCACGGCACCTCGTTGGATTTGGACTGAACTTGACAGGGCCAATTGGCCCCTTGGAAACTTTAAAAATTAAAGCCCAGATTGGCATTAATTAATTGCTGTTGTTTTATTTAGTTGAATTGTGAACTAATGAGTCAAATTTTCAAAGTCACGTATATACGTTAGACTTCCATGAGCCCAAATAGGGCCTCATTAACTCTTTGAAATGCGACTCAACAAGACAGTATGTCATTAAATGTGAACAACAATTAACGGTATAACATTGACCCCTTGGAAACTTTAAAAATTAAAGCCCAGAAAGGCATTAATTAATTACTGTTATTTTATTTAGTTGATGACACACCCCAAGGCTTGATCAACCTGGGCGGGGCCTTCCTTGGAAGAGGGTGTCTAGTGATAAATGGCCGAAACACCCAATGATTCCAAGGTCCACTACTGATGATGTGTCCTTAAATATTACCTTAAAAAATTAAAATACACAATAATGTCAAATTAAGGAGACAATAAAAAGATAATACAATAAAATAAATAAAAAGAACACGTAACAATAAATAATAAAGGATTGAAAAGAACATGGATTCAGACTAAGAAGAGTATTTAAACAATAAGGTTAAGTGTGTAAATGAAGGGCATCATATACATGGGGAGTGGCCAAAAGTGCTGTCTCAGGGCCTCCTGGGGGCAAGCTGGTCACTTCTCAAGGACAGAAGGAGGAGGACTGTGACGGGGAAGGGAAATGGGGACTGAGCATGACGTGCGGTGGCCCGTGCCTTTCCAGTGGCCCTCCATCCAACCACCCAGTCGTCGGACGAAGTGGGGAGGGATCATTGCGTTTTCTCTCACAAACCCTAACCCTCATTTTCCACTCGGCACTCGATGAGAGCACATCTCTGCCAGTCCAACTGTTGCCAGCTAACCTAGCTTACAGTTTTCTGTGTGCCACACCTGAAGAAGACCGTGTACGGTCGAAACGTTGTGTTTTTTGTGTTTATTTTTAAATAAACAGTTTTTTTTGGCACACCTTCTTTTGTTGTTTACTGTTTTTACGTGACTTTTTCCTTTCCACATTTTGGAAAGCGTTTTTTGTTCACATTAAAATTAAATAAATATTTTTTGAAGCACATTTAATTTTTTTTGGAAAAAAGAAAAAAGACAAAAAAATTCTGGACGCCATGGACGATGGCTGGACGGTGGTACGCTATGGCCGCCGCCGCCAACGTGACCGCCAAGTCTTCTGGGACGGGTACGGAGGGCCGCAGGGAGGGATGGACCGTGCACGCTCCTTTTCCTTTCGGAGAAGGGATTATCTTCCCCATCCTAACCCTAACCCTAACCCTTTATCTTCCCCTAACCCCTAACCCCTAACCCTAACGGTGCTAACAACCAGTCTGTTAACCTGTGCAAGGGGTAAGTATGCGGCCCTCCCAGGTCCGACTCTAGGACAGCACGTGGGATGTGGTGGTCCAGGGCGACAGGACCTTAAACGTGGCCCAGTCTTCTATGAGGGTTAGCCTCACCACTGCAACAGACCATTTTGCACTACACACGTCGAATCCTCCTTTCCCCAAAAACTACAATTGGACTCCTTTGCATTGCTACCCCTTCCAAATTTCATCCCCTAGCCCGGCTTAGGTGGCTAGACCGTGGATGCACCGGGACCTAGGATCTTCTTTCCTTCTGATTTACCTCATCCCCTGACCCAGCTTAGGTGGTCAGGCCGAAGATGCACCGAGACCTAGTACAGATTTCGATTTATTCTATAAGTCGGTTATTAATCCTGAACTTAACCTTACTGGAAATGGTGATTCAAAACCTTTTTAAAATATAAAAGGAAGTCAAAAGCGGACTCAATTAAAATGATAAACCTTTTTGGTAGTTTGAAAACAAACGATAATATAAAACCTTTGGGAACTAGAATATTATCTTATAAAAGATTGACTTTTGTTTTCAAATTCTTGGTTTAATAGCAGATCTGATTACAGAAATCTTTTTATAATAATAAAGAAAACATGATGAAATAATAATAATAATACCCCAGAAATGCATATAGATGCATTAATGTTACTTGATATAGATGGACACACCCCAAGGCTTGATCAACCTGGGCGGGGCCTCCCTTGGAAGAGGGTGTCTAGTGATAAATGGCCGAAACACCCAATGATTCCAAGGTCCACTACTGATGATGTGTCCCTAAATATTACCTTAAAAAATTAAAATACACAATAATGTCAAATTAAGGACACAATAAAAAGATAATACAATAAAATAAATAAAAAGAAAACGTAACAATAAATAATAAAGGATTGAAAAGAACATGGATTCAGACTAAGAAAAGTATTTAAACAATAGGTTAAGTGTGCAAATGAAGGGCACCATATAAATGGGGAGTGGCCAAAAGTGCTGTCTCAGGGTCTCCTGGGGGCGAGCTGGTCACTTCTCAAGGACAGAAGGAGGAGGACTGAGACGGGGAAGGGAAATGGGGACTGAGCATGACGTGCGGTGGCCCGTGCATCTCCAGTGGCCCTCCATCTAACCACCCAGTCGTCGGACGAAGTGGGGAGGGATCATTGCGTTTTCTTTCACAAATCCTAACCCTAACCCCTAACCCTAACCCAACTATTGAGATTTCACAGAATTTGCACACAACAGACTGACTTCAGAGCAGCGACCAAAATTTTATTCTCAGCTCTCACCAGTAGGGGGTACTGTCGCTCTTTCCTTAGGAAATGCTTTAATTCATTCCTGCAGACAAAACCCATTGATTTGACACCTGTCCTGCCTGTTGTTTTGACCTATGCCCCATCAACGTGCAAACTAATCAGAGTGATTAGAAACAATTTTCAGGATCTTGTCCGGAAAACCCAATTGCTGGGTGATCATAAGGTAATAGCTGCCTTTAGGAGGAATAAAAACCTGAGGGATTTCCTCATTAAGGCAAAAATCTCACCTCTCTCTGAGCCCAAACTCAGAGACCAGGGGCAATTTTTTAAGCACCAGAAATGGGTGAGGAGTTTCTCAAATGGAAATGTATTCTGCTCACAAGCTAATGGGACTCCACGCTCCAAGAATTGTATATATGTTATCACTTGCAGCAAATGTGGGATCCAGTATGTAGGAGAAACAGGCAACACGATCCTGACAAGATTTACCCAGCATAGATACAATGTGTTAAGGAAGAAAAACACACACACACAACTGGTTAAACACTTCCTATCACATGGCTGGGAATCTGTCAGAGCAACAGTGACACAGGCAAATCCCAGATGGACTACTCAGCAGAGGAGGAAGGCTGAAAGACTCTGGATTGCCAAACTGGACACTGTACACCCTAAGGGGTTAAATGAAAAAAGTTTTTAAAGGACATAAAGTCCACATATTGTACATACTTGTCTATTATTACTGTTTTGTTATTACTGTGGTTGCCATGTTCCTTATCATCATCGTTGTTACCAGTACTCCGCCTGTCTGTGTATATTTGCTGGAGCATCCTGACCATGAGATTTATCCTGACCCTAACCAGTCCTAACCCTGTGCTGAGTTTAATTTCATCCTTGAAGCCCAATCCTGATTTCAATTCTGAACCTAACCACATTTAACCCTATATTGGGATGACCCTCAACTCCAAACTCCACCCTCCCTCCCTCTCTCTCTCTCTCTCTCTCTCTCTCCCTCTCTCACTCTCTCTCTCTCTCTCTTACTTCTCGCTCTCCCTCGCTCTTTTTCTTTCCCCCCCCCTCTCCCCCTCCCCCATCTGGGGCTGATCACAATGTAAACCTCATGTCCAGGATGCTAACATGATCCCTTTTTCAGGGCACCAAGTTTGAGACATGGTTCCTTGAGCCGGGAGCAGGAATGGCCTGTGCATTGGGACCCGATTGCCTTCGGCAGTCGAGCCCCCATCTTACCTTCTCCTAACCAATTTGTTTATCTCAAATTACCCAACCTAAATTTGGACTTTGGCCCTATTGTATATACCCCCTGATCTAATCTGGCCCTAAAATCTTCACAATTTTGAATAATCCCATTTCTACTTCATTTTTGGAAATTAAATCTTAAACCTTACCCCAGTACTGGATCTGAAGCCCGAGTAATCCTAACCCCAGCTGAAACCTAAAGCCTAACCCAACGTCACATCTCCTTTCTAAATTTACTCCCCAAGTCGGGTTGAGTCCTCCCCAAGCAGGGTTGAGAGTGTAGTATTAAAGCCAAGTCGGCATTGTAGTAGCCCAAAATTCGGAAGAGAAAGAGGACAGATGTAGACCAAAAGGAAGGGTAATGGGCAGAGGACAGGAGAGGGAAAGAAAAGGATGATGAAAAGGGAAAAGTCAAAGGGGAAAGAGGAAAAGACTGGAAAAGAAGGAAGAAAGAAAAAGGGAACAATGAGAGCCAAAAAGTCTGGCAGAATTGGAAAAGAGCAATAAGCTAAAAAAGATATTATGAGAAAGCCACAGAAAGCCAAGGAGGCGGGATCAGAGGGAGAGTATAAATAGGAGCCTCAAACACAGAGCTCTTCAGTATGCCCTCGCCTGAGGAAGAAGCAACACCTTCGAAACGTCGCGACAAGGGCATACTCATTTAATTTTTTCAACTTTATGTTAGTTTGTTATTTTAGTTTGTTATTTTTGGGGGATTTTATTTCATGTTTTAATTCATGTTTTATTGATTTTCCTTAACAACTCAAATTAGAGAGAACTCAAAACAAAATTAAAAACCACACAGAAAACAAATTGGGATTGAAAACACTTTATTGGAAACAAGCCAAAGTAACGGAAAAATTGGGAACCTGCAAAAAAAGAATACCTACCTTTGCAAACCTGTAAAAAAAGAAATACTTACCTTTCAAATTAAAAATCAATTATGGAGGTAGAGGGATGTGAGGCTGCGGACCATCGGGGTTGATGGCCCGTGCACGCCCTGTTCCTCCTTCGGGAGGGACAGGTTCTTTTCTTCAACCCTAACAACAGAAAAAGACAAAGAGAGCACAGTAAGGTCACGAAAAAGACAAGGACAAGATAGAAAAAGAACAAACTGAGAAACAGAAGTACAAAGAAAAGAAAGTTAAATAAAAAACAGAAAACCCAGAGTGGGTGGAGACAGACAGTATAAAAGCCGAGACAGGCACACAACACGAACACACAGACACGTTGGGCCAGCTTGAAGAAGGCCAAGTTACGCCAAAACGTCGCGACGGCCCAACGATGCACAGTTGGCCAATTATCACCCTATATGGGCAATTTTTTGAACGGGGGACATCTGCCCACTTCATTCGACGTGAGCGTGCCTCCACAGGGGTCCAGCGGCTGCTGGGTCCCTGTTCTTTTTCCTAAACCCTAACCCCCGTGTGCGGACCAATAAGACTTCTCGACCCCAATCTCAGGACCAGGACTGGTCTTCTTGGGACCGGGGAGGGAGGGGCCCAGGAGGGAAGGACCGCGCATACCTTGGTCCTCCCCAGGGGGGACGGGGCCGTAACCCACGTCCTAACCTCTACACCCCTCCTCCCCCCACCTCTCTAACCGCATCTATGACATACCATTTGGAACTCCACTGGGGGGGTCCTGGACGCCTGAGAGGGGAGAAGGTATGGTCTGTGCATTGGAGCGCGGCCCCCTTCGGGGACCGTGCTCCCAACTTTGATTTCCCCTTTTTCTTCACCCCTAACCCCAGCGTAATTTGTTTCTGAATCATTAATTGCAATTAAACACACTAAGGTGAGAACTGCAAGTCTGCATTTTGAGTCCACCAGGGAACCCTAGACATGACAATACTTAACCCCTAAAAACTCACATTTTGGCCCAAACTTGGCAGGCAGGTGCATGCTGCTACCAGGATGCCACAGAATTTGTGGATTCTAGGCGTTAGGGTTATTCAGTCATTTCCAGTGAACCCCGTTTTAGAGCTGGCTATAGCCTAATGTAAACCATTTAAATCTTTAAAGAATAATTAAAACATAATTCTAATAGCATACCCTTTTTTATCTTTTGACTGATTTCTAAACATTAAAGATACCATTTGGTCCAATTACTTGATTGAAACATTAATATTTTATTATTTATTTTATTAGCATAGAACCATATACAATATCAAACATGGAATTTACTATTTAATTCATTACACCAATATTATCTCAAGGCTGTGTGCATCACATAAAGGTCTACTGGGAGGCTTGACCTGGCTATCAAAACCAGTTTGATGAAGGTTTACATTTTCTAGAGTATAAGAGTAATTTTTCTGAAGCCTAAAAAAATAATTGCAGACTGGTTTGTTAATACCTTCTATTTGATGAAACACTTAAACCGCTGACAAAAAATTTCCTTATTTGCTTTTTTTTTTTTCTTGTAACCAAATTTTCAGATGATATGCCATACACAAATCTATGCGTAACACACAAGAAATTCTTTATTTGTCATCTTTAGTATATGTACTTTGAATATTTAGGATTTTCATGCAGCATTTGCACTACTTTGTGTGCCAAAACCCAGACAATAAACATCAGTATCCCCTTAGCAGAACCAAAGCAACACGGGTCAGTGAGTTAGTTCATCAACACATATTACAAATGAAAGATCAATCACCACACACCCAATAATGATAACACAGAAAACATCAACAGTGATTCAAGAGTTACAGTTACAACGTGTCAGAAAAAAGAAACCCAAGTTTCATGTTGCACTCACAAACAAATCACAGCATTAAAGTTTCTGTAGTCTTTCATAGCAAAACAAAATGATTACCACACAGTGCAAAGACAGTTTTATCTTTTTCCTTTGTTTTCACCTGGTCACTTCAAGCTTTTTGTTGTTGAGTTATTATTGTTTTATATATAATTTCTATTTAAACAAAAGGCATATCTTACTTCCACAGGAGGGTGGAACATACTACCACACCATGCTTAAATCATCAAGGGAACTCGGAAGAGTACTACTCTCTCTCTTCTTTTTTTCCTTTTTTTTTTAACAATAACATTTCATTTTAGTACAGTTTCACCTGCCAGAGAAACTTTATTGTTTGTCCAGCAGACAGCTGCAGCAGGTACAACGTACAAGAAAAGGAATGGCTACATGCTGATTCAATGGCTGGGACACAGATTACTCATGTTTCTACTTATCATTTTGCCATGTCAGGGAACATCTTACTCCAAATGTTGAGTAAAGTTTTCTGGGAAAAGTCCTTTTTGAGCACCAGCTCCAAATGTTAACCAGTCGCTTTCCTTGATCCCTGTGAGCCAGCCAGCATCCTGCAGCAAACACACAAAAACATCAGAACAATCCTGTTAAGATGTTGTTTGTCATGTTGGTGAAGAACTTTTATTTATTACATTTCTGTGTGACCAGCTATTATCACCTGATCTTCCACTGAGGCAGTGGGAACCACCAAAACCACATCGCCTCTCTTCAGGTCAAGTTCATCTGAATTTGCAGCCTCAAAGTCGTGTATGGTCTCCACCTGCAGGTATCCATCATAGTTTACAGACATTAGACTCCACATTTTAACAGTTCATTAGAAAAGTCTTTTTCCTCCTCAATTGATAGCATAAAATATTTGCTTTTACTAAGAAGCCTCACCTTGTAAAGGAAATCATCAGGAAGTCCAGACGCTCCCCCAGAAGGACTGATATGCTTGATGTTCTGGTTTTCAGTTGTCACCCCATTGTCACTGATTGCAGTGGGAGAGATGATGTCAGCATCTCGGTCATCATCACCTTCGTTACTTGAGGCAGGCTCAATCACAACAGAAGGGATTGGCATATTTTCCTGCAGAGGACATTGAGCATTTAGTGATCACATCTAAAAACTTTCATTTCATATTTACAGCATCACAGCAGGTTACTGCTGCAGCGCATCTTGCAAAATGAAATGTCTCACTTAATTTCGCAATATTTTTCTATGGCTGAAAGACTTAGCTGATCTCAGCCCAGCAGGGCACTTTTACAGTTAATAAATTCAAAACAGAAGGCAGAGAGCCACAAACAAGCAGCAGCTGATTGTGCTGCAGTAAAGACCCGCAGAGCATCTCAAAAAGCAAACAACATTCTAGTGTAATGATTCTACAGGCCGTTACCAACTGCAAATGATTTGCTTTCAAGTATTAAAAACAATTCTTATATCTGAAATTATGTCAGTTTTTCAGTTTTGAGCCTTGGTTTAGACCAGGGGTCTGCAACCTTTAACACCCAAAGAGCCACTTGGACCCGGTTTCCACGCAAAAGAAAACACTGGGAGCTGGGAATACTTTTTGAAATCTAAAGTGAAGATAACACTGTATATGTTGTTATTTTTACCTTTATGCTTTGTGTGAACAACTAAAGTAAGTAAGCAAAGTTTATTCATTAAGCGCTTTTCACAGACAGGCAGTCACAAAGCGCTGCACACAAATATTAAAATAAACAATACAATCAATAGACATTATACACAATGTAAAAGATCAAATGTAAATAATGTAAAGGATATAAAATACGTACAACAAAAGGCTTGTTTGAAAAGAAAAGTTTTTAACTGCTTTTTAAAAGAATCCACGGAGCAACTAAGGTGTGTTGCTTAAATCCATGAAGTGCTACAGAGAAAATTACCTTTTATTTATGTAATTAACACATTTTGAACTCTTAAAGAAATATAACCAAAGGAAAGACGCTGAACTAAAATGATCCAGCAGACAAAAGCTGCTGTGAGCCACCCTCATATCGCCTTTGTGCTTTTGGAGCCTTGACCTGACTTTTAAAAAATAACTGGAAAAAAGTACTATGCTGCTAAAAATGAAAAATAGATCTTTGCAAAATTCTGCCTAAATATGTATTTTACCTGGTTAATGTGTGTGGCGGGGCGTGGTCTGCAGTGCCGCTGCATGGAAGTCGGACGCACCTGAGCGGCACCCGCAATCACGCCTCGCCGCCTTAAAGTCTGTGCTCTCTCTGCTGTTGTGTTGGTGTGTGTCGGGCTGTGAGCTGCAAAGCTACAGCCGGCTGTATGTGTACAGCAACCGTGTGTGAAAAGCGGTCAATAAAGAGATGCTGAAAAGCTTGTTCATGCAAGCATCGTCGGGTCTGCTGTGATATGTTTACAATGAGACTTGTGGTCCTGAACCTCATCTTCACGCAGGACTGTAAGCTGTCATCTGTGAGGCGTGAGCGGTGTTTGTTTTTAACGTAGTTCACGGTGGAGAACAGCTGCTGACATAATGTGGATCCGAAGGTCCATAACTGGCCCGCCTGGGGTTGAAAGTCTCGATAAATGCACAGCGTTTCGGCGGGTACACCGGCTTCCGCGAGTGTGACGCTTATTTTGAGCGATGAAAAAATAATACGATATAATTTTATTTTTATATTTCAAAATCACAGTAATCTTCCAATTTAGAACTACAAGTTAAAAAGAACTAAACACAAACAAAATACACTTCAGCTAAATACTTCTAATTTATTTTCCCAAACCACCCGGAGCCGCAAAATAAGGACTAAAGAGCCGCGGGTTGCCGACCCCTGGTTTAGACAAATTCCTCCAGTGAAAATGGGAAGTTGTGTAACAGTTAATGCATTACTTTTGTTAAACCCCTTGAATGAAAGCTGAAAGTCTGCACTTCAATCAGATCTTATTGTCCAATCTAAATTAAGGAACAATTTGTATGTTTGTAGAACACGCTGATATGACAATTTCAGCCACTCTCTCTCACACACACACACGGGCATTGAGTTAAGTTTCATGATTTCTTCTGAATCTAAAGTGATGATGCTAGACTCACCGATGAAGCTGCTTCACTGGGAGAAGTTTTGGCCTGTTCAGCAGGAGGAATCTGTTTACAGACAGAAATCATTTCCATTTGAGAACATTTGTGTGGCCATTGAATGTTTGAACAAACATTTAATAATAACTTTTGCTCTTGTAAAATTAGAACTTTGACCTCCCTGTTCACATGTGAGAAAAGAGATATGAAACAGTGACCACCACCCTGAATTCAGCATGTGTAAAATCACAGAAAAAAAATGAATTTTGTTTCAAAAAAACGACCAACGTAGGGGTCAAACCATTATTCTTCAAGGTCTCTTTCAGAGAGCTGCATTCATTCTCATCATTTCATTTCAACACTTCATCCATCCTCTTCAGGGTCATGGGGGGGCTGGAGCCTATTCCAGCTGTCTTCAAGTGAGAGGCAGGGTACACCCTGCACAGGTCGCCAGTCTGTCCCAGGGCTAACACACAGATGCAGACAAGCATTCGCACTCACATTCACACCTATGTTGTTCAGTAATTGTTGCCGATAAACAGTAAAAATGACAGTGAAAGCAAACAAACAGAAGAAGTGGAGTATCCTACCTCACTGACCTCTGCCTGTTCTGAGCCTGGAGATACCACTGTTGACTTTGGGAAAACAAAATAGATTTTGCGTTGATACCTGCTCAATCATCCAGGTAAGAAAATCCAAAAAGTTGATTCTGTTCATCTGGACGTTTTCAGTGGGAGAAACATTTTATTGTCATCCCACTGGAAACGCTATGGACATAGTCAACTTTTTGGGAAAACAGTAGAATATAACGATTTAAACTCAGTGATGCTAATTGAAAAGGCTTTTGTTTTTGTTTTGTTTCAAAAAGCAGCAGTGTTTTATGAGATTGAGTTCATTTTGTGTCATAAAGTGGATGGGGTAGGGTAAAGATTGGGGTATGGGTTTGTTGGCATGAAATGAGAAGGGCAAAGGGTTAAAATCCTTACACAAAAAGACATTTCATGCGCACTGGATACAGGCTGGAAACAGAAGAATGATTTCCACACTGACACATCTCCAGTGTGGAGTTCAATGATTTTCTCATTCAGTGATGATGATGATACGATGAGATGGAGGTCACAGTGATGATATTGATGAGATGATGATTAGGTTATCACAAAAGGCAGCATTTTTACAAGGTTATCCACTCACAGCAGGCTTTTCCTCCTTCAGGCTGTCTGAATGTGTGTCTGTATCGTCCTGACCAGCTGGAGCAGCTCCAGATTCTTCCACCTCACCAGCAGGGGGAGCTGGAGGTTCCTCCATCTCTGCTCCTGCAGTTGAAGATACAGGTTCCTCTCCAGCAAAAAGAGGTGGGCACTCATCTTGCTCTCCTCCAGTAGTGAGAGATGGAGGTTTGTCTTCTGCTGCAGGCTCTCTTGAGCCTGCAGCTTGGGCCTCTGCAGCTTCCAGAGCGTCATTTGATTCACTGTTTCCTTCATTCTTTTTCAGAGAAAGATGGCATTTAACTTTAAATGTCCCACTTCATTTCACAATATTTAGTATGATGTTCATTAAACGCCACAGAATTCATAATATGAGCTCCCAGCATTTAAACAGTTATATGATTACAAGTTAGGCTTTAGGTCAGTCTAACACTTTTCACTGGCAGAAATAAATACATCTCAGGACTGATATCATATATTTACATGATGTAAAAAAAAAAAAGTACGTAGTTACCTATGTAGGTGATAAGTACATACATATGCAGCTCTGTGAAAAACTAAGTACACCCTTAATTAAGGAATTAGGAGGTTCCATAGCAGCCAGATGCTGAAGAAAATGCACCAGTTATGGTTGCTTATCAAGTGTGAGCACCTCTGTAAGAGCAGATCTTCTGGAAATTTGCTGGTTTGCACCATTCTGGTGTATGTTAACACAATGACACAATCTTCCCTGGCGTGGACATCACAGCAAATTTACCCCACCCCAACGTTAGATCATAGGATGGCTGTGGTTCAGTGGGTTGTCTAGCAGTCTGGAGGTCAATGGACGATTCCACAGCTATTTCAGCCTTAATGTCAAAGTATCCCTGGCCAAGATACTGAATTTTCCTCCAATGCATGCATTACAGTGTTTAACAAGGGATTTTGGCTTTTAAAACAAACAAACAAACAAACAAACAAACAAAAAACCCACTTTAATGAATGTGTGTGTGTGTGAGTGGGTGGATAACAGGGCTGGACTGGGACAAAAAAATCAGCCCGAGCATTTTGACTAGAGACCGGCCCACCGGGTATTAAAGCCATAAAGCCTTTGAATGAAAACAAACACTGTTGTGACAGTGATGTACAGTCTTGTTGGTATATGTATGATTTCTATACATTTTAGATCAGATAAAAACTTTGGTCTTTAAGATTCTGATCATTATATATTAAAGTGAGACATTTTAAATGAGAATAAGAAAGTGCATCTTTGTGTCCTCCTCTCCCTGTTAATGCCCTACCTGGCCTCCTGGCAAAGCTTTGCTAGATCCGCCCCTGCACAGTTACCAGCTGTCAGCTACTTAAAAAAGGATCCTGGTGTTATTTGTCTCTCAGAAACAGCTCATAACTTCCCTTCAACTCATTCATGTCACCTAAAAGGTAAACCTGTTTCTCCATCACCTGTTCATCTCCTGGTTTCATCTTCATGTTTCCCTCTCACCACATATCGAAACCGACATCATGACCAGCAGCTTTACAGCTGTGGCTCCAGCAAACATCAGCTGATACTAGAAACTAATATTAAATAAATTCTAACAACAGCTGATCAAGCTTAAACGTGCTGCTGTTGTTTAGCGCGACATCCGCTGGTTTCCTCTTTCTGGTGCAAAGTGGGCGATAAACAAAAAAAGAGACGATCAGCTGATCATTGATCAGTTTCATGATTGAAGTAGCAACAGGAGAGGGAGGGCGAGAGAATGAGAGAAGAAACAGCTGACAGCGTGAAGACACAGAATAACTCCAGCTTTGTGTCATTTTTCCATTCTAGCTGAAGTCCGGGACAAACTGTTCCTTTTCAGCTCAACACGAAACACGTAATATTTTCTCTGAATACGAGATGATTCCGTTTTTACGGGATGGTTGGCAACTCTACTAACTAACCTTATGAGTAAAATACAATTCCTTATCAGTAACATCATAGCACCCACCCAGCTGTATATAAACTCCGTCATGCTAGCTAGTACGCAGTACGAGTTATTGTAACTGACTGTAAAAAGTCAGCACAGCGCAAAAAAACTCCACCTAAACTTGGTTTATATCTGACCCAGATACACTGCAGTGATAACTTCTTACCTGAAGTTCAGTTCACCTGACACTCGGACCGGCAGCCGCCTCGGGTCTCTCCTCCTCCTGCCTCCCCTTTCTCTCATCCACCTGCTGACTCTGTGGAAGCTCCGCCATAGCCACCACCAAACAACCGACTTATTTTTACACATCGGCCAGCATAAAAAAAAACTTAAAAAAAAAACATCGGCCCACCAGGCAAATGCCCGGTATGCCCGATGGCCAGTCCAGCTATGGTGAATACGGCTTGTAAGCAAAAAGCCTGCAGTGGTCAGCTAAAGCACAAAAGCAGTATGCAACTACAAGTCCATTTATCATTTACTGTGGGAAACTCCAAAAAAATACAAGAGCTCCATCTCAGACTCTTCAGTTTGCAGGTTTAAACTTAAACTTCATGACAGTATGACTAAAAAAAAGCCTGAGCATGCAGGACTGCCAGGGAAGGCTTCTTCTGTCTAAAAAGAAAGCCTCCTGGAGCAGTATCCTTCAGACAGACAAGACCAAAGTGGAGATGTTTGTCCATAACGCACAAAATCAAACCCAGCATATCAGCAAAAACACCTGAGAGCAGCTGTCAGCACGGTGGAGGAGGGACGATGATCTTAGTGCACCGTGAACTCTTGTCTAAGTGTTCTAGAGTCAGTGTGAGGCCGTCTGTCCCATAGCTGAAGCTCGGACCATCAGCAGCAGCACAAACATCCAACAGAACGGCTGAAACAGGAACGAATGGAGCAACTACGATGGTTTGGTCAGAGTCCAGAGCTCAACCTGAGTGAGATGCTGTGGTTGGACCTTCAGAAGGCTGTGCATAAGTGAGTGGACATAAACTCCTTCACAGTGACAGAGAAAGTCCCACAGAAAGCATCACAGCAGGTTACTGCTGCTGAAAAATGAGGTGGATTCAGTTTTTCACAGAACTGTAAATAGGTGTGTAGATACTTAGTTAGATGGAAGATGGGGTGGGGGGGGGGGGGTTTACACAAATGTTTATAAAACTCACCATCTTATCAAAATCTGCGAAAAATGATGGATCCTTAAGAGTGCATGTGTTTAATAAAAAGAGAAAAACAAGTCACAACTGACTGACTGAGAATTGCATCATTTTTTAGCATTCACAAATAAAAGGGAAATATTTAAGAGATGGGGATGTAGGATAAGATGCAATCAAAGTTCTGCAACTGCACCTTCAAAAATTATGGTCCTATGAGGCCACTTAAAGTGTGAGATCCATGATTTCAACAGAGTTATCATACATAGAGAATTTCCCCCCGTGAAAGTTTTCTCAGATTTCTTCTCTAACATGCTATGGTTAGAATCTTTGGAGAAAGCAACCATCTCCAAATTTAACTCAAATGCAGGTTTAAGGAGCTACGTTTGAAAAATTCAAATGTAGCAGGAGTGCTGTTGCTTTACTTTCAGTACATCTGCAGAACACTCTCATCAAACATTGTTGTGACATAGAACAGAGACACTTGGAGAGGAGACTAACATTACTTGGACAATAAAGGCTTCTTGGCTTTGTGGAAGTAAGCTGTTGGGTTCGCCATCTACTTTCAAAGTCACTAGTCTCTGGCAGTGATCTCTGAACTCTGCATTGACCCCTTCCTGCTTCTAATCTTTTTACGTTGTTCTACTCTAAGTCTGAAAATTGTTTGTAGAAACTAGAGAAAATAGTAAAAATGACAATGAATTAGAGCGAATCATTGGTGAAACCCAAACTTTCAGTTGACTTAGTAAGAACGATCTTCTACCAAAACCCAGACACTAATCACAACAACTCGATTCATTTCAGTGTTTTGGATCCAATTACTTTAAGCTTAGAATAAAATTACCTGTGAAAATCCATTAAATGTATTGGTCACCTAAATTGAATTCCAGAGATATATGTTAGTATTAATAATATTAGAAGCCTTCAAGTAAGACCAATCTAATAAAAAGATGGACTCGTTTTGAAATGGGTGTAAACATGGAATGAACAAGCAGAGGATAGTAAGAGATGGAGGCAAGCAAAAGGAGAGGCAGGAGGAGCTCAGGCTGAGGTCCAGGTTTTAGGACTTTCACTGTTTCTCAGTCTCTGGGAGGGTGGTAGACAGGAAAGGTCTGTTTGAAATTTGTTTCTATTCTTTTCTAATCTACCATTCAACTACAAAAGGAAGGGAGTCAAGTACCTCTTCCTTTTCTGTATCTAGCTCTTGGTACAACTTTCCAAATCTCCGGTTTGCCGCCTCATCTTCGGACATGTCTGAATTTTCTGGTTCTTTGTGAATTCGGGGATTGTTTACTTCTTTATTTCCTGCTGCTGCTGTTCCACAGATGGATGCAGAATTTTTGCTGCCACTACCTTCCTGCCAGGAGGTATTGCTGGAAGCAGGAGCCCCGGTCCCTGAAGAGATGGCTGAGAAACTGTTGGAAAAATCCCACCCACTCTTTCTATCCCCAGTTAACACAGCCTCAGCTTTCTTTGAAGTCTCAGCAAATGGATCAAATTCAAAACCACCCATTTTGTCTCCACAATGTGATTGTGCAAAAGGATCTGAATCAAACACACCTCCTCCCTGTTTTTCTTCAGAAGGATCAGAATCAAACGCACCTCCTCCCTGTGTTTCTTCAAAAGGATCGGAATCAAACGCACCCCCTCCCTGTGTTTCTGCAATAAGATCGGAATCAAACGCACCTCCTCCCTGTGTTTTTGCAAAAGGATCGGAATCAAACGCACCTCCTCCACAAGTTTCTGCAAAAGGATCGGAATCAAACGCACCTCCTCCCTGTGTTTCTGCAAAAGGATCAGAATCAAACGCACCTCCTCCCAGTTTTTCTTCAAAAGGATCAGAATCAAACGCACCTCCTCCCTGAGTTATTGCAAAAGGATCGGAATCAAACGCACCTCCTCCCTTTGTTTTCGCAATAAGATCTGAATCACACGCACCCCCTCCCTTTGTTTCTGCAAAAGGATCGGAATCAAACACACCTCCTCCCTTTGTTTCCGCAATAAGATCTGAATCAAACGCACCTCCTCCCTGTGTTTCTGCAAAAGGATCAGAATCAAACGCACCTCCTCCCAGTTTTTCTTCAAAAGGATCAGAATCAAACGCACCTCCTCCCTGAGTTATTGCAAAAGGATCGGAATCAAACGCACCTCCTCCCTTTGTTTCCGCAATAAGATCTGAATCAAACGCACCTCCTCCGTGTGTTTCTGCAAAAGGATCGGAATCAAATGCACCTCCTCCCTGTGTTTCTGCAAAAGGATCGGAATCAAACGCACCTCCTCCACAAGTTTCTGCAAGTAGATCGGAATCAAACGCACCTCCTCCCTGTTTTTCTGAGATAAGATCAAAATCAAACGCACCTCCCTGTGTTTCAGAGAAATAAACTCTTTCATCTGTTTCTCCTTCAGTTTCACAGTGATCTTGATAAACATCTGGTCTCTCTGGCACTGCTTCGGATGAATTATTTCTGTTTCTTTTGGCTGCAATACTAGAACAATCGGAAACAACTTCTCTTGTTTGAGGACAATCTCCTGGGACAGCTCCACCTGCCTGAACCTTCTGGCTCTTCTCTTGGGTTCGATCATCATATGAAAGCTCATCATCAGCACTTGCCCAGCCTCCTCCCTGACCACCATCACCCCACTCCTCAGCAGTTTCATATTCAGATCCTGACCCTTCAGGAGACCTGGACCATTTGTCTCCTCTGTCCTCTGCAATTTCCTCAATTTGTTCACCGTACTCATTGGTGAATATAAGTCCCGGGGTAGACTTTCTGCGATCTTCCTTCCTTAATTCATCTGCCCCTGAATCTGCCTGCCCTGTACTATCATCCTCTCCACAGCACAGGGAGGAATGAAGGTTGGAGTTAGGTTGAGATTCCCAGCAGCTAACCTCATCTTCAGCTGGTGTGATTTCACTGTCCCGGGTGATTGCTGTTGATTCTCCACCTGGCTGAATCCCTTCTCCCTGGGGCCAGCCCCGAGTCTCACCCTGCACCCCTTCTTGTGCCCCTTCCTGCCCCACAGTCGGACCTCCAGGGATAGCAGGTTCCTCAGCTCCTGAAGCATCTTCTCCGTTGGCTGACACTGAACCAAAATCAGCAGACCAGTCAGCGACAAAGCCGGTATCTGCAGCCTGCTTGGACAGGTAGCGAATGATGAATTAAAGTTTGCCCCTCCCCACTCTAACCTCAGTACAAGGTTGTGCAACACAGCATGTTATCAGGCAGACATGTGGTTTCATGGAAGGAAATGAGAATACAGTGTCGTCTGCACAAAGATGACCAGTCACAGCTGATCAAACTGTTTCAGTTTTCTGATTGAAGCACCTGCACTGCTTCAATGTAACTTCAAGGGGAAGTTTTAAAATAAACAATCAAAGAAAAAAACCCCACTAGATTAGAAACCTTCTAGTCAAACTGTTGGACTTTTGGGGGGCATTTTGCCTTCATTTGACTGTAGTCTATAGAATCGGTCAGGTCCCTGAAGAAGCAACGTGTACAACTCAGCAGTCATCTTAGATGTAAAGTAGATGATTATTTTTTTAATGAATGCAGATATAGCCATAACTTTAATTTCAATGGGACTCTGACCCATAGTCCCATTAGACATTAGCTGCTGCATTTTTATTCTAGTGCCTTGTACCTGACCATTTTCACAGGGTTTGCACATTGAAATATATATCACACTGAGTAACTTAGATTTTGTGTTAGTCCTTATTTAGTTTTTGCCATCAGTCTGACTGTAGTAGGAAAGAAGCAGTTGTGAGAGCGTCTCGTGATCAGCACGTCCACTCTCCTGCATCTCGAGCTGCATGCGATCCATGATTGTTTTGGTCTGAGGACGTGTGACCCCTGATGATAACTGTCTCTGATGATGTTTTGGGCTCTTTTCTTGCAGAGTTGTGTGTATGTTGAGTCAATTGATGGAGGATTAGCTCTTATAATTCTCTCTGTAGCCTTTATGACTCTCTTGAGAGCCTTCTATGCTTGAGTGGTGTTTTTCATAACATACAATGGCGCTAGTAATGACAACGCTCTCCACCAGTCCTCTGTAGGCTTTAGTGATGAAGCAGCCGGTTCCTTCCTAAACACCCTGAAGAAATAATGCCACTGCTTGGCCCATTGTCACTGTGGCATTTACATCCACCTCAGGGGTCCATGACATGTGAATGTCAAGGAATGTGTGGCCATAAGCTCTTTTCACCCCAGTGACATTGATATGGAGAGGCAGGCTGTGTTTCCTGAAGTCTAGGAGATAGATAGATGTGTGTTATTCAAGTTTTCTTTCAGAAAATATAAGTGTTACAATTGAGTTGAATGCACTTTTGGTCCATAATTATCATTAGCGTAACAAAACAGAGAAGGAAAGACGAAAACAAAACTAATAAACCAGTGGAGAATAGTGACTAGCATTTTACTCGAGATAAGAAAATTATCTGTTCATTTTAATAAATTTATTTATTTATTAAAATTCAAATCTTAGAGGATCTGGTGTAGTGAGTTCAGAGTTTCCAGATGAGTGTGATTTTTTTTCCAACTCCTGTCTCAAAATAAGAGTCAGCTTCTCACATCACATAAATATTGTAAATCACATCAACCCAGACTTCAGTTGAAGGGGAGATTTAATTAGTTACTTCCTGTTGAGTGCTTTCTTACCGGCTACTAACAAATACTTCTTATCACCCTCCAGAGTTGGAAATTTGGAAACTAAGTACAGGGTATCAAATGATAACAGAATTGTTACTTTAAATGTTTTTTTCTAATGTCTTGTGTATGTGCTGATTTGTGGGCAAGACCAGAAAATATGGAAGTGGTTTCTATGCTTTTCACCTCAGGATCTCCAGCAAGTTAGTTCCCCGTGGAGAAACCTACATTGCACTGAAGCTCTGAAAAGTTCTCCCATCCAAACTCTCTGAAGGAAAAAGAGGAGGTACTTTTCCACTGGTATTGATATTTTTTCCCAAGTTTCTGGTTAACTTTAGAATATCCTCCCTTTTCCCATCTTTCCTTTTATATACCTTTTAGAAATGTATCTGATTCCAGGAATTGATTTACATGCCATTAGGAAAAGCTTCAAAACACCCAACATGGCTCTTTCAAGAGCTTTCTTTTTAAATATACTTTCTGATATTATGCCTAATTTGTTTCCCCTCCATGAATCGCTACCTTATCATGGTGGAAGGGTTTGTGTGTCCCAGGGATCCTAGGGGTTATTTTGTCAGGTGGGCTTATGTCCCCTTGCAGGGCCCCAATGGTAGTATACCATTAAGGGAACAGTTTACCCTGCCCTGGATAGGGTTACTGGGGTCTCACCCTGAAGGCAGGCCTTTGGATGGTGCCTGAGGGCAAGGGTCTGGTGGCTGGGCCTTAGTTCATGGGGCCTGGCGGGGCACAACCCGACAAAAGGGACATGGGCCCGTCCTCTTGTAGGCCCACCAACTGCAGGAAGTGCCGTAGGAGCTGGGTGTCAGGCTGCAGCCAGTAGCGGAGGCCCTGTCTGACCAATCCTCAGCTACCAAGACTAGCAGTTGGGACATGTCACATCTGTCTTGAAAGAAGCCTGAGTTAGTGCAACTCTGGATAAAGAAATGACTCTAGATCGGGAGGAACGGCCTCCTGGATCTGAACCTGAGTGGTATTTTTGATGTTGAACTTCTGTGCAAATCACAGCTTGTCCATAACAAACAAAGTGAAGGTATCCATAAGTGCACCAGGCACCAGGGCACTCTTGGCTGCAGGTCGATGATCAATTTTGTAATCGTATTATTAGACCTAAGGCCATATGTTCTGGACACTTTGGTAAAGAGAGCTGCTGAGCCATCAACTGATCACCACCTGGTAGTGAGTTCAATCAGGCGGCAGGGGAGGACGCTAGACAAACTCATATAGTGAGTGAACGCCTTGCAGAGGCCCAGGCCCGTGAGATCTTCGACATATACCTCCGGCAGTATTCTGAAGGAGACTGGGGACATTGAGTCTGAATGGACCATGTTCAGCACCTCCATTGCCAAAGCCACTGAACTGAGCTGTGGCCACAACGTGGTTGGTGCCTGTCATGGTGGTAACCCCCAAACCAAATTGTAGACACCAGAGATGAAGGGAGCCACCAGGCTGCAAAAGGAATCCTATCGGGCTCAGTTAGCCTGTGGAATTTGTGGCAGCTGATACGTACCAGGCCAAGCGTAATGCAGCTCAGGCAGTGGAAGAAGCAAAAACTTGTGTAGCAGGAGTTTGGAGAGGCCATGGAAAAAGACTTTCAGAGAGATTCTGGCAAATCGTCAGGTGACTCAGGAGGGGGAAACTGTGTTCTACCTGCACTGTGTATAGTCACTATCAACACATTAATGATCTAACCACAATAACGCGTTGACGCCGTGCAGCCCCACGCACGGGCCGATCCGCGATAACTCGCTAACAGGGATTTGCCACGTTAATGTGGTTATGGCGTTAACAACATACAAATTGTCATGACCTTTGGTCAATGGCCATGACATGCCATTCACTTCCTCGATTCAGAGATGGTCTTTCCCTTTTCACGTAAATAGCCTCCTTGACTCCACCCTCAAGCCAGCATTCCTCCCTGTCCAGGATGTTACATCCTCATCATTGAAAGAGTGTCCACTGGCCTGTAGGTGTAAATAGACTGCAGAGTCCTGGCCTGACAAGGTAGCTCTTCTGTGTTGTGCCATCCGCTTCGCCAGAGGTTGTTTGGTTTCCCCGATGTATAAATCCTAGCAATCCTCCTGGTACTTAACAGCGTACACTATGTTACTCTGTTTGTGTCAGGGGACCCAATCCCTGGGGTGGACCAATTTTTGGAGTGGCATATTTTGGGGTCTGAAAGAGACACCATGTCTCAGCTGTTCTGATACAGCAGTCTTCATGTCAAACAGTCTTCATGTGCAAATAAAGAGTGTTGCTTGGCAACCAGGCATGCTGCAACTGTTGTGCATTAATTTCTTTGGGGTCAAAATGAATTAGTCGGTGGTTCTAGGTATGTGTTTGTTTGTGTTGTTTCTTTTTTAATCCACACACCTAAAATTCACAACATGAATGAATCCATTTTAGAGAAAGTTAAATATGAGATGATGGGGTTTTAATTTAAACCAGTTATATGATTTTTTCCCCCAAACTAATTTTAAAAAGGTTATACTACTAGTACCACTACACATGTAAACACTATAAGATTACAGCTTCCGAGAACCTATGCTGTGTTTTGGTGTATAAGTGGTTAATATATTTTTGTCTTAAACTAAACAGGGGTAAGACAACCAGCCTTGGGGAAATCTCCCATAAGTCTTGGTCTTGATAAATGCTCAATTATCTATGTCAGGAAAGCCCAGAAAATGTATTCTGTTCTTCTGGACACGGTATTTTGGAGCGATGCATCCAGATGTACAGAATAAATTTTGTGGGGCTTCCTGAATTTAACTAACTGCTCCAGCTCCTCTTTTTGATAATGTTTTTTTAAACTGTGGAAATTGTAAATATGTGGCAACAGCTCTTCAGCGATAACACGACTGAGTAAAATAATGATTTACATTTCCAAAGAAAGAAAAACTGACCCAGAAAGATCCATTTGTTGACCAGCGTTGACTTTGTGCAGACTATACTGGATTAACAAGACCATCTGATGGAGTGAATAACTTTATTAATAAATGATGTATTACAGAGTGAACTATGCGAGTTTACTTACAGGCTGAGCAGCTTGAGTATTTGCCTTAAAAAGGGGATAAAACTGAATTTACCACTGCAATCTGGATTTATAGATTTACTTGATCGTTTTCTCATTAAATCAAGCTGTAGAATAAGAAGTAGTTGGGTTAGGGTTAGTTACTCACCGACCACATGTCCCATGGTACAGCAGTCTGAAAGGAGCAAAAATACTGAATAACTAACACAGTTTGTGAGGTACTGGCAAGAAGAAAGGAACAATGTTTGGACTGTTTGATTTGTCAAATATATTACAGTTTAAGAAAATCCATATAAAACTGCTTATCTTCAGAAGTAATTTTTACTACAACAAGAAGAAATATAAAAATCTAATCTGAGAATTAAGGACCAAAGAGCTACTAACAGGTGTGTCAGCAGCTGAAACGCCACCTGTCTTCTAGTCTGTTAGCTGATAGCAGGTGAATTATTTATCAGTTTGCTTCCCATTGTCATCATTACAGTAAGTGAAGACTCAGCTCTCAATCGCTCCTGCCGAGATGTCAGAAATAAGACCTGTGCACTGCTATGGTTTTCAGGTGTATGTGTGGATGCTTTTGGGTAATAAAGGGAACCTGTGGTACTGGTGAAACGCTTTCATCTGGTTGAAAAGCATCAAAGTCCAGATCAAGAAGAGATTCGCCGGGCCGTTCATTGGGCTGCAGATGACAGTGCAAAAACAAGTAAGCAAGTCTGTCACCCACACGACATCTGCCGTCATTATTCACATGGACTCATACCTGTGATGGCGAAGGAGCAGGTAAAAATTCTCCACCAAAGAGGTCGATGATCTGTTCCTCTGCCACCTCCTTGGTTGGTGTGACCTTTGGTGGAGGAGGCACCGGTGGCCCCTTTTTAAGCTACAACGAACACAGCGAGCTGTTAATGATCATTGTGAAAAAAATAAATAAATAAAAACATGCTGCCAAAGACAGACACCTTCTGACAAACTGTTTCAATGTCTGCACCAGCATTATGTGTCTAATCACTGCCACTGGACATAAAACACAAGAATCCCACAGAAAATGGATAGAGGCTGAAGCACTAAACCAACCTTTAAAACAGGGCTGGGGAACTTTCCTCCACCATAACATGTTTACTTTTCAGCTAAATTGTAAAAGTATGAAGCCAAATTTACTTCAATAGATGATTAATACTTATTTTAATTTTGATACCGTTTTTGAATTTGTTCATAGGTTAGACAGTGATAGCTGCTACGTGCGTACAGATCACACAGAGTTTATGTCTGAGATCTGAGACCTTTATCACACAAGTACAAAATAAACCAGTCTGAAGAAAACCTTCAACTGTTCTGATGGCAGACGGCAGATTCTACAACACTGGTTCCTGTGACATCTTCAGAACTGTTGTGCTTTCCAGGAATTGGAGACGCACTCTACCATTTGCCTCGGCCCTGATGGAAAGCACGATGAGGTGAAGTGAAAGAGACCTGAGAAGGGCTCGGTCTGGTGTTTAGAAAGTTTGACTGGTGCATCACTGATTAAACATTTGGTGGCAGACGTAGCTGATGTGGCTCTGCTATGGAGAAACAACATCATCCTTTAGATTAACACGCATACTTCACTCAGTTCTTAGTGAGGGCGGCCTCCTGGAATGTGAATGGGTGCAGGGATGCAAATCAAAGAGCCTTATTAGCTGAGGTGATCAAACAGAAGAGACTAGATATAGTCTTTCTCCAAGAAACACATACTGACAGTTTAAATGAAATAGACTGGGATCTGTGGTGGGGAGGGCAGAAGTTTCTTAGCCATGGGACAAATTTTAGCGCAGGAGTTGCTGTTTTATTTTCTCCTTCTCTAAATGGAAATATTTTCAGCATAGAGATGGTAAAGGGCAGAGTCCTTTTGGTGAAGGCTGAAATTGAAGGTTTTAGTTTTACTTTTGTTATTGTCTATGCACCAACCTTAGGGTCTAAACGTGAGATTTTGTTTAAAACATTAAAAGGAAAATTAAGTGGTGCTGCTTAAGGGGACTGTATTGTGTTGGGTGGGGACTGGAATTGTTGTCTTGACTTTACTTTGGACAGGACTGGGGCGGAGCCGCATCTTCAGTCATCTTCTGCTTTATCAGATGTCCTACGGAAAATTAATTTGGTTGATGCGTGGCGGATGAAGCATCCCTCATCCAGGCAGTATACCTGGGTGAAAGTGACTGATGGCAGGATTAGTGCAGCGAGATTAGACAGGTTTTATGTGTCTGTTTCATTTACTGCTCGAATTTTTAACCATCAGTGTTTTCCTGTTGTTTTTACAGATCATCGCTTAGCTTTAATGGACCCGTTTCTATCTACCACCAGCAATTCCAAATCTTTTTGGCGGTTTAATATAAAAATTTTGCATGATCGATATTCTGTGACAATTTTAGTTTTTTGGGATTACTGGAGATCAAGAAAGGCTGATTTTGATTCCCTTACTCAATGGTGGGAGGTAGAAAAGTCCCAAATTCATGTATTTTGTCAGCGATCTAGTTTTCTTTTTAACAGCCAATATCATGAGAACTGTGCAGGACCTTGAAAAAGAGATAACACATATGGAGAATGTGTCTGGTTGACAGTTAGGTCAGCAGAATAATGATTGTCTACATTCTAAAAGGCAAGAGCTTAACCATTTTTTACATGAGGGAGCTAAAGGAGCTTTGGTTCGAGCACGTTTCGCCAGGCTCCAGGACATGGATGCTCCAACCACATTTTTCTTTAATTTGGGGAAGTCTGTGGTTCACAGAAAGCAAATGGTGTGTCTTCAGCTTTCGGATGGAAAGGTGACCACGGATCTGGCTGAGATGAGAAGGCATGCAGTGGCCTTTTACACGGACTTGTTTAGTGCGGATAGCTGCGATGTGGACTCTGCTTCGGATCTTCTGCAGAGGCTTCCTCAGCTGTGCCCAGGGGATCGGGACGTTTTGAACAGGGATATGACCTTGGATGAGCTGTCTGCGGCGGTGTCTCAGATGGCTTTAGGCAAAGCTCCAGGAATAGATGGTTTACCATCAGACTTTTTTAAGCACTTCTGGAGTCTTCTGGGTCGGGACCTACTGGACGTGTTTAAGGAATGTTTTATAGAAGGGATACTTCCAGCTTCCTGCAAGCATGCAGTTATCTCTCTCATACCAAAGAAGGGAGATTTAACCCTTCTTAAAAACTGGAGACCAGTGGCCCTTTTATGTGCGGACTACAAGATTCTTTCCAGGGTTTTATCGAACAGACTGAAAATGGTCATTGAACTACTGATTGGTTTGGATCAATCTTACTGTATTCTGGATCAGTCTGTGATTGATAACTTATTTTTAATGAGAGATGTGTTTGATATTTGCAAAGTGTACAATGCTAAAGTTGGCATCATTTCTATTGATCAGGAGAAGGCATTTGACCGTGTGGACCATGATTTTCTTTTTTCCACCTTGAAGACCTTTGGTGTTGGGTGGGGGTTTCTGACTTGGGTGAAGCTGTTGTATAGCGATGCTTGCTGTGTTGTGAAGGTGGGAGGAGGGTTGAGTTGTCCTGTGCCGGTTCGGAGAGGGATTAGACAAGGTTGCCCTATCTCTGGACAGCTTTATAGCATTGCTATTGAGCCTTTTCTCTGTAGACTGAGAAGCAAGTTGAAGGGTTTCTCTTTGCCAGATCTGGTTCAGAGCCCTCCTGTCGTTATGTCAGCATATGCTGATGATGTTAATGTTTTTATTACAGATCAAAGGGATGTGCAGGAATTGCAGGAATGTCTGGTTTTGTATGGAAACGCTTCCTCAGCTAGGGTTAATTGGGATAAGAGTGAGGCCTGCTTGGTGGGGCAGTGGAACTTCTCGAGTATTCCCAAGCTTCCTGGGAACCTTCGCTGGGGTCAAAGGGGCATTAAAACTCTTGGGGTTTACTTGGGGAGTGATGACTTTGTGCAGCAGAACTGGGAGGGAGTGCGGGAAAAGGTGGAGGCTAAGCTGTCTAAATGGAACCGGTTGCTCCCCTACCTGTCCTACAGGGGTAGAGTTCTAGTAGCTAACAATCTAGTTGCCTCATTTTTATGGCACAGATTGCTTGTTTTAGTGCCACCACGCGGTCTTCTGGAAGAGGTGCAGCGGCTTCTGGTGAAGTTTGTCTGGTCGGGTCAGCATTGGCTTCGTGTGGCGGGCCTGTATCTTCCTGTGGCAGAGGGGGGACAAGGCCTGATAAATGTTTTGTGCAGAACAGCAACCTTTAGACTGCAGACGGCACAGAGGCTGCTGTATGGCTGTGGTCACAGCTGGATGACTTCTGCTCAGTTGCTGCTTAGGAGAGCGGGCCGGCTTGGATTGGATAAACACCTCTTTCTTCTGAAGTTGGATCAGGTGGATCTGTCTGGACTTGTGCCATTTTACAGCTCGGTGGTGAACGCCTGGCGGACGCTGAAGGTTGCACGTACTCCTGACCCCAGACCTGGGATGTGGCTTTTCGAGGAGCCACTGTTTTTTAATGACTTTTTTCCCAGCACTGTATTTTCTTCTGCTACAATACGGACCAAGTTTGTGGAGGCTGGCGTTGTCAAACTGGGTCATCTTACAAGGATGTCTCTGGGTGCACTTGGTGGTGTCACAGGCATTAAGTCCTACAGAGTGCCGGAGAGAATTATGGAGGAAGTTTGGCAATCTCTGTCGCCATCACTGAGAGACTTTGCTGGTGATCGTGTCCTAGCTGATCAAAGGGCTGATGACAGCGAATATGTTTTCCCTTCATTGATGGTCAGTCCTGCCTTTGAGGAGCAGCCTGAGGGGAGTGGCATGCTTCTCTCCCTGGGGACACCAGTGCTGGATAGTTTCAGCTCTTGTGGCAAGAAGCAGCTTTATTTCTGCTGTGTTAAGGTGCTGAATTTCCACTCTCTGGTTGGAATCCGGGAGTCAAAATGGACTGAGTTTTTTGCTTCGGTTTCTACCCCTAAAGGCAGGTGGAGTGTCCTGTATAAGCCTCCTGTTGAGAAACGGATGGCTGACCTCCAGTGGAGGATTATACATGGAGCAATAGCCACGAACAGACACAGAGCCCACCTGGACCCAAGCACTGGGGAGGGTTGTCCTTTTTGTTCAGAAAGGGAGACGCTGGAGCACTTAGTGGTCTGTTGTCCGCGGCTAGTGGGTTTATTTTCTTTGTTGCAGGAGTGGGTGGAATCTTTAGGGGAGACTTTCTCCGTACCTTTGTTTGTCTTTGGCCCTAAGTATTCAGTGCAGAAAAGACGGACCTTGGTTCTGATTAATTTTTTGTCTGGCACAGCTAAGCTGGCAATATGGAAGACTAGGAAGAACCAGATGCTAGGTCAGGGTTGGACTGATGTTGTGCAAAGTCTAAAGGGCCTGTTGGCATCCCGTCTGAGAGTAGAGCATGCTTTTTATTCTCTGACTGATAGACTGGGCTCCTTTGAAACTATGTGGGGGATTGGACGGGACACTTGTTCTTAACTTTTAAGTGTGTGTGCTGGGTACCTTAGTTAATGGTTAGTGTACAATGAATGTTGCTGATTATGTGGTAGCATTTTTGGGTTAGTTTTTTTAGTTTCACCTTTCAGCCTGTTTAGATTTAACTGTTTGGTATTTTCAGTTAGTTCTGCACCCACCCACATGGTGAGTGGTAGGGCAGGTCACCTACTTACCGGAAGGTTGGTGGTTTGATCCCAGTCTGCATACCAAATCTTTGGGCAAGATACCACCCCATGTTGCTCTCTGAAGCAGTGTGTGAATGTCAGAACGCACTTAAAACAAAAAACAGTGCTTTACTGAATGGTTGTATATAAGAAACAGTCCATTTACCATGTCTATGACATGATTATAATGTGAACCCCCACCATGTCAGACTGACAAGGAGGATTCAGACCCGACCCTGACTCATGTGTGGATCTTAACCCTCCTTCAAAGTTCTGTAAGTAAGAAAAAACAGCAGAGTGCTCCTTTTCTTTCAGTCATCACTGAGATGTGATGACTTGTTTTCATTCGTTAGTATGGTCAGAGTGTGCTCTAGTCTGCCGTGGCTCTATTTTAAAATTAGACAACAAATGTTTTTTAGAAATGATAAATCTCCTTTCTTTAATTTTGGTTGTATTTCGTTTTTGTAAAAATGTTTTTGATCATTTGTACACCAACAAACTTAATTATTATTGTACATCATACATAAGAATCTGCACATTACACAGCCAGCGTCTTTATTTGAGTCAATGAACCAATGCTCAGATATTCCTGTATTTTGTCTTAAGGTGTCTGATGACATTTCAGTATCAGCAGCAGCTCATATGGGCTGGCTGACAATTGAGATCCTCCGTGTTTTGGTGTTTTTACACTATTTCCTGGTTAAGATATCAGCTCTTGCACTGCACCTTAGCAAACTCAACCAGTGTTGTAGAAACTTGCCATGACATTACAGACACACCAACATACACTGACATGTACAGAACGTTAAATGTTAGGAAAGGTCAGATCTCATGAACATCAGTAGAAACTAGGTGATGTTCTACTCTTGGGCTCTACTGTGTTATATATGATCTGCAGACTGTATATAACACTGCTGTAGTGATCTACAGACAGAGGCACAGACACAGGACAGACAGCTCTTGTTCACTCACCAAATCAACAGACAAAAGTGTGCAGCAAAGAAAAAACAGTCCCAGAAAGTTACCGTGAAGTTCAAACAAACACACCATTATCAGTCATGCATACCCATCGATCGCTTGTTATTATTGTTCAGTCTGATCAGGTCGAGTTTTGCAGTTAAAGACAATGGTGAGCTGTGACTTTGACATTATTGATCACTGACAGAAATTCCTATTCGCAGCCTTTGAGGTTGGAACAGCAAAGAGATTTCCGCCGTCAACAGCGGAGGACAAAAGTTGGTTAGCAGCACTGCCACAGAGTTCTGTTTTTAAAGGAAACACCTGAATGCTTTGGTAATGAGGCCATGTGATCGATCACTGCTGTGAGTGAGGTCGGGTGTTTAAAATTATTAAAATTTTCATGTTTTTAAAAACACAATCCAAATCCAGGGCTGTCAAACTCCAGTCACTGAGGGCCGCTGTCCTGAAGCTTGTCCATGGTGCAACACACCTGAATAACGTTAGTGGCTAATTAGCAAGACTATAAAGTTTGACTGCAACCCCTAACCCTACTCAAGTAACTTAGAGTGAAGTAAAGGGTTTTGAAAAATGTACTTCTAAAAGTACTTTTATTGCACCATGTTCATTCACTCATGAGCTGCTGTTACACGAATCAAAGGGCTGAACTGCCTCCTCAGCTTGCAGTCAAGTCCTATAAAGTCTTATTAATGTTATTCAGGTGTGCTGCAGCAGGGACACATGGAAAAGTTTAGGACCACAGCCCTCGAGGACTGGAGTTTGACACCTGCACCTATGAAATTAACTTCGGTCAAATATTCAAGTGCAAAACTAATTACTACATTTACATTTTTACAAACAATGAAAATTATTATTTTGTCCAGATACACAACTAGATCCAGTGACTAACATCTACATGGGACCTGACACTTACCTGCATTGGAGATTTGGGTCGAGGCGGTCCAGGTGAGATGGGACGGAGCATATGATTGGTGCTGAGATCTGGACTATCAGGTGGACTCTCGTCTTCTGGTGGTGATGGGGTTCTCGCAAGTCGTAGAGGTCCTGAATCACTGATGAACAGGACAGAAACTAAGCAAAGACTTCTGTCACACTCACATTCAAACTTAGTGTTGAAAATTTGTTAAATTGTTTATAAAATAATTAAATGAAGCCATTTTATTATGTTAATATATAAACAATGCAAATGTTCTCATAAGTGTGTTGGCGCGTGTTTGAGGGTTGAGAGCTTCATTCAGCGCTGTTGTCTGGATTTGAAAATTTGCACACGTAGAGTGCAGAGGGTTTTTGCAGCATGCTTACATACATGATAATGGTTAGAATAGTCTCTGGGTCAGGAAGTCCGAAAAAGATGTCCTGAACTGAAATCAGCATAACAATAAGAGCAGATAGCCAAGGATACGTAGGGTGTATTTATGTGTCTGTGTCTTCCAGGAATCAGAGCAGATGGGAGGTCGGAAGTGAATGGATGGGAGGAGCACACTGCCGCATTTGTGTTGGGAGAAGATGGCCATAATAATCTTTTGTTATTGTCACAGTATATAAGCTGGACAGCCCGTTTCACCATTATTGTCAGGGCCCTTTGGATCAGCAGGTAGCTGATCAGTAGCACTGTTGTCTCTCTCTCGCCGGGGCGGAACTCAATGTGGGTTCATGCCCTCGGCTACGCACCCGTGAAGAGGAAACAGCTGAACCCTTACGCTGTTAGCATTTAAGCCGAGGGATGGCGGCTATTCATCGCTGGATCATTGTGTGACTCGCGTCAGTGTAGCCGGGCTCTCAAAGTATAAAGCCTTTGTTACTTCTGTGCCTTTGTGCTAACGTGTATGTTCTGTATATAAATTCCCGGACCCGTCCCTGTGTTCCCTGAGAGGATTCCTTGTAGCGAGTGATTGTAGAGTGGCCGGTGGCGAGCAGTGAGTGATCGAAGAGGAGCGAGTGTTTTCCCCCCATCCTCCCCACCTTGGATTCCCTGGAGCCCACACCCCTGTCACCTTTGTATATGGCACTATTCCCTACGCTGTCTGTACATACACTTGGTGGAACGTGTAAAAAATTCCACTGTGTCCTTCTCAAGTTGGAGCGTCCTGCGTGTGAGTCCTCAGTGATTTGTGACAGTCATCCTTTCTGAGTAGCAGACCAGTGGTTCACACAGAAGTTCAATGCTTCAACTTGTAATTTCAACTGCTGAAGCAAATTAAATCTTTTTAACCGACAGAAATTTCTCCTGAATCCCTTCTGAAAAATTTGAACACGACAACAGCTGCAGTCAGAAGTTTTCATCCACTAATCATGGCCATGAATGTTAGGGTAATTTTGTGCTATTCATCATTTCTCTGAACTGTTCTTTTTCCAGGATGTAACCTAAAAAAAAAAAAGAACCAGAAATTTTATTCTCTACAATCCACATAGGAAAAAAGTATACATACACCCGCTTACATTTTTAATAAGTGGTGCTGAATGTCTTTTAACATTAAAAGGTAAGGTATTTTAACTTTACATTACTAAGTAGAAGTTTTTTGGATCAGTCAACACTTTGTTAGGTCTGGAAGACCCAAACTGTCCCCCTCAGGTTCAGAGGAAATTGGTTGGTTCAAGAATACCCAGGAACCACCAAGGCTCAAGCTTGCCATGAACTGGAAACATCTCAGGAACTAAGAGGGTGCCATCCAAGAAAGAAGCCCCTGCTCCATAATCAACACCTTTAAACTCAACTTGCAACTGCCCACACTGGACTTCTGTGCAAACTACAGTTTGTCCAAAGTGAACACCACATTCGAACATAAGGATGCCCGTAAGTGCAGGTGGCACTAGGACACCCTAGGTCACAGTTCGATGATCAGTTTTGTAATCATATCATCAGCTATGCAGCCATATGTTCTGGGAACTCGGGTGAAGAGAGGAGCGGATCACCACCTGGTGGCGAGACCGGCTTCACCTAAACATTCAGTGATGGTGCAGTAGCAGTGGGAGATGCCCTGGTACGTCAGAGCTTCAACTCCCACCTGTTGTAGAGCTTGGACAAGCATTCTAAGGGTGGCTGGGGACATTGAGTCTGAATGCACCATGTTTAGTACATTGATAATTTCATTATTAAGTGTGCCTATGCCGAGTGGCACACTTATTACTATTCGTCAGATTTATACTTATTACTATTCGTCAGATTTATTCTTCTTATTAGGGTTAGGGTTAGTGTGCATAAGTGTGCCTATGCCAAGACCCAGTACAAGAGTTATTCTTCTATCCCAACTACTTTTTGAGTTACACGACGTTTTGTAACACCAAAAAAAACGGCGTTTTTCGCCTCTCAGTGCGATCTAATTCTGACTGCTCATCACTCTGGTTTCCAGGCACCCCTTGCTCTTGTCAGTGGCGCAATTGGTAATGACACGGGTCTGCAGACCAAACATTGTGGGTTTGATTCCACCTGGTTCAACCTTATTGTTTTCCATTACGAATTAATACACTACCACAGACCAGCAATTTATATTGCTAATTTATTACAATTCTGTAAAGTTTTATGATTTTAGCAGCTTTTCTAATATGGACCTCAGCTTCTTTTTTAAGCTACCAATTAATAGACTATGACACCGTGTGTGTGTGTGTGTGTGTGTGTGTGTGTGTGTGTGTGTGTGTGTGAGTAAGAGATAGAGACTATTTTTAGCTTTTGGGGCACAGCATCTTATTGTTGGATTCAAACTGAGCAGATACAGACTAATTGACTAATTTCAGTCATCACCTTTACATCTGGCCCACTTTGCGCCAGAATGGGGAAATCGGCGGGTGTCGCGCTAAACAACAGCAGCACGTTTAAGTTTGATCGGCTGTTGTTAGAATTTTTTTTATATTAATTTCTAGTATCAGCTGATGTTTGCTGGAGCCACAGCTATAAAACCTGCTGGTCATGATATTGGTTTGTATATCTGGTGAGAGGGAAACATGAAGATGAAACAAGGAGATGTCCTTACTGAATCATCAGAGCTGAACAGGTGATGGAGAAACAGGTTTACCTTTTAGGTGACATGAATGAGTTGAAGGGAAGTTATGAGCTGTTTCTGAGAGACAAATAACACCAGGATCCTTTTCTAAGTAGCTGACAGCTGGTAACTGTGCAGGGGCGAATCTAGCAAAGTTTTGCCAGGGGGCCAGGCAGGGCATTAACAGGGAAAGGGGGACACAAAGAAATACTTTTCTTTCTTGTTCTCATTTAAAATATCTGGCTTTTATTTAATAATTATCTGAATCTTACGAACAACGTTTTTATCTGACGTAAAATGTATAGAAATCATACATATACCAACAGGAATATGTATGACAGTGATGTAAGCTGACTTAAAGCCTTTTGTTTTCATTCAAAGGCTTTAAGAAAGCGTGTTCATGCAAACATCATCATGTCTGCCGTGGTACAATGGGACTTTTGCTCCTGAACTTCTGCGCACAGCGTCTGCAAATCGGGGCTGTACGAAGTCACTTCATCTTTACGCAAGACTGTAAGCTGTCATCTGTAAGGCGCGAGCAGTGTTTGTTTTTACCGTAGTTCATGGTGGAGAAGGGCTGCTCTGCTGAGTTTTGCTCCCTGTAGCCGGCAATGGCAAACAACACTCATTGGCAGCAGCATAGGCACACTTAAAATTTCTTCTGAAACTTTCTAGTTTTATATTGCTAGTTTATATTCAGAAGACACGTCTTCTCCTGAGGACAGAGCAAAATTCCTGGGGAAAAAATATATATATATATTTTTGCTGTCTGAGCCACAAAGAAAGGACTTATGCAAGTAAGAAGTGTCAGAAGCCATTCCATCTCTTAATCTAGACCTTCCCAAAGTGTGGGGCCCGCCCCCTGGGGGGGGCGCAGCGCCATTACAGCGGGTCGCGGTATGAAAAGGGAAAAAAAAACCTGAACGCTTAGACACTGCTAGCACGGGGCACCCACAAACGCAAAGCAGGAAATGAAGCATCGCTGAATATGTTTCCAAACCAACTTCATTCTAAGCCAAAGACTAGAAAATATGGTGAAGCAAATCTTCCCTTTGGCTTCACCTGCACCAGTGTCCTGCAGGATTAATTTTCCGTTCGTCGGGAGCAGCGCTGAGCTCTCCAAATCACGGACAAATAGGATCCCACATTCTTGATTTTTAGTTCACAAACACTTGTTGTAATGACTAACTACTCCTGACATGTTGGAGATGTTTGCTCTTTATACAGTAAAGTTACAGCGGGATACAAATAACATCAGGCTGATCCTGACACGATTTGTTCCCCCAGTTCAAATCACAGGCAAACAGGATTCCACAGCTGTTTATGTTTTTGAACCCATTTTTCACAGAGAGCCTTTTTTTGAAAAATGTATTGACAGCAATGTTGAACATTATTACACAGGAAAAAACAACTACACGTAAAATAATGACACCGTGACGCCTCTGCCTTTGTAAATGGAGGGACAGTAACTGCGTGTAAAACCTGCAGACAGTCAGATTAACAGTATTTTGTCTCTATCTGCTATTCTGCAATTCATCTCATGTAAACAATAACGTGGCCACAGCGTGACGTGGAAAAAGGCACATACCTTTGACGTTGCGTGACGAACTCTGTATTCCTCGTCCACACGTAAACGCAAAAAAGGAGTTTAAAAAAATCTCAGTTTTCTGTGATTCGAAACGCCGTTTATGTGGACGAAACAGCTGCGTGTTCAAAAATACCCGTGTAGGTGCGGACACAGCGTAAAAGAGTTAGTAGTTTATTTCCTTAATACCTGTAATTTATTGCAGGTTACTTGTATTTGTTTAATTGTTTACTAAATGTTTGAAGTGTGAAATAAACCACGATGGAGCAAAATAAGGGTGTGTGAGGTTGGAGGATGTGTTTGTGCGTGCGTGTGCGAACATTTTTCTTGTAAAACAAAGGGGGGCGTAGCAAAAAAGGTTTGGGAAACACTGTCTTAATCCTAAATAAATTCTGAAGAACTTTCTGGAAAAAGAACAGTTCAAAGAAATCATTAAAAGCCCCAAATTACCATGACATCCATGTCCATGATGAGTGGATTAAAACTCTATGGGTACTTTACAATGACCAGTTAATAAATCTGTGAAGGTTCTCAGTCATCCAGGTTATCGTAGTCCAGATGCTTTTCTTTCCAAGCTCCTTAGATGACCAGTTAAAATGCATGTGTTTGAACTGTGGAAGGAAACTGGACTATTATCTTTAAATCCCAGCCACCCAAACTCTAGTTTGATTGGTTTATGTTGAAAGAATAACTAAAAACAGAATAATAAAATTGATTTTTTCTAAACCCATTGCTGCCATCACATTGTACAATCAGTTTAAGACACTGAAACCAAACGCTGATCTACCTTCGTTTTCCTCAGTTATGGAAAAAGCTTGTACTGACCTCGGAGCCCCTTGGATGGTGAATATCTTGTCAGAGTGCTGCTCTCCCAGTTTGGTCATCACTTCGTACAGTTCTCTGCACACCTGGATGGTTTAAAAGAGACATTTTTCAGTTCAAATGATTTCGAAGAAAAAAAGAAAAGCAACCCTGTTGGTTTAGGAAATGAAAAACTCACCAGTGAGATCTCACGATGAAACTTTGCTTCAAGATTCGTTACACTCTTGAAGGTGCTGATGTAGAAGCCAACTCGGCTGCAGAACACAAAAGTAAAACTTGGTTGTTGTTGTTTTTATAAATACTACAATTTGGGGCTGTGAAGGTTCTCTTCTCTTCTCTTTTTTTTTTTTTTTGCCTGTCCCGTTTGGCTCTTTTGCCATCAGAATTATTGTCTAAAGGCGAGGAAAGATGCCCAACGGATTTACTTTACCAAATGGACCATCCCAGCCTTGCCGTAATGGTCTATTTGATTCACCTTTTATTGTTTATTTTATTTTTTATTTTCACTTGCTAAATACGGGACAGACTTGAATGAGGAAAAGAAAAGGGAGAAAGGAAGAGGGGGAAAAAACAGCGGAGAAGAGGGACGGGGATAAAGGGCAAAAAACAAAAACCAACTAAATAAGCAGACAAAAAATACATCTATCAATCACCTGGATTACCTGTTGAGAAAGAAAAAAGAAAACAATAAAACGAGAGCAATACTGGTGCGACCAACTGTTCGAGTAACAAAAAAAATAAATAAAAAATACTCCGCAACTCTGAAAGTCTCCGTGTGGTCAACAGCAGACACACATTGTGCCCCTATCATGGTCTAAACCAATCAAAGATAGTCAGGGGCGGGACCTCTCTGATTGGTCGTGGTCCAGATATTCATGTAATCCGTGTATATGTTTGAAAGTCCAGGGCGGGCAGACAGACAGAGGTGAGTAGCTTGAATAAAGCGATATCGATTCATATTCACATCCTGAATCAACTTTTAAATATAAATGGATTTTGCCAGAAATGACAGAATCTCAGGTTAAAGCTCACAAAACTATTTCAACAAACAGCAAATGAGAGCACGTAAACAGATGCCACACAAAGACGTAAACGCGGACCCGACACATCCGAATCAGCTTTCTCTTCCTCGGCTTTCTCACCCAACGGCCCTCACACGGCATCGGGGCTGAAAAGCCGACAGCTCACTGATCCTGATGCGTCGGGTCGGTGCTGTGTTTACGTCTTTTTTTGCGCTCGATTCTGAGTCGCGAACCGGTCGCAGCAGATGGCCCCGCCCCTCCCTGAGCCGGTTCTTCCGGAGGTTTCTTCCTGTTAAAAGGGAGTTTTTCCTTCCTACTGTTGCCAAAGTGCTGCTCATAGGGGGTCATATGATTGTTGGGTTTTTCTCTGTATCCATTATTGTAGGGTCTACCTTACAATATAAAGCACCTTGAGGCGACTGCTGTTGTGGTTTGGTGCTGTGTAAATAAAATTGAATTGAATAGAGGAACTGCAGGAATGAGTCACTGATCCATAGTCTGATCAATTACCAATTCAATTAAACATATTTGTTCAATATGTGCGGTGAAGGACATGTCCTGGTCAAAAATGACTCCAAGGTTCCTCACAGCGTTACTGGAGGCCAAGGTAATGCCATCCAGAGTAAGAATCTGGTTAGATACCATATTTCTAAGATATTCAGGGCCGAGTACAATAACCTCAGTTTGATCTGAATTAAGAAGCAGAAAGTTAGCGGCCATCCAGGTCTTTATGTCTTTAAGACATTCCTGCAGTTTAACTCATTGGTGTGTGTTATCTGGCATCATGGACAGATTGAGCTGGGTGCCATCTGCATAGCAGTGTAAATGTATGCTATGTCTTCTAATGATGCTGCCTAAGGGAAGCATGTATAATGTAAACAGAACTGGTCCTAGCACTGAACCCTGTGGAACTCCATAATTAACCTCAGTGTGTGAAGAGGACTCTCCATTTACATGCACAAACTGGAGTCTATTAGATAGATATGATACAAACCACTGCAGCACAGTAGAATAGAATAGAATAGAATAGAATAGAATAAAATTCAACTTTGTTGTCATTGCACATGCACAGGTACAGGGCAACGAAATGCAGTGTGCATCCATCCAGAAGTGCTTTAGTGATATAGATATATTACAATATATATTAGCAATAATATAGATATGTGAGTATATTACAGAAATGGGTCTATTATGGTATGTTATAATGTACACGGTATGAAGTATGTTGTGAATATTCTATAACTATATGTACAGGCTGTAGTGAGTACAAGCTATGTACAGGCTATGAACAGGATATAAATATGAAAAACTATACAGAAATCTGAGATATACAGCTATACAGAAATGGGAACTATGCAAGTTGTAAACAGTTGTAGAATTAAAATTATCATATTGTACAGAATGATTATTTACACAGAGCTATACAGTAGTGCAGTTAAAATAAGTGAGATATGTGGATAATTTCTACAGAGGTATGTAAAGTGCTAGTGGTTGTGAGTGGTGGTTCAGTCCATGTTATTATTGTGTGTTTGACGGTACAGTTGTCCATTGTGTGTGTAGGTGGTTGTGGGTGTGTGTATATGTCCAGTCCATGAGTTTAACGTGGGTCAGATGTCAGGAGGCAGAGTTCAGGAGTCTGACAGCTGTGGGGAAGAAGCTGTTCTGGTACCTGGTGGTCTTAGTCCGGAGGCTCCTGTAGCGCCTCCCAGAGGGCAGGAGGGTGAAGAGTCCATGTGATGGGTGACTGGGGTCTTTGATGATTTTCCCAGCCCTTTTCAGACACCGCTTCCTGTAGATGTCCTTTAAGGCAGGAAGTGGTGCTCTGGCGATGCGCTGGGCAGTTTTCACGACCTTCTGCAACGCCTTCCGGTCCGAGGCAGAGCAGTTCCCGTACCAGACTGTTATACAGTTGGTCAGGATGCTCTCGATGGTGCAACGATAGAAGTTCACCAGGATGTCTGAGGACAGGTGGTTCTTCCTCAGAGTCCTCAAGAAGAAGAGGCGCTGGTGAGCCAACCAGCTTGGAGCAGTTGGTCGTCCAGGTGAGATCCTCGGAGATGTGGACTCCCAGGAACTTGAAGCTGCTCACACGCTCCACAGCCGTCCCCTTAATGTGGATGGGTGGATGTGGGTCAGCATTCCTCCTGTAGTCCACGATGAGCTCCTTGGTCTTCTCGGTGTTAAGCAGCAGGTTGTTTGTGTCGCACCACTCAGCCAGACGATCCACCTCCTCCCTGTAGGCGCCCTCATCGTTGTCACTGATGAGGCCAATCACCGCGGTGTCATCTGCAAACTTAATGATGGTGTTGGAACCATCAGCAGGTCTGCAGTCGTGGGTGAAGAGGGAGTAGAGGAAAGGGCTCATCACACAGCCTTGTGGTACACCGGTGTTCATTGTGATGGTAGATGAGCAGTGGTTATCCAGCCGGACATGTTGGGGGCGGTTGGTCAGGAAGTCCAGTAACCATTTGCACATGAGGGAACTGATGCCCAGGTCTGTCAGTTTCCTGATGAGTTGTGAGGGGTGGATTGTATTGAATGCTGAACTGAAGTCTATAGGGCTTTGGAGCGTGATGTCACGGGGGTGGGCGTGGAAAGGATTTTGGCCCGATCCGCCATTTTGGGGGTCTAAGTAAGGAGCGAAATCATAGACATGGTTCGTACTTGCTGTGTGGTCGGCTGCAATGTTCGATCTTACGACCGGCACGGGAATAAGTTTGGATTGTCTTTTTATGCTTTCCCAACCTGGAAGCAACATGAAGGAGCTCATGTATCGGATATTACCAAACGAAGGCGTCTAGCCTGGATAGCAGCTGTGAGACGAGCTGATATCATGTTCTGTTACGTCTCCAGATATCAGCTGGTGTGCTCAAGACATTTTCATTCCGGTAAGTTCTAAATATGTTCACATCACACTTTATAGCTGAATAATATCATCGTCTCGGAACTTATAGAAATTGCGATCAAACATAGAATGGAGTGACTTGATTGGTTGATGTAAAGACAATAAATGAAATGAGACAGGAAGGACACAAATTGGCGTTAATAATTTACCCGATTATCAATGTGTTAATTTGCATGTACTTTACAATTATGGGCATATAATATGATAACGATATTTTAGCAGTTAAATGATAAATGTGTAACATTAATTATGGTGGGGGGTGGAAAATGGCTATTTCACTCGATGCACTCCAGCTGACTTACTTTGACGACGTACTCAGAGTTTGGCGGCTTGAAAATAGCCAAATCTTGCACCCAGCCATTTGTAAATTGGATGTGCGCCTCCAGTGACTTGTAATTACGAAACTGGTTCGCTGTGTAAGCGCTTACTCCACAAACAAGATACGTGAAGATATCGGGGTAGGACAGTGGCGGTAAGTCGTCTGGGTCTTTACTCCACTGCCGTATTTCAAATGGGTCCAGATTTGCGATGCACTCTATTTTTTTTCAAGTACTGCTGCTTCGCCTCTGGACGCAATCGGTCTCTATACCGTCCGTTTTCTTTTGAGCTGCTTTTAAGCATGTTTCTTGTCGTTGTCGTTCCAACACAGTGTGTTTGTTTTGATTCGTAGACCCCGAAAATGGAGCTGCGCTCCCACAATGCATTGCGGCGTGACGTCAACTCCAAAGCCCTATAAACAGCATTCTGGCGTAGGTGTTGTTGTTGTCCAGGTGTGAGAGGACAGAGTGCAGTGCGATGGAGACTGCATCCTCTGTGCTCCTGTTCTGGCGGTATGCGAATTGGTGGGGGTCCAGGGTGGGGGGAGACAGGATTTGTAGTGTGCTAGGGCCAGCTGCTCTAAGCACTTAGTGATGATGGGGGTGAGTGCTACTGGGAGGTAGTCACTGAGGCTAGATGGGTTGGAGTTTTTGGGTATCGGGACAATGGAGGTGGATTTGAAGCAGGCCGGTACCACAGCGTGGGCCAAGGACAGGTTGAATATGTCTGTCAGCACTCCTGCAAGCTCCCCAGAACACGCTCTGAGAACACGCCCGAGGATGCCATCAGGACCTGCAGCCTTGTGGACATTACCTGTAATACCTACAGCATGTTCTAATCGCTCTAATAGGATATTATGGTCGACAGTATCGAACGCTGCACTGAGGTCTAGCAGGACAAGCACAGAGACGAGTCCACTGTCAGAGGCCATAAGAAGATCATTTGTAATCTTCACTAAAGCTGTTTCTGTGCTGTGATGAGCTCTGAAACCTAACTGAAACTCTTCAAATAAACCATTCCTCTGCAGATGATCTGTTAGCTGTTTGACAACTACTCTTTCAAGGATGTTTGATATGAAAGGAAGGTTGGAGATTGGCCTATAATTAGCTAAGACTGCTGGGTCTAGAGATGCTTTTTGAGTAAAGGTTTAACTACCCCTTGTGATGTCCACGGGTCATTTTTGTCCTCTAAAGAAATCTTTTGCTATCAAAAATGTGTTTTTTATTCATCAAATGGTCTGAAAATAACAGAAGTTATTCATTACTATACTATGAATGATTGGAATAAGTTTTAAGTAATTTGATTTATTTATGTGGTTTTTATTGTATTTTATAACGTTGGTGGTCCTCGTGGACAAAAATGACCCCAAAGTACAAAGTGTTGCAAAGAGCCGTATTTTCACACCATACTGCTTTCAAACATCTTTGATCTTGGATCACTGATGTGTGGGGTCAAGCACTGGTCATAACAACCACAACAGGCAGCACAATGAGGAGGCAGGTGCTCTATATTCAATGAAATTTTATTTATACAGCGCCAAATCACAACAACAGCCGCATCAAAGTGTTTCGTATTGTAAGGTAGACTCTACAATAATACATACACAGAAAGTATCCTCAAAAGCCTCCATTGCACTGGAGATTTGCATACTTTGATGAGCATACTTTTTTTTACCATGTTGTGCAAAGCAATGACCAGTAGGACAAAGCACATATTGTCCTCTAGTATAATGAGGAGGGAGAATCAATGTTCAGGAAGATCCAGGGTTAGAAGATATAGAAACTATTTGTCAATATTTAGAGCACATGCTACCCTTTCTCTGAAAAAGCACATCAGCCACCTGCAGAAGTGGAAGAAGGCTATGAAGTGAAGAAAAGTGATGAAGAATCTGAACTATGTTCAAGTAGGTTCTCAGGCATCCAGGACATGGTAGTCTGAGGAGCTTGGAGAGAAAGTGACTGGGCTTCTTGAAGTTTCTTGAATTTTCAGAATGTGAAACTGAAATAGAAGATGTGTCAGAGGACTACACATCATCCATTTCAATTATCAATCAATCAATCAATCAATCTTTATTTATAAAGCACTTTTCATACAAAAAAAAAATGTAGCACAAAGTGCTTTACATAGTTAAAAGCAGCCCACCCCACCCTCCAACTCACTCCCCACACTCTCATTAACATAAATGATGTGAATACACACATACCCCCCCCCCCCTCCCACACACACACACACACACACACACACACACACGCGCACACTTAAAGAGTAAAAATTGGGCTGGGCTTCGCATGAGCCAAGTGAGGAAACACTATAACAGGGAGCCGTCTGCACCGGGAGCCGGTCACAGACCGCAGCCTCCAGGCTGGGCACACAGCAGGAGGGAGGCCAAGGAGCCCCCCAGCCAGGCTGAGAGGACCCCCAGAGACCCAGCAGCCAGTCGATCACAGCCCCGGTGCAGAGAGCGCCCTCTGAGGAAACACTGGAGATATGACACAATAGGATATATACAGGGTAAAACGATAAAGTAAATAAGAACAGGATACAATATAAATATAAATAGAGTAAGAAGATTAAAAAATGAATAAGAATAAAATCAATAAATATTAGGTAAAGTCTAAATTAATAATAGAATAACAGGATAGAATAAATAAGCATAAAATAAATAAACGCTAAGTAAAAGCTAAATTAAAAAGGTGGGTCTTGAGCCTGTTCTTAAAAACATGTACGTTCTCTGCGGCCCTGAGCTCCTCCGGCAGGCTGTTCCACAGACGAGGACCATACCACTGAAAAGCTGCCTCTCCGTGAGTATGTGTCCTGACTTTAGGGACAATTAAAAGGCCAGCACCAGAGGACCTCAGGGTCCGCGAGGGTTCGTATGGTAAAAGCAGATCTGAGAGATAAGAAGGCCCAAGACCATTAAGACATTTAAAAACCAATAAAAGAACTTTAAAATCGATCCTGAAACACACGGGGAGCCAGTGCAGCGATTCTAAAACCGGTGTAATGTGGGCCCGCCCTCTGGTCTTCGTCAGCACACGAGCTGCCGAGTTTTGCAAAAGTTGTAAAGTTGAAATATTCTTCTTAGGAAGACCAGAGAGCAGGGCATTACAGTAATCAATGCGACTGGTAATAAAAGCATGCATCAGCATCTCTGTGTTGGCCCGAGAGAGAATAGGGCGGACTCTGGCTATATTTTTTAGATGATAAAATCCAATTTTGGTCACATGTTTAATATGTGGGATAAAACCAAGCTCAGAGTCAAAAATAACACCCAGGTTTTTCACTTGTAGTGAAGGACATAGTGAAAATGCCTCTAATTTAGACAAGAGTTTCTCTCTCTGAGCCTTGGGACCGACGATTAAAACTTCAGTTTTGTCCTGGTTAAGCTGTAAAAAGTTTTCTGCCATCCAAGATCGTATATCTAAGATACAGTTAAAAAGGGCATCCATTGGTCTGGTGTCATCAGGAGACACGGAGATGTACAGCTGAGTGTCATCAGCGTAACTGTGGAAGTTCACTCCATGCCTCCTGATGACACTGCCGAGAGGGAGCATATACAAATTAAAAAGTACAGGGCCTAAAACCGACCCTTGAGGCACACCACATGTCATTTTATGGATCTTAGAGGAGCATGTATCCATACTCACCATAAAAGATCTGTCAGAGAGATAGGAAGTGAACCAGTTGTGTACAGCACCAGAGAGGCCCACCATGTGTTTCAGTCTGTTTAAAAGAATAGCGTGGTCTACTGTATCAAAGACTGCGCTTAGATCCAGCAGCACCAGGACTGAGAGCTTTTGGGCGTCCCAGTTACATCTAAGATCATTTAAAACCTTTAGGAGAGCCGTCTCTGTGCTGTGGTTCACCCTAAATCCAGACTGGAATATCTCCAGGATCTGTCTATCATTGAGAAAATCAGTAATCTGAGTAAAAACAAGTTTTTCTAAGACTTTACTTAAAAATGGTGAGTTGGATACAGGTCTGTAGTTATTAAAATCATTACAATCCAAATTGCTCTTCTTCAGAAGGGGCCTCACCACCGCCGTTTTAAAGGCAGCAGGGAAGACACCCAACTGAAGAGAGCAATTCATCATGTATAAAAGCTCAGCCTCAAAAAATCCATAAAGTGTTTTAAAGAGTGAAGAAGGGATTGGATCTAAAAGACATGTGGTGGGTCTCACTGTGGAGAAAACTTTCTGAAGGTTCTCAGCATTAACCAGGACAAAGCTGTCCAGTGTCTCTTCAGGTACAATCGAGCCCTCAGATGTGTTTACAATCATATCGCGATTAGATAAAATATCAGATCTGATGGCGCTGATTTTTCCCCTGAAGTGGTCTGCAAACTGCTCACAGAGCGAGTCTGTGGGGGTTCTTTGGGAGCTGTTAAAATCAGGGTTAAATAAATGATCTATGGTGGAAAAGAGGACCTTGGGATTATTTTTGTTATTACTGATTATTTTGGCGAAGTATGAATTTCTTGAATTCCTTAATGTATTATTGTACATTTTAAGTTGCTCGCAAAATATTTGATGGTTGATAGTATTTTTATTTTTCCTCCACCTCCTTTCTGCTGCCCTGCAATTTCTTTTGAGTTTTTTGACTTCTTCGTGATGAAGACAAAGAATCAAGCAGGAAAGAGGAATCAGCTGAGACAGAGGAATATTTGCAGTAACGTGAGGAAACACTGATCTGGTCTTCTAACCTTCCCAGTGACAGACGATGCATGACTCTCTCATGTGCCTCAGAGAAAGATGATCTACCACAGTCCAAGCACATGTGCCAGGTCCCATACTCCTTCAGTGGCTTTTCTACTCGAGTACTGAAAGCATTATACACAGTGTATTCTGCTTGTATTCTGCTTTTTAACGTTCACGTGCCAATGGATGCATCAGAGACCAAGTTGGGGTTCAGTAACTTGCCCAATGACACCTTGGTAAGAACTCCAGACTAGAGCACACAGAGATTGAACCAACAACCATCCAATTAGCAGATGACCTGCTCTACAGCCAACTCGATGACGAACAAGGAGGGACAACGAGAGAGGAAGAAAAATGGACCGAATGCAGCTGTAGGCATATGTGGGTGTGTTGATTCTTACTGCCGTGCATCCAGTAGAGTCGCTACGGCCAGTTTATGACATCCTGAGTCTGGTAGAGAAGTTTTAAAGGTGACACAAGATTAATCACAGAAGCACAAAAAGGACATAATTTCTTGATAAAGACACAATAGATGATCATCGTTCATGACACAAACGTGCTCCCATTTGAGGTGTATGGTGTGTGTTGGTGTTGACTTGACTTGAAACACAAGTGGGTGTTCCTCCTGCTGTGATGTAAGATCCTGGTACTGATGTGACTGTATGAGCACCAAGTCCCCTTCAAAGGACTCTGTCCCCTCCAACAGAACATCCAAGTAAACCAGGGAACTTTGAGACAAAAACATGGGCAGCATGTGATGCAGGTCCAGCTGTACATGGAACATGCTCTTGTGCGATGGCAAACCGTCTGTCCTGCAGTCAGGACACGCGAGTTGTCCCTAACATTGCAGGTTTCCAAAAGAAAACAATCACCTGTAACAGCTTGTTTACTGTATATGACCCTTGGCCTGCAACTGCAGAAAGAATGCTGTCCATGATGGGACCAGTGCAGAGGAATAAACCTGAGCTTCCTCCTGCACTTGGGTCAAATATGGACACGCCTTTGTCCTCATGAAAGTTTGCCTTCACTCAGACTCATGCCCTCCTACCATGCCAAAATATAGAAAACTGTCAGGCAATGAGTTGAAATAAAGTTGAATAAAACCTTGAAACACAGAGATGGATGATATTTTATACTTGTTGCTTTATAAACAGTCAAAGCAAACGGGGTCATTTTTGAGCCCTGAGGACCACAGGTGTGATTATGTGCTGCCATTTAAAATTTATAAATGGTTCAAAAAAAGAATTCTCACTAAAGTTCAACATACAGCACTCTGTATGTTGAACTTTAGTGAGAATTCTTTTTTTAATTTTTAATTTTTATTTTTTTTTTAATATTTAATTTAATTAAATATTTAATTTTCTTGCTTTATTTTCGCTAAAAAACAGGGTGTATTTTTAGTAAACAAGGTCTGGTGGCCCTAAAATGTAAAATGTTGGGTAAATTATGTGTTAATGTGTTGGTCTTAAGTAAAACTAAGGTGTAACACTGAATTGATTGTCAATTTATACTTTTTACTTTAAAAAAACAGTCAAATGAAGTGGGGACATTTTTGACCCCTGAGGACCACCAGTGTGATTATTTGCTGCCATTAAAAAAATTTATAAACGCTTGAAAAAAAACTTTCTCACTAAAGTTCAACATACAGCACTCTCTAGTTATTCAGATAGTCAAAATTATCTAAACAATTAAATATTTTATTTTCTCAATTTGTTTTCGCTAAAAAACAGGGTGTATTTTTTGTAAACAAGGTCTGGTGGCCCTAAAATGTAAAATGTTGAGTAAATTATGTGTTAATGTTAGAGATGGACCGATACCGATATTACGTATCGGTATCGGTCCGATACTGACCTAAATTACTGGATCGGATATCGGAGAAAAATAAAAAATGTAATCCGATCCATTAAATATCACGAAAGCACCTCACAAAACTTGCAACACGCCGTAACTCACCTCAGAACGTTAGCACGTCAGAGCAGTATGCATCACGTGATAGAGCGGCTGTGGCATGCGGGACCTGTCGGTGGTCTGGATAGCATTTGGAGCTTCGCTAGCAACCCAGCATTTCATCTCCGACAAAGTTATCCCGAGAGAAGTAAAGCAAGTGTGTAAGTCCATCTCTGAATGTAAAGCATTCCTGCGTTAAGCTTAACAAGCGATATATGGAGCGACTGACTCTCCTGCTGCTACTTCAATCATGAAACTGCTTAACGATCAGCTGATCGGCTTTTCTGTCGCGAGTCCGTCTCTCTAGTTTGTTTTTGGCCCACTTTGCACCAGAAAGAGTAAACCAGCGGCTGAACAACAGCAGCACGTTTAAGCTTGATCAGCTATTGTTAGAATGTATTTAATATTACTTTCTACTCGAGGATCTTTTTCTACGTAGCTGACGCTGGTAACTGTGCAGGGGCGGAGCTAGCAAAGTTTAGCCAGGGGGGCCGATAGGGCATTAACAGGGAAAAGGGGGCACAAAGACATACTTTTCTTTCTTATTCTCATTTAAAATGTCGAGCTTTTAATAAATAATTATCTGACACCCAAAGTTTTAATTTGATGTAAAATGAATAGAAGTCAATTACTGTATATAGTAACTGTTAAGTCTAATATACCCTAGTAAGCTATAGTACTTTGTCCTTTGGGAAGGTACCATCTGTGCAGTCTGCAATTTTGTTGAAGAAAGATGTTGAATCTATTTAATATTTCTTGAAAAATAATTGATTTCTGTGCATTTTTTTTCACACTGCATCAAATTAAGGTTGATTACGTCGATTAAGCATCATGAGGTGGAGCGTGAGGGGTGGTTCCCTATTTTTTATTTTTTTATTTTTGTTGTTGCTGGGAGTTGGAACCCTATTAGTTAGGTTGCTTAATATTTATGCTAAGTACTCTTTAAAATACCAGAATAGGGAGGATGGTGTAGGTTTAAGTTTATTAGATTGATCAGTATTGCTGAACTATGAAATATTTTTTTTTGCATACAGGTATAACAGAATAGCTTTAGTGTAGTTGTTGTTTTAAACTTGAGTATGAACTTATACAAAATGCAGCAAGATATTTAAAAAACAGTTTTGTTGATTAAAAAACACTATATCGGATTCATATCGGTATCGGCAGATATCCAAATTTATGATATCGGTATCGGTATCGGACATAAAAAAGTGGTATCGTGCCATCTCTAGTTAATGTGTTGGTCTTAAGTAAAACTAAGGTGTAACACTGAATTGATTGACAATTTATACTTTTTACTTTAAAAAAACAGTCAAATGAAGTGGGGTCATTTTTGACCCCTGAGGACCACCAGTGTGATTATGTGCTGCCATTAAAAATTTATAAACGCTTGAAAAAAAACTTTCTCACTAAAGTTCAACATACAGCACTCTCTAGTTATTCAGATAGTCAAAATTATCTAAACAATTAAATATTTTATTTTCTCAATTTGTTTTCGCTAAAAAACAGGGTGTATTTTTTGTAAACAAGGTCTGGTGGCCCTAAAATGTAAAATGTTGAGTAAATTTTGTGTTAATGTGTTGGTCTTAAGTAAAACTAAAGTGTAACACTGAATTGATTGACAAGTTATACTTTTTACTTTAAAAAAACAGTCAAATGAAGTGGGGTCATTTTTGACCCCTGAGGACCACCAGTGTGATTATGTGCTGCCATTAAAAATTTATAAACGCTTGAAAAAAAAATTCTCACTAAAGTTCAACATACAGCACTCTCTAGTTATTCAGATAGTCAAAATTATCTAAACAATTAAATATTTTATTTTCTCAATTTGTTTTCGCTAAAAAACAGGGTGTATTTTTTGTAAAGAAGGTCTGGTGGCCCTAAAATGTAAAATGTTGAGTAAATTTTGTGTTAATGTGTTGGTCTTAAGTAAAACTAAGGTGTAACACTGAATTGATTGACAAGTTATACTTTTTACTTTAAAAAAACAGTCAAATGAAGTGGGGTCATTTTTGACCCCTGAGGACCACCAGTGTGATTATGTGCTGCCATTAAAAATTTATAAACGCTTGAAAAAAAACTTTCTCACTAAAGTTCAACATACAGCACTCTCTAGTTATTCAGATAGTCAAAATTATCTAAACAATTAAATATTTTATTTTCTCAATTTGTTTTCGCTAAAAAACAGGGTGTATTTTTTGTAAACAAGGTCTGGTGGCCCTAAAATGTAAAATGTTGAGTAAATTTTGTGTTAATGTGTTGGTCTTAAGTAAAACTAAGGTGTAACACTGAATTGATTGACAATTTATACTTTATACTTTAAAAAACAGTCAAATGAAGTGGGGACATTTTTGACCCCTGATGAACTGCATTGTATGCAAATCGGGAGGACATCACAAGGGCTACAGCCAGCTTGAAGGCCTGTGGTACATAGCTGATTATTAGAGATAGGTTGATCATATTTAAGATCGAAGCATTAATTAATGGCAGGACTTCTTTGAGCAGTTTTGTAGGAATGGGGTCTAAAAGACACGTTGATGGTTTGGAGGAAGTAATTATTGAAGTTAACTCAGAAAGATCAATTGGAGAAAAAGAGTCTAACTTAACATCAATGGTACTAAGAGTAGCTGTAGAAACCATCGCAGGTTGCTACATATGGCCTGGAACTAATCAGTGTTTTAATAATAACTTGTTCAATCTATCAGGGATCATGTACAAAAGCAGTCTTCTCTAAGATGTCAGTATTAAAATCCAGACTCAAACCAGGAGCTCGTTGTTCAGGAGCTTTAACCTTTTTTCTTATAAGTTACTCACCCTGAAATTTTAGTTGCCCACTCAAACCTAGCATGCTATGTCAAAACTCACCGATCCCAAAGAGTAGGCAGTTCTTCCTGTAGACCAGTATTCAACTCATCAAACACCTTCTGTGCCTTTTTGAGCTCCTCCTCTGCCTACAGACAAAGTTCATGATTAAATCAACTACAAAACACCTGCACAGATACAACAGCTGCACAGGTAACAGGAAACAGCTGATCCTTTATCTTGTGAATGTCCGTCTACACATGAAATGACTCACTTTGATCATCTTGCGGTCATTCTTCATCCCAGACGTCTGCATGGTTTCCATGTGGTGTCGGGCACTGTCATAGTCAATGAGTTTGCGGCTTCTTTTGGCGACACGGGTCTGAAACGAAAAGAAGTTGAGCTTTCATGACATGCATCCATTTCAGAAAATCATTCCCTAACCAAACTGTTGATTGCCTTGAGATCTGGAAACTGCTGCAGGTATGCATCCAGATTTAGCAGTGTCGAGTCCACCAGCTTGTTGTGGAAGTCTTCCCACAATGCATCACAGTCCTGCAGAAAATAGAAACCTAGGTTTATGGTACATATTTCAGGTGGATTTTGGTGTTCTTCTGTACTCTGGGATGTTTTTATGACTCTGACCTTCCCGATGGTCAGGACGTCATCCTTTCCATGCCAGTCGGGTTCATAGACTTCGTGCAGAGACTGAGTCAGGTTGATGGATGCTTGCTGCATCCCTGCCAATGACAGTACAATTTCAGCTGGTGGTCACAATGGCAACATTTAACTTTGCTACTCACTGCGTAAAGAAGATAAGCTTTTCTCTATCGTCCTGTCCGGAAATTTTAAATAGTGAGGTCAGAGCTCTGCCCACCTGCGCCATCTAACTGAAACCTTTTCTGTGAGGCTATGTTAGTTTACTCAGGAGTTGTAGTTCAATTTAATTCAGTTCCATTTTAATTATACAGCACCAAATCATAACAGTCACCAATTATTACTTCCAGGCTGGACGACTGTAATTCATTATTATCAGGAAGTCCTAAAAACTCCCTGAAAAGCCTTCAGCTAATCCAAAATGCTGCAGCAAGAGTCCTGACAGGGACTAGAAAGAGAGAGCATATTTCTCCTGTTTTGGCTTCCTGTTAAATCCTGAATTGAATTCAAAATCCTGCTCCTCACATACAAGGTCTCAAATAATCAGGCCCCATCTGATCTTAATGACCTTGTAGTACCATATCACCCTATCAGAGCACTTCGCTCTCGCTCTGCAGGCCTACTTGTTGTTCCTAGAGTATTTAAAAGTAGAATGGGAGGCAGAGCCTTCAGTTTTCAGGCCCCTCTTCTGTGGAACCAGCTTCCAGTTTGGATTCAGGAGACAGACACTATCTCTACTTTCAAGATTAGGCTTCAAACTTTCCTTTTTGCTAAAGCATATAGTTAGGGCTGGACCAGGTGACCCTGGATCCTCCCTTAGTTATGCTGCAATAGACGTAGGCTGCCGGGGATTCCCATGATGCATTGAGTTTTTCCTTTCCAGTCACCTTTCTCACTCACTATGTATTAACAGACCTCTCTGCATTGAATCATATCTGTTATTAACCTCTGTCTCTCTTCCACAGCATGTCTTTATCCTGTCTTCCTTCTCTCACCCCAACCTGTCACAGCAGATGGCCCCGCCCCTCCCTGAGCCTGGTTCTGCTGGAGGTTTCTTCCTGTTAAAAGGGAGTTTTTCCTTCCCACTGTCACCAAAGTGCTTGCTCATAGGCGTTATAAATAGGGGTGGGTTTTAATAATCGATTCATCGATTAAAATGGATGCTGGCTTGGATAATGTAATATCGATTCATTAAAATCCTGAATCGATTTTTTTATATAAATGTATTTTGCCCAAAATTCCAGAATCTCAGGTAGAACGTCACAAAATTTCAACAACCACCAAACATTTAAAACAGTAAATGAGAGCAGGAACACGGATTCTGCACAAAGACGTAAACACAAAGCGCGGACCTGCGGATCAGAATCAGTGAGATGTCGGCTTTCAGCCCCGACCGTGTCCGTGCCGTCAGGTAAGAAAGGCGACATCTCACTGATTCTGATGTGTCGGCGGGTCCGCGCTTTGTGTTTACGCCCTTTTTGCGCTGATTCTAAAGCTGCTAGTTTGATCTCTCTCCAGACAATATTGACTGAACCAGCAGCAAAAGAAGATCCAAACTACGCTTCACATAAACATCGTCATGGACTCCCTCTGACTTTTGCTGTTTTGCTTCCACCACAATAAAATCACACTTCATGCACAGCTCTCTCTCTCTCTCTCTCTGTATACTTCAAGAACAGTTTCCCGTCTATCCCTGAAATCTGTTTTCTGCATTATTCGCTTGCTTGTTACGCACCGTCTACCGTTGTTTACAGCGCTGTCGGCCGCTGTTTTTTTTTTCCTTTTACTTACTTCCAAAAAGAAAACCTAATTTCTGCCGTTCAACAGGCTTCTGAACAAATTTAAACTTTTTAAAATTATGCAAAATGCAAAACGCTCAGCTGTGTCTCTAATAAAACCGCTGTAACTTCAGAGGTGATGTTCATAAGTTGATTAATGATTTTCTTTCGTTTTTGATCTACTGCAGAATATTTTTATAAAATCTCAGGCCAGGAAAATCACCTCCATGTTTTCTGTGTTTTATCTTCAGCTGCTTTGACACAAAGGCCTCTGCTGTGATGCTCACACCTGTGATAAAGTCTCGCAAGTGTCAGCTTCCTTTTTATAGATACAAAAATATGTAAATGTACTGATCTGAATTATAATATTTCTGGCTGTCTGAGGCAAAATTTCCCAGATTCAAATCGAATTGAATCGAATCGTGGATCGAATCGATTCAGGACCTTGTGAATCGGAATCAAATCAATTCTAGAAATCAGTGACGATACCCAGCCCTAGTTATAAAGCACCCTAAAGCGACTGTTGTTGTGATTTGGTGCTGTATAAATAAAACTGAACTGGGCGCCTCCTGGGTGAGGTGTTCCAGGCATGTCCCACCGGGAGGAGGCCCCGGGGCAGACCCAGGACACGCTGGAGAGATTATATCTCTCGGCTGGCCTGGGAACGCCTTGGTGTTCCCCTGGATAAGCTGGAGGAGGTGGCTGGGGAGAGAGAGGTCTGGGCCTCTTTGCTTAGGCTGCTGCCCCCGCGACCCGGTCTCGGATAAAGCGGATGAAGATGGATGGATGGATGGATGGATGGATGGATGAGTTGAATTGAATATTGAATAGAATCCTAGTGAGGGGCAGCCAATCATAACAAAGTAGTCTTGAAGGGGAAGAAACTAAAAAAGCTTTTTTAAGACAGAGGATGAACTGATGCCACATTCCAGGTACCTCGTAATTCAGCAGTGGCATCACTCCTGAGTTCATATGTTTCAGTAAGAAAGTTTGCAATGTGAGAAAACAAAACAGGATTTGTTTTGGTTCTTAGCAAGATAGAGTCCTTCAGTTATTACTGACAATACAGCATAATAATATTTTTTGTACTTAAAAACTCCCCTGCAGCACATTCATGGATAGAGCCTGGTCAGTACTCTCTATGTCTTATTTAGTGAGTCACAAATACACCACAGTGGCAGTACAGATTCAAAGTTGACTGCCGCCATCTTGGACTGTTTACTTCTGTGGCTGCTCTGACTTTCCAAGTAGGTTGCAGCATTAGATAATGAAAGATCATTATAAACTGTGAATCATGCAAAGTGTCACTGAAGACGTTTCTTTCATTTGAGGTTTGTATCACGTAGATAATGAACCATACAGACCTTTAATGGCAGACATGTAGGCCTTCATCTCCCTCTGCAGCCGAGAACCTTCAGTCTGGCAAAGCACACACAAACGTGATATCAGTTATTTTACACTGGAGGAATTTGGTTTCCACATTTTGCAGAGGTTTCCTCCTGTTCAAAGGGAGTTTTTCGTTCCCACTGTCACCAGTTCTTGTCTGAGTTTTCTCTTTATATTATAGGGTCTTTATCTTACAATATAAAGTGCCTTGAGGCAACCGTTGTTGTGATTATGCACAATATCAATCAAATCAAACATAAACTGAGGTTTTTCACACTAAAGGCATGAACTGAGCTCTCTACGACACAGGATTTGGAATCCAGGTAACTTAAAGTTTAACTCTGTGTTTTCAAGGTTACACAGAGTGTTTACGTCTTACCAGGTTACATTGCCATGGTAAGTGGTGCTGTACTCGCCTCACATATTCTGTTAACTGCCAACTAACGAATCAGATCTCTGGAAAATAAGGCCACTGCAGATCTGTTAGAATGGCTGAGATCTCATCTACAGCACGCCTGGGCATTAAAAACACCTGGTCACGTGGCTGCCTGGCCCCTTTCAGGTCAAAGGGAAATTTGTTAAAGCATATATCATGCAGTTTCTCCCCATCAGAGAATGGCTTACCGTTTACCAGAAAATCACAATGTAATTTTGTTGCTTTTATTTTGAAAGCAACTCTTATGTTACACATTTACATCTGTATAAAATTGAAAGTCTTTGAATTTTTGAAATTAATGTGAATGCTGATTAAACAGTGATCAAACATTGGTGTTTTTACATATACACTGTCTGACTGTGACACCTGCTCCCACCAGCAGTGGTTTATAATGAGGTCAAATATGGAGACAGTCAAGTTCAGCTTATTAACCAATTTGTCAGTAATTATCCAGCCTTTGTCTTCAAGTGTCAGTGAGAGCTGTACATCCAGAGCAGAGCATTGAAGTCTTCGACCTTCCAGCTCTGTATAAAATCTGTAAGTAAACTAAGCCAAGTTGACCTGGTAAATGGCCTGTATTTGTAAAGCACTTCACTTAGTTATCCCAGGTATCGTCTTACCTCCTGCCTCCGGAAGTTGATGACCACCTGTTCAAACTGCTCATCTTTGGTCTCGTCTGCTTTTCCCAACTTCTGCAGAACCTGAAAGAGAAATCACATCAAAGCGCCTGATAAATAAAACTAAGGTAGCACAATGACGTCATCACGTCGTGGACAACATTGTCGACCTTGGACCTGGGAAATACGTCACTAACGTCTTTAATTTTCAAGAGGAAAACGTGCGTGACGCGTTTTACCGCACACGTGACATCACGATCTGCTTCAGCCAATCAGAACGTGCTCTATTTGTTTTTGATGATTTCTCCGTTTCTGATGATTTTTCTCCTCAGCCCGTAGCTAATCACGTGACCTCCGAGCGGCTCAATAGCGGATGATCAGTAATACATCGATCCTCATGTGTGAGCGATCGGATTAGAGAGCGGCGGTGACCGGGCCTCCTGCAGCCTCCAGCACCGCTTCTCCATCCGCCCTCCGCATCACCTCCATCACCTGCTCCTCCTCTCCTCCCCCTCTCACCTTCTCCTGGGCTCGGTTCAGGCGCTTCTGCACGTTCTTAGCGAAGATTCCCGTTTTAATTTCCGCCATGACGACCGCACCGAGAGAGAGCGGAGGATTACCGGAGACACGGGAGGGGGAGGGGTGTGTAAGTGTAGTGGGGCGGGGCCGAGGACTCTTTGCTCCTCTGATTGGACGGTGTGTGTGTGTGTGTGTGTGTGTGTGTGTGTGTGTGTGTGTGTGTGTGTGTGTGTGTGTGTGTGTCCGCGAAGCTTTCAGACTGTCACGGGTTAATCTGCAGGTGGAGCAGCTTACTCACGAGCTATTTCAGGTTTTAACTCAAATCTACAGTAAACAGGAAGTGATCTAAAGCCTGTCCTGACGTCATTAAGCAACAAAACGTTCTTTTTCTAGGTGAACAAACGTTAAGGCCTGACAGCGCATATGGGCTAAACTCCTGACCCTCGCATAGAAGCTCCTTCAGCTGTGACAGGTGTGACAGCTAACCCTAACAACCAGGCAGTGGCGGCTGGCCCATAGGGGGCGCTCGGGCTCCGCCCCCCCAAATGTGGAGGAGTAAAAATATATATTTTTAAAAAATTCATCAATGATAGTTTTACTATGTGTGTGCCCATATACAGCCAGGCGTATTTTAACATTTTCACCAGCTGACTCATTAAAGTTCAACCAACAAACGGTGTTTTTCTTCTTCTGGGGCGCTCGTCAAAGCGCCCTTGATATGCAGCGAAATAGCCTATCATTAAATGGTTGCCAGGGGAAAATAATAAATATTTGACCTATCAGCGTCGCTGAATTAAATGGTTTGGGGGCGCTTAAAATTGCGCCCCTGCAGAAAACGCGCGAAGATTTGCTGTTCTAGAATTTTACCTCAGTCAGTAGCCTAAGTGAGCTATAAGGTCAGAGAGAGACGATGGCAGCGGTATTGTTAACGGTTGAGGCACAGCCTCCCCCAAATTCGGTTAGATCGCACATTCACCGAAACTGTAAGTCTTCTTAACATCCTCATCACCACACCAATGACAACATCAGAATCGGAGAGGTGTTTCTCTACTTTAAAGAGGATAAAAACTTTCCTGAGAAACAATATGGCTCAGGATCGGCTCAACGCTCTGGCTATGCTGTCCATAGAGAAAAAACTCACACAAGAACTTCCTGATTTCAACACCAGGGTCATCGAGAAATTTGCCACTCAGAAAGACAGACGAGCAAAGTTCTTGTACAAATAAGAACCCTTAACCATATTTACTCTCTTTCTCCATCCCTCTCTCTTTCTCTCTTTAGCCCACCCCCCCAATCAGTTTACAGTTGTTGTTTTCAATAGTTATTTTTCATTCATTCAAAAAAAAAAAAAAAAAATCTGTTCATGTTCATTTTTACAAATCTATACAAATGGCCAGAATATGGTTGTTCATTTTAAATTTAAATTAAAATTGTGTTGTTTGATGTACTCATTAAATGGGTCATTTTAGTCGATATCATAAAAATTGCCCCCCCTGAGATTTTTTTCAGGAGCCGCCACTGCAACCAGGTCTGGACTAATGGGTCATGATCTCTGATCAATAATCAATAAGGAGTGATTGGTTGTGTAGCAGCAGAGTGATCCAGGGGCGTAATTTCCAGGTGGGTTATGAGCCCCCAATAATCCGACCCAGCCAATATAACCCCCACAATAAAATTATGAATGATCTTGCATAAATAGGCTGTTGATTTTCTTTACTCATTTCAGTTATTACCAGGAAAATAGTTGCATGTTTCGTCATCTGGGTATTTACCCACATTAATTATTTATTTAGACAGAGATCTTGACCCCCCCCCCCCCCCACACACACACACACACACGCACACACACACACACACACACACACACACACAATGTTCACCACAAAGTTAATAGAATAATCAAAGCTAAAAAACACCTTTAATGAATATTTTATTTTATTTTATTCAATCCCCTGTGTGTGTGTTTGTGTGTATAATTACATCTGAGTGGCACTCAAACCCTAACCTGTGTGGGGCCACTTTGTGGTTTTTGTTTTTTGGGGGGGGGGGGGGGGGGGTTTGTGTCCCGTTTGGATCTTTAGCCATCAGAATTGTTGTCTTAAGGCCAAGAAAGATGCCAAGCGGATTTATTTTACCAAGTGGATCATCATGGCCTTGCCATATTGGTCCATTTGATTGACCTTTATTATAATTATGAATTTATTTTATTTTCAGTTGCTACAAACGAGACAGACATGACTGGGGGATAGGACAGGGAGAAAGAATGAAAGAAAGAGAGGGAGAGAAAGAAAAACAGAGGGGAGAAGAGACGGTGAGAAGGGGGGGAAGAAAGGAAAAAAACAAACAAACAAACAAAACACCTGGGTCACCTGTATGGAGAAAAAAAACAGAAGAGAAAGCAAACAACAAAGAGCAACATAATAAAAAAACAGCACCATCACAATAAACTAGCTAGCAGTAGATATCAGTAGATACTAAATAATAAACGATATTGTGCAGCACGCAAGATAGACAGCGCACAATGTGCTTTGAGGCAGCAGCCAAGAAAGCTGTAGTCCGCGTCTGTGAATACCCGTGTGTACACCTGTGTGCATACCTGTGTGGATCAGCATGCTTGTATTCCAAAGGTTTCTCCATGTAACGATCTGCTAGGGAGTGTGGGGAGCCACAGCCCCGTCCTCCAGGGTATGAAGCAGGTATGGGCCACTTTGTGTTTAAAGGGAGTTCTTCCTTCTGGCTTCGATCCTCAGCCCGTTGGTAGGCAGCTCTGAACACCTGAACATCCAGAGCACATTGGATTTTGTTGAAAAGGTGAGAGATGCTATTGTGGAGGCAGATGAAACAATGGTCTACCACAATTTAGATAGATTTTTTGATTTAATAAGTCAAAAAAAGACAGCATGCTGGGAAATGTATACCTGTATTTGCTGACTTTGATCTCTTTGAGGTAAATGTCTGTGATCCCGCTGACATCATTTCTGCCTCACTTTGTTTTCTGGCTTGTGTTTAAGAGCAGCGGTCCCCAACCCTTTTTTTGCGCCACAGACTGGTTTAATATTCAGACAATATTTTCATGGACCGGCCTTTAAGGTGTGGGAGATAAATACAACAAAATAAAATGATACGACCAAAACAAAAACTGTGGTATTTTGTAAATATAATAATAAATGTGAATTCGCTGTGTAAATGTTTTACTTTATTAGCAGCGTGCTCCTGAAAAAACATTGAGAGTAACATCCTCCTCTCTGCCCCTTAATGCTCTCTGGTTGCTATGGTAACGCGTAAATATTTCTTTCAAGTAAAGACACACAACTACAAAAGAAATATAAAGTTCACTAAATTGTTTAGAAAATTTATTCATAACACACGGGAAAAGACCCAGGGAAGCCGAGTTAACGATAAAACCCCGAAAACCATACATTTCACACCCGAGCCTGAACTCTTGAGGCCCGGTACCAAACGACTCACAGACCAGTACCAGTCCGTGGCCTGGGAGTTGGGGGCCGCTGCTTTATAGACCAGTTTGTCAATGTGTCGCCAACAATGTCTGCCCCTGTCCAGGCCTGTAACACCTGTCAGGGCAGCATGAAGCACCTTGAGGCCCCTATCGATTGATTATCGCTTGGTGCTGTATTACTAAAGCTGAACTGATTGAATTTAATGTCCAGAAAAAACCAGCAGAGGGCAGCAGAGCCTCAAACTACATGTTGGAGAAGACTATCTTGTCTTTAAGTGATGACGAGATGAATCCTGCTTCCGGGCCCAAACTACTCTACGCTTAATAAGGCTTTTGTGTTTTTAACATGTTTTAATGTTTTGTATCTTGTTCTATTTAATCTCAACAAGCCCCTAAAAACAGTCAGTGATCACTGTCAGCTTTTCTCAGTTTTTATTACCACTGTTCATTTTAAAGCTCAGTTTTTAAAACCTTCCGATGTAACTACAGCCCATGCAGCAGTATATTAATGACTAACCTCGTATTGTGGATGGATTATCTCGGTTGTTCTCCTGACTGAAGTTTGGTCCGTTTACAGCATCCTGCCATGCTATTGCATTTGTCCCTAACTATTCTGAACCCTCACGTTAACTTTTATCGAGTGGAAAAAAGTTAGCGTTCATCCTCCAGCTTCACTGTGCTAATGTTATGCTAACATAGCTGTGTCGCTAGCGATCACGTAGCACATCATTATATACCAGCTAGCCCAACTTCAGTAACCCTACAAACGTCACTGCCGTTTAGTTTTCTGTCTTCATTTATGTTGGACGTGATAGCAGAGCTGTACGTTTGAATTGTTTCATAAATCTCTCAGTCAGAACATGCTATATCATGTTTAGATGGAAGCTAGCGAGCTAACTTCCTGCTAACTTCTAACTCTGTTAAATTTAATAATTTTTATTTTCATGGAAGCCTGGATGTTAAACTTAATTGTTACACCTGGTAAAGCAGCAACGCTGATCATTTTATTAAAGATGAAAAATTTAGACAGCTTTTAACTCTCAGTGATGCTGCAGTGTTCATTTGACCTGCAGCGGAGTTTGGGCTCAGGCACGGCTGATGACATCAGACTTAATGACCGGATTGTTTCCATGAGTCTTGCTTTTGTCGCGGTTCTGTTTGTGTGTTGTTGAAGTAAAAGATCGTTTCCAGCTTAGAACATTATTTAAATTTACTCTTGATCATCAGGCTCTGTTTCAGAGCCCCTTCTCTTCAGTTCTGTCTTATAAAGGTTACATTTGTTGTGACACTGTAAGAATACTGAGTACAGTTATGTAGTTCATAGGGTTAGTTAGCTGCTAATTATTCGTTCCACGCCAACCGTGTTCAGACATCAGTGGGTTTCATGTTGCGCTTCTCCACAGTGAACACTCACAGCATGTTAAACCCTGCAGTCTGTATTCGCACATTTACCCTCATTCAGTTTTCATGCAGACGTGTAAATTCGATGGGTGCACCTGGGGCACTTTGACCACTTTCAACATGCAGATTGGATTCTAACCACCAACCTTCCAAACACCACAAAACCCCACTACCTCCTGAGTGCTGTTTTCCACAGGTCAGTGTGTCTGGTGGGGGAAACCTGAAGTTCAGATGTAGAGTGTCAGTGGGGAAATGAGTCACTTACAAAGAAGTCACATGATCATTTCTGTCCAGTAAGATTTATTTTCTGTGCCGTGCGGGTCCTAATGTTTCTGCAGGTGTGCAGCTGATGACTCTGCCAGTCACTCAACAGCCATGTTGAACTGGAGATAAAGTATCTGAATTTCTGGAGCGGGACCACATCTCCAAACACGCTCCTTCCAGTTGTTATCTATATACAGTGGGGCAAAAAAGTATTTAGTCAGCCACTGATTGTGCAAGTTCCCCCACTTAAAATGATGACAGAGGTCAGTAATTTGCACCAGAGGTACACTTCAACTGTGAAAGACAGAATGTGAAAAAAAAATCCATGAATCCACATGGTAGGATTTGTAAAGAATTTATTCGTAAATCAGGGTGGAAAATAAGTATTTGGTCACCTCAAACAAGGAAAATCTCTGGCTCTCACAGACCTGTAACGTCTTCTGTAAGAAGCTTTTCTGTCCCCCACTCGTTACCTGTATGAATGGCACCTGTTTGAACTCATCTGTATAAAAGACACCTGTCCACAGCCTCAAACAGTCAGACTCCAAACTCTGCCATGGCCAAGACCAAAGAGCTTTCGAAGGACACCAGGAAAAGTATTGTAGACCTGCACCAGACTGGGAAGAGTGACTCTACAATAGGCAAGCAGCTTGGTGTGAAAAAATCAACTGTGGGAGCAATCATCAGAAAATGGAAGACATACAAGACCACTGATAATCTCCCTTGATCTGGGGCTCCACGCAAGATCTCATCCCGTGGGGTCAAAATGATCATGAGAACGGTGAGCAAAGATCCCAGAACCACACGGGGGGACCTGGTGAATGACCTGCAGAGAGCTGGAACCAAAGTAACAAAGGTCACCATCAGTAACACACTACAACGGCAGGGAATCAAATCCCGCAGTGCCAGACGTGTTCCGCTGCTGAAGCCAGTGCATGTCCAGGCCCGTCTGAAGTTTGCCAGAGAGCACATGGATGATACAGCAGAGGATTGGGAGAATGTCATGTGGTCAGATGACACCAAAGTAGAACTTTTTGGTATAAACTCAACTCGTCGTGTTTGGAGGAAGAAGAATACTGAGTTGCATCCCAAGAACACCATACCTACTGTGAAGCATGGGGGTGGAAACATCATGCTATGGGGCTGTTTTTCTGCCAAGGGGACAGGACGACTGATCCGTGTTAAGGACAGAATGAATGGGGCCATGTATCGTGAGATTTTGAGCCCAAACCTCCTTCCATCAGTGAGAACTTTGAAGATGAAACGAGGCTGGGTCTTCCAACATGACAATGATCCAAAACACACCGCCCGGGCAACAAAGGAGTGGCTCCGTAAGAAGCATTTGAAAGTCCTGGAGTGGCCTAGCCAGTCTCCAGACCTCAACCCCATAGAAAATCTGTGGCGGGAGTTGAAAGTCCGTGTTGCTCGGCGACAGCCCCAAAACATCACTGCTCTCGAGAAGATCTGCATGGAGGAATGGGCCAAAATACCAGCTACTGTGTGTGCAAACCTGGTAAAGACCTATAGTAAACGTTTGACCTCTGTTATTGCCAACAAAGGTTATGTTACAAAGTATTGAGTTGCATTTTTGTTATTGACCAAATACTTATTTTCCACCCTGATTTACGAATAAATTCTTTACAAATCCTACCATGTGGATTCATGGATTTTTTTTTTCACATTCTGTCTCTCACAGTTGAAGTGTACCTCTGGTGCAAATTACTGACCTCTGTCATCATTTTAGGTGGGGGAACTTGCACAATCGGTGGCTGACTAAATACTTTTTTGCCCCACTGTATGTGTCACGGTCCGGGGCAGCGGCCGTGTGGAGAGTGGAAGGAGGACTCAAGGCGCAGCACTTATTCAGGTGTGAGGGTGATTTATTGATAATAACAAACATAAAGAGGAGATGGCAAAACAGAACTACGGATGAACTAAACTGGGTGAAACTACACAAAGGAGTGGCAAACCTGAACACGAAGGGAGAACAGCAGGGAGAGCACGCAGAGGATTTCACAGGGTAGATGCAGAGTACGCAGGGTAACACAGAGGATGAACACAGGTAGGAACACAGACGACGCGACGAGGAGCAGAGGAAATCACACGCTATAAATACACAAAGAGACACTGGGAAATCACACACAGATGGGGGAAACAGCTGGACCTGATTAACCTGACGAGACAGGGGAACACTAACACCAGGGACCAACAGAGGGAGCACAAACCCAGAACCCAGTGTCTAAAATCCCAAACACAAACCATCCCAAAACAGCCATGAATAATAATGAAAGTAATAACAATAAGTACATAAACATAAAGTCACTGAGTCATGGTCGCAGGACCATGACAGTACCCCCCCCTCAAGGGCTGGCCCCCGACAGCCACAGAAACACACCACCAGATCCGGGCGGGCGGCAGGGGGCCCAGGACGGAGGGACCGGACCACGACCACAGACGGAGGCCCCAGAGTCCCAAAACAAAGATGAACACAAAACCCACAGGGGAGCAGAGTCCAAAGCACAGTTCAGGAGGCCGTCCACGAAGAAGGCAGCGGCGGCGCGTAAAGAGTTCAGGAGGCCGGCCGTGCGGAAGGCAACGGCGGCGCGTAAAGAGTTCAGGAGGCCGGCCGTGCGGAAGGCAACGGCGGCGCGTAAAGAGTTCAGGAGGCCGGCCGTGCGGAAGGCAACGGCGGCGCGTAAAGAGTTCAGGAGGCCGGCCGTGCGGAAGGCAACGGCGGCGCGTAAAGAGTTCAGGAGGCCAGCCGTGCGGAAGGCAACGGCGGCCAGTCAGGCGACGGCGCTCGGCCAGTAGCCTAGCCAGCGGTCCAGAAAACGGCCGTTTAGCTCCAGACCCAAACGAGGCTGGGCCAGGCGAGGCTGAGGGCACGGAAGCCGGGACCGCAGCAGGCGGAGATGATGATGCAGACACAAAGGCTGGACCAGACGAGGATGCAGACACGAAGGCTGGACCAGACGAGGGTGCAGACACGAAGGCTGGACCAGACGAGGGTGCAGACACGAAGGCGGGACCAGACGAGGATGCAGACACGGAGGCTGGACCAGACGAAGATGAAGCCGGACCAGACAAAGATGAAGCCGGACCAGATGAAGATGAAACCGGGCCAGGCGAAGATGAAACCGGGCCAGGCGATGAAGAAGCTGCAGCTGAAGCTGGGCCAGGCGAAGCTGACGCTGTAGCTGAAGCTGGGCCAGGTGAGGATGAAGCTGGACCAGAATCAGGCGAGGATGAAGCCGGGCCAGGCGTGGATGAAGCCGGGCCAGGCGTGGATGAAGCTGTAGCTGAAGCTGGGCTAGGCGAAGCAGACGCTGAAGCTGAAGCTGGGCCAGGTGAGGATGAAGCTGGACCAGAACCAGGCGAGGCTGAAGCTTCAGGCTGAGGCGTGGCAGTAGCAGGTGGTAGCGCTGCGGGTGATGATACTGCAGGAGGCGGCGCTGCAGCCACAGGTGGAGAAGCAGCCACAGGTGGAGAAGCAGCCACAGGTGGCCGGACGGGATCCTCGGGCCCCCCAGCAGGCGAAGCAGGAGGCTGGACGGGCTCCTCGGGCCCCCCAGCAGGCGAAACAGGAGGCTGGACGGGCTCCTCGGGCCCCCCAGCAGGCGAAGCGGGAGACTGGACGGGCTCCTCGGGCCCCCCAGCGAAAACAGCCGCAGAACCAGTGGGCACCGGGGCCCCCGGCACACATGAAACAAAACCAGCAGGCACGTGGGCCTCTGGCACACATGAAACAAAACCAGTAGGCACGTGGGCCTCTGGCACATGTGAAACAAAACCAGTAGGCACGTGGGCCTCTGGCACATGTGAAACAAAACCAGTAGGCACGTGGGCCTCTGGCACACATACGGAGGGCTGCAGCTGCGCAGAGCACTGACCCTGCTCAGGCAGTGACAGCCCGGTGCAGTTCACAGCTGGCATCTTGGCCACCAGGGGTCCAGAGTAAGCTGAGGGCAGCAACCCCGCCTCTGGGGAAGCCCCGGAGTGAGTAACAGTCACTAATGTTGCCAGCTGTTGAGGAACAGGTCCGTAATGTAACAGTTTGTCTCCCTGCTCAGAAACGGCGGTGGAAAAACAGTGTGAAAATTGTGGCTTAAGGGAGGCTAATGGTTGAGCTACAGACTGGGAAGCTTGTGGCTGGACACAGAACTGAGCCGGAGAATGGTGATAGAGTCCTGGCTCAGAAGGAGCGGCAGAGAAACAGTCTCTCGGTTTCACAGAGGGTCTGTACACGCCCACTTGCGAAGGGTCCGTTACCACGAAGGTGGGTAAGCGATCCGAACAGTCTCCCATCCCGCTCTGGATAGCCCCAGAAAACAGAGTCTCGGAATCTGGGGAAGCCAGAACATGTCGCTCGCTCACCGCCTCGGACTGCTCGGAAGTAAAAGCAGACGGGGGGTGAAGACCGAGGTCCAGAAGGAGGAACTCCCGCTCCCACGAACAAAGCAAGCCCAGAAGCCATGGGAGACCGGTCACCAGACGCTGTAGCCGCCTCTCTACAGCGCGCTGGGACGTGCCACCCGGGCTTTCCAGCCACAGGTCGATCAGCTCCTGTGTGGCATCGATGAGATTTTCCCGTAGTTCCCTGGATGGATTAAGCGCTGCTGGGTCCATGTTGTGGTCGCGTCGTACTGTCACGGTCCGGGGCAGCGGCCGTGTGGAGAGTGGAAGGAGGACTCAAGGCACAGCACTTATTCAGGTGTGAGGGTGATTTATTGATAATAACAAACATAAAGAGGAGATGGCAAAACAGAACTACGGATGAACTAAACTGGGTGAAACTACACAAAGGAGTGGCAAACCTGAACACGAAGGGAGAACAGCAGGGAGAGCACGCAGAGGATTTCACAGGGTAGATGCAGAGTACGCAGGGTAACACAGAGGATGAACACAGGTAGGAACACAGACGACGCGACGAGGAGCAGAGGAAATCACACGCTATAAATACACAAAGAGACACTGGGAAATCACACACAGATGGGGGAAACAGCTGGACCTGATTAACCTGACGAGACAGGGGAACACTAACACCAGGGACCAACAGAGGGAGCACAAACCCAGAACCCAGTGTCTAAAATCCCAAACACAAACCATCCCAAAACAGCCATGAATAATAATGAAAGTAATAACAATAAGTACATAAACATAAAGTCACTGAGTCATGGTCGCAGGACCATGACAGTATGTTACCTCAGTTCTACATGCTTTTCGTTCTCGTCTATGTGCCCCACCCTCCCTTCCCTTTTCTTTAACTTCTTCTCTTCTATTTAGTGCATGGGGAACTGCCAGGCCCGGGAGCCGGCGCCAGTCCCCATCAAGGCCTTCCCCAAACCGCAGCTCAATTCATGTTCAAGCCATTCACCTTTATCGACTAAAACACTGTCAAACCTAAAATGAGGACGTGGGCCAGCAAGTGAAATGAAGCTTATGTGTAAGTTTAATAATCTGTAATCGCTCAACTGCTGCTTCTGTTCTTTTTCATCGCTTTTCCGCACTGTCAGTCTCAGCACTGACATCATTGCTCTAGTCCAGGGGGTGGGGAACTCCAGGCCTCAAGGGCCGGTGTCCTGCAGGTTTTACATGTGTCCATGATCCAACACAGCTGATTTAAACAGTTAAATGACCTCCTCTTGAAGTTCTCCAGAGGCCTAGTGTTGAACTACTCATGTGATTCAGGTGTGTTGACCCAGGGTCAGATCTAGAACCTGCAGGACACCGGCCCTCGAGGCCTGGAGTTCCCCAACCCTGCTTTAGTCCAATCATCTGCTGATCTCATCTTTATACAGGATGCTTCAAACAGCTTCTGCTTTAAATGACGTAACAGCATTACGTCATTTAAAAGTGAGATCAATCAAAAATTCACATCCACTTGAATTTTGTCAAAAAAAAGCACTTCTTGCCAGTTGACATCTTGAATTGATCAAACAAACGAGTGACTGTGTGACATTTTCAGCTGACGCTTGACCTGTGTTATGATGGCGTCACATTTGTAGGCTTTACAGCTGTTCAGGTCAGACATCTGCGGTCAGTTCACTGACATCCACACATGGATATTCCCGATGTTTCTCCTTCCTGCCGCAGAGCTGACAGACCTGTGTGAACTTATAGGAGCCACTGACTCAGAGGGTCCCTCTCAGGTGAAGAGGACGCTGTAGGTCCTGACTCCCACCAGCAGAGGGCGTGCTGATGTCACTGTGTGTGCGTGTGTGGTAGTCTGTTTTGAGCACGCTCCATCTGCTCTGTGCAGGACTGGTCTTTAGAACAAACTCTCTCCATTCTAAAAATTTATTTCACAGTCTCTCCTCCACGTGAGGTGATGATGACGCTGCGCTGACTCATGTGTGTGTGTGTGTGTGTGTGTGTGTGTGTGTGTGTGTGTGTGTGTGTGTGTGTGTGTGGTGAATGAATCAGGGACACTACCTCCTCTTTCCTCCTTCCTCCTCCTCTTATGTCGTGACGTTCATTCAGGAGGAAACTCCACAAACAGTCCTGAGGTATTCTGAGAGACTTTGCTCACTGTGTGTGTGTGTGTGTGTGTGTGTGTGTGTGTGTGTGTGTGTGTGTGTGTGTGTGTGTGTGTGTGTGTGTGTGTGTGACTCACAGGGAAATACCTCTGTGGATGGAGGGAGGGATTAAACAGGCTGAGAGGTATAATTACTGTAACAGAGCAGAGAGGAAGAGTAGAGTGACCCTGCACACTGTTCGTTCAGTTCAGGACCACCGGGCCAGCACCAGGAGGACTAACAACACCAGAACATCCCTCACAGCGCATCAGACCTGCAGCAACTTCACGTCAGAGTTTCTAGTTTCTGCCCTGAAGTCTTTTGAATTTCAGAGGATTTCATCTGAAGAATCTCAAACCTGTTTCAAATAAAAACTCTACTGTCTTTTACTCTGCATCAGACCGCCAACCATTATGTGTTCTCTTTCTGCCGTGGTCTTTTCCATCTCAGCATGGCTTCTCATCGATGCCTCTCCGACCATCTCTCCGGCACCACGGCTGCAGGACTCGGCGGTGTCCTCTGACTGTCCTTCGTGCTCTTTGCCTCAGCTGAGGAGGAACTCGTCTTCGTCCGGAGCTCAGAGTGACATGGTGGAGGCAGTGAAGCGTCACATTCTCAACATGCTGCACCTGAGCGCCCGGCCCAACCTGACACAGCCAGTTCCTCGTGCCGCTCTGCTCAACGCCATCAAGAAACTTCACGTGGCCCATGTGGCTGAAGACGGCAGTGTGGAGATCCAGGAGGAGGGCCAGGGCACAGGCAATTCAGCACCACCCGAACCGCCATCTGAAATAATCACCTTTGGAGAGCCAGGTGAGTCCCACGGCACATCAGGCGTGGTTTATCTTCTTGTCCTGACAGAGAACACATCCAGTTTCTGAGTTCAGGGTCAGTGTTATTAGTGTTATTAGCTCTGGTTAAATACAGCCGTAGAAAGTTTTCAGGCTCACCACTGAGCCCTCTGACTGGTTAAAGCTAATTCTGCGAGGAGGCGTCTGGCAGAAAAAAACCCTTTAATGTAAGAACTGAAGACACGATGAGCCTTTGACATTCAGGATGGATTAAAGAGTGTCTGTAGGGAACATTTTCTCTTGGCTGGGTTAGGGTTCGGTTATTAACGTCAGCAGATCCAGACTCAGTGGAGTCTGTAGAGTCAGACTCTTCAGAGGTTCACTGACCGTCAGTGATGTCAGACTGTCTGTTTGCTCTTTTAGCTCATTCACAATAATCCAAAGAGGTCAAAGTGTGTTTACAGATTTCAGCCACAGGTTTTCATGTTCAGGTCAGAACATTCAGCTCACATTCATGTGTTTGACTGCAGTGCTGAAACTTCCAGTTTGTCTCCGAGTGAAATAAACGTGTTTGTTCTGTTGACAGAAACAAGGAAGGGTTCTCTGATGGAACGACAGCCTTGTTTCTTTCATTTCTGAACCCCAAAATGTAAACTAACAAATCAACTTCTCATCAAAGTTCAAACAGTCACTGACGATGTCCATCAGACAGACTGGTGACCAATTAGCGGACAAACTTTACTTCAAACAGGAATGTTCGAATGATCTGCTGGTTTGGCTCACAAAGACTCAGAGTAACAATCAATATGAGAACATCTTAAATCCACAGAGTATTTTCACTGAGAACAACAGCTGGAGAAAGTCTCAACAGATGAAAGATGAGGGAAACATTGGTCTGAACAGCAGTAGATCTTTGCTGGCAGAACCTTTGCTGCTTGTCATTAACCTGCTCTCAATCCACTGTGACTTACTGAAGATGATGATGGTTGCAAAGCCTTTAAAATCTCCTGTGAATACGGACCCGTTACATTGCTGCTTTGCTTTGTTCTATAAATAGTTGTCTCTATCAAAAGGCCCCTCAAAGGATGCTCGCCCAAATTAGTGCACAGTAATTTGGGCGAGCATACCAAGTGATCTTAGCGCGTAAATAATCTGTTCATTCAGATAAATCTGGGCCTCACTAATTATTCTCTAACAGGAGACAAAGAAGGAAGCGCTGAGACAGGACGGGCCTTTTTTTTGTTGGGGTGGTGTTGGGTGGGTGGGGGCGGGGTTAGTGTCCTATATGACCAGGCTTGTTAACATCATTAACATCATTCCCTGAAATCAGGCCTGGTCTTTTTTTAGTGCCTTTCCTCATATTGAATATATTTAGAGGCTGAAGCTCCATTCAAGCTTTCACTGTTAAGAACATCGACTTTGTTCACTCATTAAAATTTCTATCTGGGGGCGTCAGCGGGGTCATGGTTTCAAGTTCCTCGTTTGTTCCCTTCCCTTCAGGGAAAAACAAACTGCCAGATGAAGTTGGTTTTTCCTAAGGCGTCTTCAGCACGTTTCATTTGATATCTTCCCAAACTCAGACACACCAACCCTAATCCACATTAACCCATCCAGTTTCCACTTAAAATACAATCTGAGAGGTCAAAGGTCAAAGACTATCAGACTGAATTCTGAACGCCCCTCTGTCATTGTCAAGGATCAGAGATCGCACTGTTTTAGACTGAAATTTTCTGACTCTGTGTAGTAAATGGGACACAGCGCTAATGTCCTAACTATTCTCTTTCACAGGCGACGGGCCAAACGCGGTGACCTTTGACATTTCGAGGGAGGGCAGTGGCTCGTCTGTGGTGGAGCAGGCAAACGTTTGGATCTTCCTGAAAATGTCAAAGATGAACCGCCTGAGAAGCAAAGTGATGCTGCGGCTTTATCGTGACGATGATGACGAGGACTGTGTTTCAGAGAAGATGGCGGACACCCGTCGTAGTGGCTGGCACACCCTCGCCATTCCTCGCACTGTTCAGAATCTACTGGACGGCGGCAACAGTCCTCTTAGGTTACGGGTTTCCTGTCCTCTGTGTCTCGAAGCAGGTGCCGCTCCCGTCCTGACGCCTGCAAACGGTGAACCGGCCACGGGACGAGATCAGTCACACCGGCCGTTCCTCATGGTGGCGCTTCGAGCTCAAGAGGAGGTGGCTAAGCGCCGAGCTAAACGAGCTCTGCAGTGCGATGGGAAAATACGCATCTGCTGCAAGCGAGAGTTTTACGTGAACTTTAAAGACATCGGCTGGAGTGACTGGATCATCGCTCCGGCTGGTTACCACGCCAACTACTGCGAAGGCGACTGTCCAAACCACATGGCAAGCATTGGAAGCTCACCGCTGTCTTTCCATTCAACGGTCATCAACCATTATCGCATGAGAGGCTACAGCCCATTTCAAAACATCAAGTCGTGCTGCGTGCCAACGAGGCTGCGAGCAATGTCAATGCTCTACTACAACGAAGAGCAGAAGATTATCAAGAAGGACATCCAGAATATGATCGTGGAGGAGTGCGGCTGCTCGTGAACAGCTGGCTTTTGCTCTGCTGCTTCTACCAGACGTGGAAAAGACTCTGGAAACTGTCAGAGAACCTCTGAGAAATATTCTATGAAACCTGCAACCTGCAGGAAGAAACATCTGATATGCTCTTTCCCAGGAAAGACAGTCTCCTGTGTTCAGTGAATTTTTGTGTTTCATACTGGGAGAGACTTTTCCACATTGGAATGTGCTGAGGATACTATGCAACGTGGATGTCTCTGTGTGCTTCATCAGTGTTGGTTTTCTGCTGCTCAGAGAACATTTCCACATTATTAGCATGTTCCAGCTGAAAGTAGTTAATCTGGTTGCTGAAGCCAAACGTTATTTTCGTTATTGTTATGAAACACACTGAATGTAGATATTTGCACAGTAATAGGTATTTCTAGATGCATTGCCGCAGTTTGGATTCAGATGAAAGCCAAAGACAAACGTTTGGTTTATTTTCCTGAGAGACAAACGGCTGAAATCCACCTGTGTCAGATTAAACCTTTAATCTGCTGAAACAAAAACAAACTGAAGACATTTCTCTTCACATCAATCTTTAATTGTAATATATGTTGTTTCTGTAATTTATTTCCATTGATTGTTTTCTCATTAAACGGACTACCAATCCACATTTTGTCTCTGTCTTTGGAAAACTCTAAATAACACAAGTCTTTGCATTTCAATGACTCTCTGAGAGTTCGTGCCACCCTCAGGACAAACCTTGCACTGCAAATATGAGAACAGCTCAGCCATTATGAACTCTTTCAAACAGGGGTGGGGAACTCCAGGCCTCGAGGGCCGCTGTCCTGCAGATTTTAGATGTGTCAGCTGATTCCTCAACATGTCCTGAAGTGCTCCAGAGGCCTGGTAATGAACTAATCATGTAATTCAGCTCTGTTGACCCAGGGTGAGATCTAGAACCTGCAGGACATCGGCCCTCGAGGCCTGGAGTTCCCCACCCGTTTTAAAAGGTTTATTAAGGTCAATCATGAGTTAATATCACAGATTTGGGCTGGCTCAAACATCACTAAAGTGTATCCTAACTAAAGCAAAATGAAGATCTGAAAAGCAGGAAGTGATTTCATTTACTGCAGATCAGTCATTTTATTTCAGATTTGGTGTGATTGCTGGCACCCAGCCGCTCGGTTTTCAGGTTTCAAAGTGGGGGTTTTTTTGCAACCAGCCTTTATTTGATTCTCGAACCCTAACTCTTTTCAGAGGAAGACGTGCTTATGGGAAACTTTCAGGCAGCTACTCTCTGATGGTATTCATGGTGTAAATGGTAAACAGACTTGTTCTTAAATAGCTCTTTTCTCCTCTAAGCACATTTCCTCTAAGCTTCATTCATACAGATACTTTTCTTCTATACTCAAGCACCTTTCAAACATCCACAAACACACTGACACCCTGATGGGTTCAGTATCTTGGCCTGGACATGCAGGCTGGACTCCTGATGCATGTGTTCAAAGACACCCAGCCCCTCAGCTCTGAGCTGAACTCTGTTTTCACACATTCACAAAGCCATTCAGAGCGATGGAGAAATCTGAGAGCCAGCTCTTTGTCTTCAGGTAAAAATGGGAGCGATGGCTGGCAGACTGAGAGGCTCCTTCACGTTCACCTCTGTCTGTTCTGCCCCCTGATTGGCTGTTGACAGTGGTAAAGTTAAACCTTTCGCAGGCTGAAAGCAGCGGAGCAGCCAGCTGGCATGGTGGCGCTCTGTTTGTTCACTGACCTACAAACTCATCGCTGAGTTAACAAGTTGGTTTAAGAACCACAAAGACTGTTGAGGCAAACCCAAAGAATTCTGGGTACTGGAGCACAGAAACACTTGATGAAAAGAGCCTGAAACACAACATCAGGAGTCAGTTTCAAACGTGCCCACAGAGCTGCAGGCTGAGAAAAAGGGTTGTAGACAAAAGTACAGAAAAAAACCAAACAGAATGCAGAAACATTTAAGCTAAGATGCCTGTGATTGGCTGGAAACAGGGCCAGTACCCTCACCCATTGAATCCTGGGAGAGACTCCAGCAGTTACTGAGGTTATCAGGCTTATCAGCACTCTGGGCACTGATGAAACTCTTTGGACAATGACCAGCTTCAGCTCAGAGAGGTACTATTTGGAAGGTTTGAACTTGTGGAATTTGTGAGAGTTTAACTTTTAGCTTAAATTGTTTAAATTCACACAAACAGAGATATGGTTTAGATGGCAATTACATGAGAAAACCACCAATAACATCAGTCCATTGTCTTTGTTCTAAACAAAGTGAGATCCTTACAACTGACGGGTTAGATCCCCAATAACACAAACCATCATGAACAGGCAGAACATATACTGTAAAAAAAAAACAGGAGTCAACGCTGCTCTGAGCCTTTATATTTCTATTAACACTTGGTTAAAATGTGTGTTCTTGTGAAATGTGTAGCATGTTTCCTCTGTATAAAACAATACATTATTACCATTAGAAACAAGTGGGATACCCTTTGGTTACTAAAGCTGTGCTGTATGAAAGAGTTGACGGGACAGATAACAGATAGATGTATTGCCTGTAAAACAGAAATCATTCCTGAAGGTTTTGTTTATAATTAATGACATTATATATAACGTTAGTGAGAATTCATGTTTGGTTTCCACAGGTCTACATCGGGCATCAGTTCAATTCATTTTTATTGAACTGAAAAAAGGAATTGAATTTATATCATGACGACAGTTGCCTCACTGTGTTTGATGAGCCTTATTGTAAGGTAAAGACCCTACGATAATACACACTGTAAATGTATTTTACAAGTATTAAAGGCTAAAGGCCACATGTACTCTGGAATATCTGAATGGCAGATCTGATTAATTACACTGTAAACTACTGAAACTCTGTCTGTGACTCAGGGTGTTTCGATTCCGATTCTTTCCCTGATTTCGATGCAATAGTTGTGATCCCTGTTTAATATTTGTATTCTTAGTTTGTTATCATTCCTCCTCTGTTTCCTTGTCATCTTGGGTCTAGTTTCCTGTGTTATTGATGTCTATCTGTGCTCGTGCCCTCTGTATGTGGTCAGTCTGAGCCTCAGTGTGTCTCTCGTACTTCCTGTGTTATCTTTTCAGTTTCCCGTTGTCAGGCGCTGGCTCTGTGCACCAGCAGTTTGAGTTTATTTTGTATTTTTGATTTCTTATGTTATATTGGAAATAGGTTAAGTTGAGGGAGTACTTGAGTCTAGCACATGTCCTGATGTATGAGTCTTTTCTTGTCTTCAGTGTTTTTTCTTTCAGTAATGCATGTCCGTTAGTCTCTCCTCGGTTCCATGTTCTAATTGTCCGGCTTGTGCTGTCATGTTTACGTCGCTCCATGTTTCCTGTTTCATTTTGAAGAGTCTGGTGTTTCCATGTCCAGTGTGTATAGTTTTGGTCCCCCTATGGCGTCATGTTCATTAGTGTCAGCTGTGTCTCCCCAGGTGTTTCCACTTCCATCATTATCCTCCTGTGTATTTGAGTCGTCTGTCTCCTTTGTTCTTTGTCTTCACGTCAGGTCACAGAGTTTTTTTCCCTACTGTTCAGGTTCTTGTTCATGCTGTTTTGATTATTGCACAGTTACATTTTTGCATGTTCCCGTTCAGTTTCATATTCATGTCTTTTCCCAGTTTAAGTTGTAGTTTAGGTCCGCCTTTGTTTTCGCCTTCCTTATCTGTTTTTTTTTGCATCAGTCACAATAAAGGCTCGCTTTTGTTTAAACTTCAGTTCATTTCTTCCATTTCTGCTTTTGGGTCCACTCTAAAAACACACCGGTGATCCCTGCCATGGCACTCTTCCTGTGTGCATTGTGTTCTGTTCTGCTTCCCATCTCATCAGTCACACTGTGTTCAGCTGTGTTCCTCACATGTTTCTTCTCTGCCCTGATTCTTTCTTGTGTATATATTGTCTGTGACTCCTGTGGTCCGTTGTCACAATGTCCCTGAGCCCTTAATGCTGAGTGTTCTGTCCTGTTAATGTTCCTTTTAGTTGTGGTGTGTGTGTATGTATATATGTGTGTATACACACACACACACACACACACACACACACACACACACATTTATACATATATATATATATATATATGTATAAATGTGTGTGTGTGTGTGTGTGTGTGTGTGTGTATACACACATATATACATACACACACACACACATTTATACATATATATATATATATATGTATAAATGTGTGTGTGTGTGTGTGTGTGTGTGTGTGTGTGTGTGTGTGTATGTGTGTGTGTGTATGTATATATGTGTGTATACACACACACACACACACACATTTATACATATATATATATATATATATATATGTGTATAAATGTGTGTGTGTGTGTGTGTGTGTGTGTGTGTGTGTATGTATATATGTGTGTATACACACACACACACACATTTATACATATATATATATATATATATATATATATATATATATATATATAGGTATACCTACATGGTTAACATTCATTTTAAAAACAATGACTATCAGAATTTCCTTTCCCCAGTTAATCAGAATCAGAATCAGAATACTTTATTGATCCCTGGGGGAAATTATTTTTTGTTACAGTGCTCCATTTTAAACCAACATTAAGACAAGACAGACAATACGCTAACTAAGAATAGTACAATATATACATATATATACATACATACATACATACATAAGTCACTTATAAATAAATATTTGGAAAAGAAACATGTGTAGTTGTAGCAGCAAACAGTGTGTTAAGTGGATGCGTTGTACAGGGAGATGGCCACAGGCAGGAATGATTTCCTGTGTCGTTCAGTGGTGCTTTTCGGTAATCTCAGTCTCTCACTGAACGAGCTCCTGTGACTGACCAGCATGTCATGGAGTGGGTGGGAGGTGTTATCCAACATGTGTTTGCTGGCCTATTCACCATCACAGTGATACCCTTCATCTCTGACTGGGCTGTTTTATCGAACCAGCTAACACTGAAAAGGCCCGGCTGTGATGAACGTTCTTCATAGTCACCTGCCTCAGGTTCAGTGACTTTAAGCTGATGACAGCACAGTGAAGTGGATGGATTATGTGTTGGTGGCACAATATAAACAAAAAGTTAGTCAATGATGTTTCTTTATTCCCACATTCATCTTCAGCCCTTGGCACAGTAAACCACACAGTGAAGTACACACTGAGCAGCATCTCCCAGTATCACAGCAAAGCACACAATCTCCACCATCAGCTGTTACATCAGGATGAGCATTAGCGAGGGGAGGCCCTGGGTGACCGGACGTGAACCAAGTACAGATCAGCTGGAGTTCACTGCAGGGCTGACCTCAAACTAGCTCAGTTTGTTCGGAGAGATAAAATCAGTTGGAGAGGAAGAGACTGAGCAAATAGTCAGAGTTCATTCACTGCATCTCTGCAGCCGGAAATGTTAACTGAGCAATGTTTGGACCCACACACTGGTTTCACTGGGTTTACTGGTTTAAGTGGGTGACAGGCAGTCACTGCAGTCAGAAACTGAAGCATCACTACACTGGGTTGACTGGAGGACAGATGGTCACAGAGCCTGTTTCACATGTTTCAGTCATCCCCACCTGCTCTTTCAGTATTGGCTTAGGACACTAAAAAATGAGCTCTGTCATTATTTGTCAGGTAAAAGAAGGCAGATTTATTCACAAAGCAGGGGTTATGATGACATAATACATGGTAAATGTCCCATTACATGAAACTTCATACCACGCAGAGTCTGTTCTACCAAGCAGCCCCACCGATCTCAGCAGGTCCAGGTCCCACACCCAGGAGCCTTAAAGAAAAGGATCACATTGAGAACGAGGGACCCACTGGTAAAGGGAAGTACACGACTGGCAGATATGGTTTTTGCTATGGCACATCTGGTGCATGTTACAAGATGTTTCCAACTGTATAACTGATGCAGAAGAGTGCAAGGAGTGTCTTGCCCCATCTGGCAGATCTATCCTTGCAGCTAGTTTCAGTAAGAAGTTGTTAAGCCCTGCGACCAAATCAAAACGTTGGTCGCAGAGTGACTGCCAGAGGTCATCACAAATGTCTAACATCACATGGTCTGCAGCAACAAAAATAAAAAATCACCACAATGTTTTATCAAAAGCCCAGCAACCAATAACAAATCTAGAATTAATGTATAAGCGCCAACCAAAGTGGCATACCTAAAGGTTCCTCCAGATTCTCTAGTCCAGCAAAACATCCCCAAGATGCCAAGAAAGAAGGAACCAAGCTTCAACAAAGCTCTCATAAAAACTCCGAACACAGCTAAGGTGCCTACAGAGAAGCTGCCAGAATAAAACTTCCTGTCACGGTCTATGGACCTTCTTGTGCCTCCTTGTAATCTCTCCTGTCATGTTAGCCATGTTAACCAAACAAGCATTTCATTATTCCAACCAGGTACTTTGTTAGGCCACAAATCCATAGACATCTGTACCAGAACAAGTGCAGCAGTAACGATAATGCCACAGAGTCTGTGCCAGTATATCCAGAATAAATCTCAATCCTAGTCTAGACAGATACTTGTGGTAGGTACTTGATTAGACTTGCACCAGACGATAAGCAGAAACCGGTTACACCCTATAAATCAGGAAAATGTTCCTGAGGCATCACCCACATTCTCCACTGCACTTAGGAGGAAACCTGGCAGATCAGCCATACCTAAGGGATGCAGAGGTCATGCAAACTTGACCCAAAGGACTTTTTATGTCTTCAATACATGGATTTGGACATCCACTAAAGCTAACCAAACAAAAGTAATGAAACCCACTAATCCAAAGAAAACGCTGTCTTTTGTGGAACTCCTCAAAGTATTCTGCACAATGCTGAAATAATTAAACTCAAACGAAAAGCTCCCCAGTCTCACCCCCAATGAGGTTGACTATTCTGTGTTTGATAAGTCCACAGGAGGTGGACTCCAAAGGTCAAGCCAGTGGAGTATCCGTTGTCCACAACAGGAAATGCTGCACAGGTTTGAAACCTAGATGCAGTGAGCAGGAGGACAATATGAAACCTTAGATCCTCTATGATGCCCTCCAACACAAAACTCTCCTGACCAGGTGTAACGAGCAACTCATCAAGGGTCACTTTTTGGTGAAAGAGCAGCTCCTCAGAGTTTCTGTGCTGCATAAGTTTGCAGTGCCAGTAGTGCGGATGAAGTTAGACCAAAATGACGCAGATGGTGCCCTCATGGGTTTATTCATGATGTAATCTAATGAAGCTTGTTCTGTCCGCGCTGGCTAAATTTATCCCTGCTAAACTCTTGGTGAGGACCTTCTCCTTCCATCAGGACTGTTAGTTTATTTTTACAGGTGAGGTGTTTTTGATCAAACGTGCATACAGTCTGACGGAGGCAGTGACGACATGAACGTGCAGACGGGCTGCGAGGAGGGAAGACGTCCAGAGAAACGTGATGAGAGGTGGAGGATCATCGTGTGAGTCAAACTGAAAGATCTATTTTTTCTGTGTGGGCAGGCTGCAGGACACGTCAGTGTTGTTAGAAGCCCCAATAACCTCGACACCACCTCCACTACAAACTGCTACTCTATCACTGAACGCAGACTCACTGCTGCTATTCAAAGGCATTCACCCCCACAGATTCACTCACTCACACTCCGCTGCAGCTAAATTAAACCTGACTTCATTTGTCATCTGTAACTCATAGCTCAGGGACTCTTCTTTTATTTAGATGTGAGAAAGATGAGTCCTCTGGCGGAAGAGTCGCTTTGTGTCAGCAGGTGAAAAGAATCAGAAAATTTCACTTTTTATTTATTCATGATGATGACAGGATGACCTACATGATCGTATGTGAGACCCAGAGTTCAGGTTTTCCTGTTATCCCCAAGAAGCAGACAGTGTTTTCTGTCTGTGAGGGCTTATTTCAAACATGTTAAAACATAAACTATACAAACAACAATCACAATAAATAACATAATCAAAAAGGAGCTGGAAGAAACCTAAGCCTGTTTAATCCCCATGTATACATGCTCACTGTATACTACAGAAACAGACAGAGAGGAAAAATCTTTTATTAGAATAGAATAGAATAGAATAGAATAGAATAGAATAGAATAGAATGCCTTTTTTGTCACTACACACACATGTACAATGAGATTCAGAGCATCTCCTGCTCAGTGCAGACATGAGGCAAAAGTTCTGCAGCACTACATACATATGAACAGTATTCAAACATATAACCAGTACAAATATACAAATATTGGGGGAAAAAATACATAATGTTATGTATTTACAGTGTGGGTTTTTGCACGTAACTCAGTATTGCACAGTGCTGATGGTAGCTGTGTTGTCTGTGTATAGTAGTCCTTGGATTGGGGGCTGGAGCTGTGTTGTCAGTGCATGTGTGAGTTCAGGGTGGTTATGGCTCTTGCAAAGAAACAGTTTTTGAGTCTGTGGGGTTTTGTGTTGATGCACCTGTAGTGCTGCCCTGAGGAAAGCAGGCTGAACATGTTGAAACCAGGGTGGGAGCTGTTCTTGATAATGTTTGCTGCTGTGCTGAGGCAGCGGGAGGAATAAATGTACATCAAGGAGGGGAGAGGGCAGCTGAAGCCTCACTCTGTCCGCCTTAGTGCAGTTGCTGTACCATACTGTGATGCAGTGTGTAAGCAGGCTCTCCACGAATGAGCGGTAAAAGGTAGGTCTGAGTCCAGCTTCTACTTCCTGAGGACCCTCAGGAAGTGCAGCTGCTCTTGTGCCTTTTTAACGACCACTGAGATGTTGTCTGTCCAGGAGATGTCAGTGGAGATGAGTACACCAAGGAACCGGAAGCTGTGGAGCCTCTCCACACACTCCCTGTTGATGTAAAGGGGGTTAAGTCAGTGCTGTACCTCCTGAAGTTGACAATGACCTCTTTGGTTTTCTTGGTGTTCAGTGCCAGGTTGTTCTCTGAACACCAGGCTGCCAACTTCAGGACTTCCTCTCTGTAGGCTGCCTCATCTCAAAGGGAGATGAGTCTGTGGTGTCATCAGCAAACTTGATGATGAGATTGTACAAATAACAGTGGATTCAGACAATCGCTGTACCTGGTGTCTTTCATTATCCTAGTCATCATGTTGATAATGATGATATTAATATGCATTACTAATTATTTGTAAGTACTTGGCCCCCACCTCCCCCCACTGTCAGCACCGGATCCCCACAGGGCTGCGTTCTCAGCCCCTGATGTACACCCTGTACACCTACCCACCCAACCAACTTCATCGTCAAGTATGCCGATGACACCGCCATGTTTGGGCTCATCTCTGATGGGGATGAGACAGCGTACAGGGTGGAGGTATAGAACTGTGACATCATGAAACGATGTTTTTGAGGACTTGTGTGTGCAGATCAAGACTGTTTCCACATTCAGGAATAACAACCCAACCAGGAAGCTGGAAGCCAACCCCGAGGAGAAACTGGGCACAGTGGTTGGCCGAGTATGCAGTCAGTTTGGGACTCCAACACACACAACTGCATCGCCCCAACCAACCTGGGATACTGTTCCTGGACTTCAGCTCGGCCTTCAACACCGTAATCCCAGATATCCTCCATCGAAAGCTCACCCATCTCACTGTGCCCACCTCCACCTTTCCATGGAACACCAGCTTCCTGCTGGACAGGCAACAGCAGGTGAGACTGAGGAGTATCACATCCCACACCAGACCATCAGCTCTTCTCCCTCTACACCAGGGGTGGGCAACTCCAGGCCTCAAGGGCCGGTGTCCCTGCAGGTTTTAGAAGTGTCCTTGAACCAACACAGCTGATTTAAATGGCTAAATTAGCTCCTCAACATGTCCTGAAGTTCTCCAGAGGCCTGGTATGGAACTAATCATGTGATTCAGGTGTGTTGATCCAAGGTGAGATCTAAAACCTGCAGGACACCGGCCCTCGAGGCCTGGAATTGCCCACCCCTGCTCTACACTGACGACTGCACCTCAGAAGAACATCTGAGAATACCTGAAGTTCGTGAAGGGTTAGGGAGACCACTGTTACTGGTCTGGTCCAGAACGATGCAATCTGCATACAGACAGGAGGTGGAGCAGCTGGTCCACTGGTGCAGTCAGAACCACCTGGAGCTGAACCCACTCAAGACTGTGGAGATGGCGGCTGACTTTAGGAGAACCCCGGCTCACCATCCTCAACAGTACAGTACCAGTACCCACTGTGGATCACTTCTTTTATAATATAAAGCACCTTTAGGCGAGTGCTACATAATTATTATTTATATTATAATTATTATTAGTTATTTATGTAACATAAATAACACTGAATTTGACTGAATATCTATTAAAAATACATCAACAATAAAAGGATGTCTGTCTACATTACATTACTTGTTCATGTGTTTCTTTTGAGCAGTTTAGACCTGATACAAAAACCTGCAACTGGGATTTTACCAAATCAACGAGCATGTTCCTGTACAGAGTAAACTTCCTGAACACCTGAGCTCACCTGAGACTCTCATTTAAATGGAGCGTCAGAACTTTATTAATGGAAGAGGTTTATCCATAAATCATGTTTGTGACCTCTTAACTTTTTAATGTTGCGTGTTCTCACATGGTCTGAAGATGAGTCCTTACAGGGTGGAGTCAAACAGCTGTCACAGGGGACTATTTCCCCACTGCTCTGACGCTGGGTTTGAGGTGACGATCGCATCTGCAGGATTTAAACGAACATGTGTGACGGTCTCGAGCCTGGCCCTCTAAGTCGTGCTACACGAGTCCACTAACGTGACCTGACTTGGCTGTAGAGGTCGGAGGTGTGGTGTGCGGACTCTCCCGCTCATAGACTCACTGATTGGTCTACCGACTCCGCTCAGATCCGTGTTTTCATTCAGATGGCAAGAATCTTTCTTCTCGCCTCAAATTGGCCTCAGCAGCGAGTCAGTTTGTTCAGACGCCCACAGAACAGAGTGACAGATGACTCACGAGCGTCAGGAGGAGGAGAGAAGCCGTCTGACTTTAGCATTTCAGAGATGTTTGAAATTCTGCAGAAGGAGCCTTTAATTGGCCTGAGCGCATATAAACAGCAGAGCCATGAAAATACTGTGTGTGTGTTTGTATCTGTGAACTGGTTTTCCCTGTCATGGTGGGAACCAAAATCTGAAATTTACTCTACTCATGGGGACCATAACCCAGGTCCCCATGAGAGCTGAAGGCTTTTTCACAATGAAATGTGATTTCAGGGCTACAGCTGGGTTATGACTGTGGTTAGGCTCAGGCTTAACCCTCCTGCCATCCTTTAAAAAACTCACACCCATCACCCTAGGGACCATTCTCAGCCACGCCATAAAAAGACCATATATCCATATTTTATTCCACTTTAAATTAGCCAACCTTGTAAAACTACTCCTCCCTGAAATATTCATGTAAAGTTTTAATTATATTTTCGTTGTTTTAACCCTTCAAATCCCAGTGTTATTACATGAGCGCCCTGTGTTATAAGCCCCAAAAACCAAAAAACGAAACTAAATATTTCCACAAAAAACCAGTTGAAGTAATATGTGATTGTCATTATAAGTAGGCCTTTAGATGGACCAAAGATTGGCACCAACATACATTTTGACCTGCCATTATTTTTTTTGCATTTTTTTTGCAATTTAAAAATTAAAACTTCAAGGCCCTGAGTCTTCATTGACATCCAAGAAAAGAAGAAAAAATAAAATCATATGATGATAATTTGGGGTTGAAAAATAGCGTTTATAATGGAAGTCAATGGGCAGAAAATGGTCCCCAGGGTGATGGGTGTGGGGATTTCTGCTGCTCAGCCATTTTAGGCTGATTTAAGGAATTCACACTGGAATATTAACATTGCCAGGTAAAAACTATCCTGTGGCAAGTTTGGTTATATTCCACTGAACACAGTGGAAATGGCAGCCATTTAACACATAGCAGTGGCACAAAAAGGTCCCAAGAAGGCAGAAGGGTTAAGCATTCATTTTTATGGTTAGGGTAAGCAGCAAAGCAACACCAGACGTACGTACGTACATACATGTGTGGGGGGCTCCAGCTGAGACAAAGAGTACCTTTCTAATTAACTTGAAGCAGAAATACTACTGTTGAAAAATACTCCAGTAAAGGCTGAAGTACTGATTCAACTTCTTTACTCCAGTAAAAATAAAAAGGAACTGGCTCTGAAATGTACTCAGAGTAACAAAGTAAAAAGTAGTTCTCTGGAGGATCTTACTGTGCAAAGCTAACTGAACCTTGTGCTACATTAACATAATTATTAAATGATAGATAGATGGGAATACAAACTTTAGTCTATCTTTGTTTATTCTAATTGTTCTCAGCTTGAATCAGAATAAAAAGCATAGAAATAAAAACAAGTCTCTATTTCCTGTTGCCTACATTGTAGAGGGGGACTTTGTCTCCAAACAGGAATATGTGTACAGTCAGAGGTTAACGTGGATTCAGCAGGTGGAGGAACCTTTAAATCAGCTGTCATGTCTCAGTGTGGGGGAAAGACTGAAAGTCATTTCCACTGAGAGCTCCAGTAGTTTCTTAGCGTGCAGGCTGTGATCAGCTGACCTGCTGCTCTCTGTGGATGTACACACCTGGATTCATCCAGATTTGAGCAAATGTAAAATTCATATGAATGAATGAATGAATTCCTATAAAAAGTTTTTTTTAAGTACTTCTAAAAGTACTTTTATTGCACCATACTTTTTACGTTTACTTGAGTACATTTGTGAAGAAGAAACATTACTTTTACTCCACTATATTTGGCAATATTCAACTTGTTAAAATAATTAATTTCACACATTAGATAATGCTACTAATAATAGATCATGCCACCAGTGCAGTTTCACCAATCAGATGTAGCCATGCAGTTACACGACCAGTTATACACTATGGCGGGCAGAGCGACCCAAGAAAGAAGAAACACATAAAAACATGGCAGAGGCAACCGTCTCCACTAGAACTGAAGAGGATGAACACCCTTGGCCTCAAATACAAAGCATGTTTCACTTAAATGTAGAACAAAAGAACAGCTATATAACGCGTCTTCAGTGTGAGCCAAAACAAACCGACATTTCAGCATGAAAAAACTCGTCTAACCGCATCACGGTAAGTTTACTCTAAATTTCTTTTTAACTGTGGTTAGGTGGATGTCAGTCTAATGTTGTGTTTTCATGTTGGCGTAGTCCAACACACATGAATTAAATGGCTGAATTGCCACCTCAGCATGCAGTCAAGTACTATAGAGTCCCACTAATGACCTAATAATTTTATTCTGGTGTGTTGTGGTGAGGACATTTAATAGTTTCAGGACACTGGGCCTCGAGGATTGGACCCTGTCCACCTCTCTCATGTGGAGAGGTCTGTCACATGACTGTGAGGATATGGAGGCGGTTTTCCTCCTGCAATCAGTTTGATTGAGCTAGAATCACATCATATTTTCGGCGCTACGTTGTGGTGAGATACGTTTCTGGGTGTTGTGTCCGCAGCTTTGGCCGTCCTTTTAACCTCTCACTGGTTAGCTAGCATGAGCTACAAGCTAACAGCTAGCCTGGTTAATGAAGCTAAAGTTCCACACACATGTAAGCACAGCTCGTCTCTACTGCTCTAACTGTTAAACCAGAAGGCAATACTGCGGTTGACAGGGTTTATTATGTCAAACAGCAGCTTATTAGGTTTAAACAGCCTGCGTTAGGAGGCTAGACCAGAGGTGGGCAATCTCAGTCCACGAGGGCCGGTGTTAGGGTTGCCAACTCCCTGAAAAATAAATAAGGGACACCTCGTGGCCAGGGCCGGGCGACCCAGTTGTCTTCACCCTTCCCAGTGTGGTGAATTTTCTAGCTCTTTTTTTGTGTGTGAAATTATTTTTTTAACCATTTGACTTGAATTTGATTTAAGTAGATGTGTATTCTTTGTGATATGAACACATGTGAAACAAATGATCATTTAGCCATTTATTTTTAGCTCAAAATGACAACATTAACACAGTAAAACAGGTCTCTTTCTTAAACAGAAGCCTGTCATGCTTAACTTTTGAGAATATAAGTAAATCTTTCTTTAAAAGAACTCTGTCCTGCTTAACTTAAAATAATAGAAAACAATAGAAAGAAAAACATTCTTGTAACAGTGCACATTTAGTGCATTTAGTACAATTGGCTTCAGTTGAGGTATTATTTCAGCTTTTCTAATGCTAATCAGCTGCTCCTGTTTGTAAACCCGCTTGTTCCCATGATTACGCATCTTAACTCATCATCATTATTCATCTATGTATTACTTTTATGTATTAGTCATCTATTTGTTGTAATCATCTATTCTTGCAGTTGTTTATTACACAAAATAAATTATATTATCACACTTCTGGCCACATAGAGCTGATATTCACTGCACATGCCCATATTAACGTTTTCCAGCCAGGTGTTTTCCTTTTCCCATTCTTCCCTTTCTCTGAGGGGAACAAACATTGCTGCTCTAACGCTGGGCTCACACTGTGCGGTTTTAGGCCCATTTTGAGCCGATTTTTGAGTGATCGGACCGATTTTGGCCTTCATCGTGCATCGTGTAGTATACGTGGGGTAACGAGAAGTGATTAACACCTCACGACCAGCTCCCGATCATCAATCGCTCGTGAGGGTCTCACCACAGCCGCTCACACTGCTCGCGCGCAAACACGTAAACGTTGGTGTAAAAGATGGAGCAGCACGGCTGTGCAGCCTGTGATCTGGACACAAGCGATGGAGGCACAACTTGTAGAACTTTGGAAAGCTCATCCGAGCCTTTTCGATGTGGCATCACAAAATTATCACGACCACAACAACCGTGAAAATAGTTGGATTTACATTGCTGCTCAGTCACAGCTGCCCGATCAATGTTTTTCATTAGCAATTTAGCAAAGTTGATGGTGGTGGTGTGTGTGTCTGTGTGAGTGTAAGACGGAGAGAGAGAGCGCGACAGATTTTCTGTTATAACCTTCATTTTATGGACGCACAGTGTGAGCACTCAGGTCGCATCAGAGCATCGGGCGGTATAGTGTGAGACCTGCATCGTGACCTACCAACTGCGAGTCAATCGTGCAGTTTGAGCAGGAGCTGAATAACGTGACTGAAAAAATCGCACAGTGTCTGCCCAGCTTTAGGTGTACTGTCATCCGAGACTTGCACCGCAGTGTCTGCGTTTGTTTCCCTGTTGGCCATGCTTCTTGTTGTGGTCATTTGTTGTCTTCCGGTATTTTCTCCGTAAGCGACCTTTCCTCGACCAATGAGATGAGCGGTAATCTGAATTGTAATACTCGTAAGTGTGCTGTCAGCTCATTGGTCACAAAGCAGGAGAGGGGCTGGGAATTATGTTTTCAAACAAAGCGTTAATTCCATTAAAAGTTATAGACTACTTTTGATTCTCACTGTATTACGGGACAAAGTGCGTCCCTTATTAGCTCAATACGGGACGTGTGCTTTTGTTTCGAAATACGGGACGATTCCGTATTTTAAGGGACGGTTGGCAACCCTAGCCGGTGTCCTGCAGGTTTTAGATCTCACCTTGGGTCAACAAACCTGAATCACATGATTAGTTCCTTACCAGGCCTCTGGAGAACTTCAGGACATGTTGAGGAGCTAATTTAGCCATTTAAATAAGCTGTGTTGGTTCAAGGACACATCTAAAACCTGCAGGGACACCGGCCCTTGAGGCCTGGAGTTGCCCACCTCTGGTGTAGAGGGAGAAGAGCTGATGGTCTGGTGTGGGATGTGATACTCCTCAGTCTCACCTGCTGTTGCCTGTCCAGCAGGAAGCTGGTGTTCCATGGAAAGGTGGAGGTGGGCCAATCGAGAATCTGTGGCAAGATCTGAAAACTGCTGTTCACAAACGCTGTCCATCTAATCTGACTGAGCTGGAGCTATTTTGCAAAGAAGAATGTGCAAAGATTTCAGTCTGTAGCTGTGCAAAGCTGGTTAGAGACAGACCCCAAAAGACTGGCAGCTGGAACTGCAGCAAAAGGTGGTTCTACAAAGTATTGACTCAGGGGGTGAATAATTACGCACACCCCACTTTGCAGTTATTTATTTGTAAAAAAATGTTTGGAATCATGTCTGATTTTCGTTCCACTTCTCACGTGTGCACCACTTTGTGTTGGTCTTTCACGTGGAATTCCAATAACATTGATTCATGTTTGTGGCTGTAATGTGACAACATGTGGAAAAGTTCAAGGGGGCCGAATACTTTTGCAAGCCACTGTATGTCATTTACTGTAGCTATTGGTTATAAAAGCTTTAGGTTGTGAAAAACTTAATCTGGATGTTTTTACGTATGTTCTTTTTGAAAATACTACAATTTGTATTTTTATTTATTTTTGTTTATTTAAAAAAAATAAATCAGACATTACAACCAGTTACTCAGTGCTTGAGTAGTCTTTTCACCAACTACCTGTCACTTTTACTTGAGTAGTAATATTTTAAAGTGACGCTACTCTTGAGTACAATTTTTGGATACTCGACCCACCTCTGGTAAGGAGTAGAAAGTACAGCTACTAGTTTAAAAAAGTAACAAGTAGTCAGGAAAAATTACTGAAGAACAGATACCTGAGAATTCTACTTAAGTACAGTAAGTATTTGTACTTTGTTACTTCCCAGTTCTGGTGAAGAGTGTGTGAAGTGTGCAGGTGGGCTGCAGCGCGTCTCAGATTACACGGTGCCAGCTTTAATCCCTGAGCCTCGGCGAGACCTCTGCACTCCTTTCTAAGCAGACTCAGGCCTGAGAGCTCGGCCGTGCATCAAAGAGTGAATCTCATGTTTGAGGTCAGTGCTGCTGCGCACATGCTCAGTCTGTTAGAACAGATTCAGGTGTCAGCTCTGCCGTCACGGATTCACTGCACATTTGGTTTAAGGCTGCATTGAAAGAGAGGATGACAGATGACACCTGTGAACAGGTGACTGTGGGGACCACATATGGAGCACCAACGTTTGGGAGAAATATCAGGCTCTGTGATATCATCGGGTCTTCATCACCAGACACCTGCTGCAGTCGCTCCTCATCGTCACAGGACTGGAGGATGTTATCAGCAGGCAGGTCTTGGATAGGAACGGGCTTTATGAGCCTGTGCTGTTTCTGAACTCCACACCTGCACCCAAACAACGAGAGCACCACCCAGAGGACAAACCTGCTCATTACAACAGCCTAACATTTTAAAAGTCGCTGAAGCACGTTAGTAAACAGCGAGGACGTGGGTCCCGTGCTTCACTTCATAAAGATCTCACCAACAGAGTGAGCTGTCTGCTTGTATGCTTCTACCCCACTGAAGAGTTCCGGTTAGAAACCAGCGTTTCAGCTTTTTAATCCTTTTTTTTTTATTGTTTTAAATGTTTCTGCATTTAAAACCTCCACAGTAAGTAGATCAGATCGAATGATTGATGGGTTGGTGTTATACTGAGTCAGGGCCATTCGTTTTTGGATAACAGAGTCCGAATCAGAGAGACTATCAATCCCAGAGGGAAATTGAGTTGTCATAGCAACAAATATATAACCAACAACAAGCGCTCGTATAAAACGAGCGTAGAAGCAGAGATATTGATAGATAACTATGAGGTGTGACTAATCCCGTTCCACATGTGTGGATCTGACACCAGTGGATGAATGACAGCAGCAGAAGGAACGAGCTCCTGTTCCCTCACACAGCCAGGCTGAAGGAACCTGTTGCTGAAACTGGGAGTCACTGATCACCTCCTCCAGGCTGGGAGCTTCAGAGCTGCACACACTGAAGGATCTGAGCCGGCTCAGACTCTTTCTGTAGGCAGCGTCCGGCCGGCAGACCTCTCCAGCTTCTCATCCAGTTGAACGACACATTATTTGTAGTTTTGCCTCTGTGATCCACCACAGGGGATTTTAAACTGATCAATCAAGCTGAGACTGATGTGCACACTTTCAGTTTTTATCAATAAAACAGTAAATGTCTTAATACTCGTTCAATCAGGTAAGTAAATCCCAACGTTGATTCTGTTCATCTGGATGTTTTCAGTGGGAGAAACGTTTCATCATCATCAGGTGACGTCTTCAGTCTCAGCTGCCTGCAGGTTTCCCCAACCTTAGAAACAGGACATTTGCACAATGACTGCTCCACTGAATGAACAGTGGGCTGGTTGTCCTGTGTATAAGGTTAGAAACCTGCAGTCAGCTGAGACTGAAGGATCCACGACTGTGACAGACAAAGGTTTCTCCCACTGAAAACATCCAGATGAACAGAATCAACCTCCCGGGATCAGTTATTGTTTAATGAACTCTTCAGGAATTACGGCCATTTTATACACACTTCTATAACTGGAGCATCATTTTAAATAATTACTCTTCTTAAATACTCGTGTACATACTGACTTTGTTCATATTTTAAAGTCATCTTTGGTAGTCACTGTTTGTTTGTGCCACAGTCAGATGAATTCCCGAGTCTAATATGAGTTTAATATGTGTAAAGGATTTTATAACCCACCCTGCCTGCACTCTCTTCTTCTCCTCTCTGCTTGACCCGACGTATTTGCCTCTCTTTGCTACCTGTAGCTTCACCTGTCCACCCGTATTCTGTCTTCTTTCTACTGACTTTCAGTCTTCTTCTCTCCAGAGCACACCTCCACCTCTGCAGGCTCTCCTCCACCCGCTCTCACCACAGAGACGCCTTCAGTCTGTCCGTCAGCACTGCAAATGAGAAGGACAGATCCCTGATGTAATCCCACCTTGAAGCCATGTGTCACTCCTCACAGACTTGTTTGCCACTCCTGACTTCCTCATGCAGTACTACGGTTCCTCTCTCAGCAGCCAATCATCTGCTTTCTCTGATCGACAAAGACACAGTAACATTCCTCCTGACCTTCTCCATCAGCTGTCAGAGCAAACATCACACCTGTAGAGCTCTGTCTCTACAGAGAGTCGCTCTGAGGTGATGCAGGCGGTCCCGGGTCTTTGATGCACTGTTTTTCTGAATCATCGTCTTTGACTTCAATATTTGTCTTTTGGTTTTTGTTCCTGTGTTCCTGTGCTCCATGTAACTCACTCCCTCTGTCTCCCCGGTCAACTTCCTGTTTTACTTTGACAGTCTGCGTCCTACGTCGAAGTTTTCTGTTTTGCTTCCTCCCTGTCTCGTCATGTCTGGTAAGTCGCAGCTGTGTCTCCCTCCCGTTTGCTATTTCCTCGTTCCCTGCGTCCCTCGTCGGATCGTCTGTTTGTCGTTCCCGGTGTTTTGTGTCTCTGTCTCTTCATTCCCGCTTGTGAGGTTTTTGGAAACATTTTCCACTGTTCCTCGTGTTCTTTATTTTAAGTTTTGTTAGTTCCTTTCTAGTTATTCCTCACCTTTTGTTTGTGTTTTTTTCAGCCAAACAATAAAGGCTTGCCTTTTGTTTATCCCACCCCCACCTCCATGTGTCTGCACACGGTTTGCCTCACGAACCACGACCACAGTGTCTGTAACAATGACTGTAGAAAACATGGACGACGCGACAGCACCTCCTACCATTGTGCAAAAATGAAGCCAAAATATCCCTCTTGTGGAGGCTGCCATCTTGCAAATTTGGAGCCAGAGTCTGCGCAGTAATGACTTGAGGTGGGGCGACTGTGTAACGCTCCCGCCCACGCACCTGCTGGACGTGACCGCAAACACGCCCCCCTACACTTTTTACGTAGCCTGGCGGCTTGAGTTTTTTGCTGGTTTACCACGACTCGTTTAATTAAGGTAAATACAACCATGTCACTGTTATAAAAAAAGACACACAGCTTATCATCTTATAGCTCTAAAACATCTAAAATCGCTCTGTTGTTAATTCGTTTGCTAGATTAGCCGTGTTAAGGGTTCAAATATTGAGGAGGGATACAGGAGGCAATCCAAATAACAACACTGATCCGGCCGGGTGGAGTCAAACGATGATTTTAATGAACACACGTGTGGGAGATGTACACTGCAAAACATCAGCTGTAGATCTCTCTTAACAATACACAAAACAGTTATTTTATATCATCAGGGAAATTTATAACGCCCCTTCATGCGTTAAGCAGATACAATATATGCATACGTCAAATCAAAACCACAATGACTTTTAGCACAGTTTGAAAAAGCAACATCGCCTCATCCCAGGTGTCTTCCTGTCGCTGCCGGACCCTCGCTTATCGTCTGGAACATCAGGCACACATTCTGCAACAAACTGTTCTTTTGCAGTGTTACGACTGTGATCGTAATCATGTGTGAATTTGAGTGTCCAGGTGCTCTTCCGGGATTGGTGCATCCAGGGTGGATGGCTCACACCGATTGGCTGAGGACTGGGAGGCAGCGGATAAAAAGAGACCGCCAGGGACTGCCAATTCATTCATCCTCGGCCCAACCCAACCGGCAGACCGTTCACTGTGTCACTATATTATGTTAATGTAAGAGCATGGTCTCATCAGTGACAACGATGAGGCCGCCTACAGGGAGGAGGTGGATCGTCTGGCTGAGTGGTGCGACACAAACAACCTGCTGCTTAACACCGAGAAGACCAAGGAGCTCATCGTGGACTACAGGAGGAATGCTGACCCACATCCACCCATCCACATTAAGGGGACGGCTGTGGAGCGTGTGAGCAGCTTCAAGTTCCTGGGAGTCCACATCTCCGAGGATCTCACCTGGACGACCAACTGCTCCAAGCTGGTCAAGAAGGCTCACCAGCGCCTTTTCTTCTTGAGGACTCTGAGGAAGAACCACCTGTCCTCAGACATCCTGGTGAATTTCTATCGCTGCACCATCGAGAGCATCCTGACCAACTGTATAACAGTCTGGTACGGGAACTGCTCTGCCTCGGACCGGAAGGCGTTGCAGAGGGTCGTGAAAACTGCCCAGCGCATCGCCGGAGCACCACTTCCTGCCATAAAAGACATCTACAGGAAGCGGTGTCTGAAAAGGGCTGGGAAAATCATCAAAGACCCCAGTCACCCATCACATGGACTCTTCACCCTCCTGCCCTCTGGGAGGCGCCACAGGAGCCTCCGGACTAAGACCACCAGGTACCGGAACAGCTTCTTCCCCACAGCTGTCAGACTCCTGAACTCTGCCTCCTGACATCTGACCCACGTTAACACATGGACTGAACATACACACACCCACAATGGACAACTGTACCCTCAAACACACAATAATAACATGGACTGAACCACCACTCACAACCACCAGCACTTTATATAGCCTCTGTAGAAACTATCTACACCCTCACTTATCTTAACTGCACTACTGTATAGCTCTGTGTAAATAATCATTCTGTACATTCGATAACCTTTAATCCTACAACTGTTTACAACTTGCATAGTTCCCATTTCTGTATAGCTGTATATCTCAGATTCTGTAAAGTTATTTATTTCATATTCTGTATAGTTTTTCATATTTATATCCTGTTCATATCCTGTACATAGCTTGTACTCACTACAGCCTGTACATACTTATAGTTATAGAATATTCACAACATACTTCATACCGTGTACATTATAACATACCATAATAGACCCATTTCTGTAATATACTCACATATCTATATTATTGCTTTTTTTTTTTTTTTTTTTTTTTTTTTTTGGCCTGTCCCGTTTGGCTCTTTTGCATCAGAATTGTTGTCTAAAGGCAAAGAAAGATGCCCAACGGATTTACTTTACCAAACTGACCATCCCAGCCTTGCCGTAATGGTCCATTTGATTCACCTTTTATTGTTTCTTTTATTTTCACTTACTGAATACGGGACAGACTTGACTGGGGGAAAGAAGGGGAGAAAGAAAGAGGGAAAGAGAAACAGCTGAGAAGAGGGACGGGGGAGAAGGGCAAAAGACAAAAACCAACAGAACGGGCAGAGAAAAAAAAATGCATATATCAGTCACCTGGATCACCTGCTGAGAAAGAAAAAAGAAAGCAAGCAGAAGAGAACAAGAGTAATAGAATAAACAACATCACAATGATATATGGGAATATGACAGTAAATACTAAATGTTAAACATTATTGTGCAGCACATAAGATCAACAGAACACAGTGTGCTTTGAGGTAGGAGCCAAAAAGGGTGTAGTTTGTGGGTGTGATCACCCGTGTGTACACCTGTGAGCATGGACGCGCTTGTTTTTTGTTTTTTAAAAGGTTCCTTCATGTAATAATCTGCTAGAGGGTGTGGGGGGGCCACAGCCCCGTCCTCCAGGGCATGAAGCAGGTGTGGAGGAGATCAAAACTCCAGACATCCAGAGGCCCCCAGAACACAAGAGACCAAGGAAGACCAACAGAGGGGCAGCTGCGCCACTGTCCCGGAAAGAGCTGAGGAGAGTCCCAGATGAGGGCTCACTCAGCAGCCGCGGAGCAGAAGCCAGGGGGAGTTGCAGTGACGCGCCCGTGAGCTCCGCCGGCAGCCAGCCGTGCCTGAGTGACCGAGCCCCAGGCCGAGAGGCCGGGGGCACCCCACCTCCGAAGTGGCCCGAGCGAGCCCCAGGCTCCAGGCCCCGATAAGCGGCCGCCAAGGAGTGAGCCGGTGTGTACCTGGACGCCCATCCCCGGACACAAAGAACCACCAACGCACCGATGTCTGAGGGGGTCCGCCACTGGCAGGGGAAGTGGTGGTAGGGGGAGATAGGCCTCCAAACCTTGGAGGGCCTGAGATGTCCCCAGAGAGGTGGCGCCTGACACCCAACCTGACATATAGACACAGATATACAGGCACACACAGATACAAACATCCATTCCCACCCTCATGCTCTCATATGCACTTACTCCACACTCAACCAACCTGGAGACAGACATAAAGAGACGTTGTACACACGATCACACTCCCCAAGCGTACTCTACAAACCGGGTCTAGGTGCCCCCGCCCCTGGAGGGGGGAACTGCACCCAGACCCAGGTGGTGTTTCCCTTTTCCCTGCGGTGGGGGGAGGCAGACCGCCCCGACTCCGCAGCAGCAGGAAGGCTCCACACTCCAGACCGCAGTCGGACGGCCAACTCCTCCTCCTAGCCCCCCTGCTCCAGCAGGTCGCAGAGAATGGGGGTGAGAGAAGACTCCAAACCTCCCTCCACCCGCTCATTGTAGTGTTGATGCATGTGTGTTTTAAGGTGCATTTAAAACCCAGGAGGGCTTGGAGCTACCTGCCAGAGAGCAGCAGGTAAGCGCATGGTCCCTCCTGCTAGCCCTCAATGTCTATGTGTATTTAAAATTGAGAGGTGGGCAACGATGCCAGGGGTGGGGTGTACACCCTGATGGTACTTTGGACTCCGTGTATCGTGCCCACCCCCAAGATCCTATATGTATGTGTAATGAGAGTGTGAGTAATGTGAATGTCTAAGTTGTGGGATAAAATTGAGGCAGAGGCAGCCAGAAGGGGACAGGGGGGGGGGGGGGGGGTAGCCTCCTCTGCACCCTGGTGACATACCCCTACTCCAAGGCCCTGCATGTGTGGGTGGTTGTGGTGGAGCGGGAAGAGGGAGGCAGCTGGAGATGGGGAGGGAAGGAAGGGAGGGGCAAGTGACCCCTCCCTGGGGCCAGCTCCCCCGCTGACCCCAGTAGGCACCCCCACACTCCGCGACCCGCCAGGGAAAGGGGGCCCAGGCCCATCCAGACCGGGGCCCAGTGCAGCAGCGCCGCCCGGCCCCACAGAGCCCGGGACAGTCCACCCAACCCCACCACAGAGAAAACTGCACCCACCCCACCATCCACTCATCTTCCAGACTACATAAGACAATAAACACCCAGGCTGAGATCTTCCTCCACCTCTCCTGTATCTCCCCCTCCTGCAGAGGGAGCTCCTGAGGAGAGGAAAGCTCCTGCAAGATGTGACAATCTCCCCCACCAGTTGAAGAGCCCCCCAGGTGGCTCGATGCACCGGCGGCACCCTGCTCCAGGGCTGGGCCCCCATGCACCCACCCGCCCACAACCCCGGCAACACACCAACCAGGACCCAAGCCCCCGAGGCCCGGTCCGGGTCCCAGCCCAGAGACGGAGCGCCCCCAGAACCTCACGCCCATCCCGGACCCACCCAGGGGCAGCCAGGCTACCAGGTCAGTAACCCACGTCCGTCAGCACAGACCCTCCCCTAGCCCCGCTGCACGCAGCCGCGAGGAAACAGTCACCTGAGAGCCAACAGAGCCCCTAACCGGACATGACCGCTACCCCGGGTTGAGCCCCCCAAGGAAGATGCCTCCGGGGAACCCCCCGACGCCCTAAGCCTGTCCCTACCCCCACACCAATCACAACAGTGAAGGCGGGACCAAACTATGACCCCCCACCCCCACTAGGTGATGGAGCTGATCAAAGGAGCCCAGAGCAATTGATCTGATGTGGTGGCAGAGGCTGTATCAAGACTAATGTAATCTAATAGATAATTTCTATATTGGTTAGAATTAAGATTATTTTTATTTTTCCAGTTCATGAGGACTGTTTTCTTGGCTATGCATAGGGCAGTGAAAACCATATGGGCTATATTCTTTTCTGAAGTGACATTATCTAAGCTGCCCAACAAACACACTAAGGGGGAAGTTGGAATGTTACATTTCAGACACTTCGATAAGTCTTCACATATCTCGCGCCAAAACTTCTGAACTGGTGGACAGAACCAAAGAGCGTGGATATAATTGTCCGGTGAGTTGGTTTGGCAGTGTGAGCAGTTGTTGGTAGACCTAAAGCCCATCTTGAACATCCGATGACCTGTATAGTGCACTCTATGTAATATTTTGTATTGAATTAATTGAAGACTGGGATTTCTAATTAGATGAAAGGTTTTTAAGCAAATCTGAGACCAGAAGTTTAGGTCTAAGTTAACTGATAAATCCGCTTCCCATTTTGCAATAGGAAGTGATATTGATTCATCTGTTTTAGAAAGCATTCTGTATATTTTGGATAGTAATTTGGGGGGTTTAAGAGTAAGAAATTGAACCACACTTGGTGGTGTTTGTAGTTCAACTTGACCCGGTTTAAATTTCTTTTTTACTATGGATTTAATTTGTTGATATTCTAAAAATCTTTTCTTGTTGATCCCATATTGTGTAACTAGTCCGTCAAATGAAATAAATTCTGTTCCTTCTAGTATATGTTCTAAATATTTGATTCCTTTACCACTCCAATCTGAAAAGTTTATCATATTATTGTTTTGTAATATGTCAGGGTTGTTCCAGATAGGTGTACGTTTGCATGGGATTAATGAAGACGCCGTCAATTTTAGAAACTCCCACCATGCTGTCAGAGAAGAGCTGATGTTGATGCTTTTAAAGCATTCATGTCGTTGGATGTTTGAGCTGATAAATGGTAGGTCTGAGATCTCTAGATTATTGCAGAGTGCTTGTTCTACATCTAGCCAAGGTTCATCTAAGAGGGTGTGTTTTAGCCATCCTGAGATAAACTGAAGCCTGTTGGCTAAGAAGTAGTGCTGAAAGTTAGGCAGTTCTAGTCCTCCTTTATCCTTGGTCTTTTGTAGTGTTTTTAAGCTTATACGTGGGGGTTTATTTTTCCAAAGGAATTTGGACATACATGAATCTAGAGATCTGAACCAATCTTGTGGCGGTTTAGTTGGGATCATTGAGAATAAATAATTTATTTTTGGTAAGACCATCATTTTTATAGCGGCAACCCTTCCCATGAGTGATATGGGTAGACATTTCCATCTAGCCAGATCATCTTCTACCTTCTTTAAAAGTGGGATATGGTTTAATTTAGTTAGATCTGCAAGCTTGGGAGAAACATTAATACCTAAATATTTTATATTTCCCGATTGCAGTGGTGTAGAAGAGGAATTATGGAAGGAGCAATTAATCGGTAGGACTGTAGATTTTGACCAGTTAATTGAGTAATCTGATATTCTTGCAAAAGAGTTTATCAATTCAATCACCCCAGAGATATTGGTTTGTGAATTTTGGAGAAAGAGTAACACATCATCCGCATAAAGGCTGATTTTATGTTCCACGTTCTTGCATTTTATGCCCTTAATTACTGAATTCTGTCTAATTGCTGCTGCTAGTGGTTCAATAAAAATTGCAAATAGTGAAGGGGAGAGTGGGCATCCCTGCCTGGTGCCCCTCAAGAGACAGAAGCTGGAGGATGTCTGGTCATTTGTTCTAACACAAGCTGTTGGGGAATTATATAATATTTTTAACCAGTTTATGAAAGAGGATCCAAAACCAAATTTGTGTAAAGTTGCAAATAGAAATTTCCAGTTAACTGCACTACTGTATAGCTCTGTGTAAATAATCATTCTGTACATTCGATAATCTTTAATCCTACAACTGTTTACAACTTGCATAGTTCCCATTTCTGTATAGCTGTATATCTCAGATTCTGTAAAGTTATTTATTTCATATTCTGTATAGTTTTTCATATTTATATCCTGTTCATAGCCTGTACATAGCTTGTACTCACTACAGCCTGTACATACTTATAGTTATAGAATATTCACAACATACTTCATACCGTGTACATTATAACATACCATAATAGACCCATTTCTGTAATATACTCACATATCTATATTATTGCTAATATAAATTGTAATATATCTATATCACTAAAGCACTTCTGGATGGATGCACACTGCATTTCGTTGCCCTGTACCTGTGTATGTGCAATGACAATAAAGTTGAATTCTATTCTATTCTATGTAGGGGTGGACCACCTTTTTGTTTGATCGGTTTTCTCCTGTTTTTGTTAGGCAGGGAGGAAAGTGATTGTGGTTTGGTTTAGTTCTTTTGAGTAGGTAAGTTGTGTTTATTCCTGAGATAGGTTACCTTTTGTTTGTTGTTTTGGCCTTGGGTTCACCCTGAAGTTATGATGCTCCCTTCCTTTGTTTAACTGCACTTGTGGTAAATAAATCACTGTCACAAAATGTTAAGTGTGTGACGTGCTGCTTGGGGTTGGACGGGGATGGATCACCCTTTATGTTGTGGTCTGGCCGCGCCTAGACGGGCCATAACATGCAGGGACAATTTTTCAGTCACAAGCAAAATATGATTACACTTTCACCTATAAGTGAGTCTATCTACACTCAAAAAAATCTGTTGTTGGATGAACACAATTTAATCATGGCACCCTTTTTGCACACAATTTAACCAAGTACAATAAACCCTTTTCGATCATGTCAAACCAACACATTTAGCATTTGGTGGTTTAATGTAATCAGATTACGTTGGATCAACATACTATACTTACATTGATTTGAAGTGATTTATTTAAGTATGTAGAGTGAAATTTGTTTTAATTCATTCTACACAATTTAAAAAGTTTAGGAAAACAGAATTAAATCTTGTTGTTTCAACAACTACTTTGTTAATCAAGTCAATGATTTCACTCATTTCAACCAAATTATTTCAATTAGATTTGTTTACATTTGTTACACATTTAGAAACCCACTACTTTACAAAAAAAGTCACAATCAGATTATGATAACATTATCTTTATTAACTGGATTTAGTGGACAATATAAAAGCTTACCATTTTTGTACACCTGCAAGCATTATGCCACTTCAAAAGGTAAAACGTTAGAATACTTATTTACATAGGTAATATGTTGGAACCAAAGCTTCCACAACTAAAAACAGATGCAAAATTTGCTCAATATATCGACTGCATTTTAAAAAAATTAAACTAAAAGATAAAAAATACATCTCCCACTTGGCAAGTTAAAACATGTGACAAAATAGAATTACTATTGTGTGAATTTGGAAAAATAAAATAATTAGAAATAATTTGGGGGCAGTACAACAACAAAACAATCCATAGGTGATGAAAATCTATATTTGTTTGGTGTATCTCATTGAAATAATTATTAGTTTGACCAATTTTTACATTTCTGTATTTATTTTTTTAATTTTGGTTGCAGTCCTCCACAGCTAGCAATATAGTTTTGCTGTGTTTTAAAACATGCTAGCAAGCAAAATGGAAACAATAATACAGTGAACTTAACAGGTGGCAGTGGTCTTAAACTTTACAGGACCTTGACACATAAACACAACATAGTACTTCTGTCAGTACTTCTGATCCATTTTGAGCCATCTATATAAGGACAAACAAAAATCATCTGCAGTGCTGTATAAAAGGTGAATTGCCCAACAGAGAGAATCCAAAAACTTTTAAAAAAAAATTTTAAATGAAAGAAAAAAATATAAACAACTCAAATATTAACATTATATATTGGAAATCACCATTGCACCAATGAACCATTCAAGACCTATCAGTCATTTTCAAGTGCCCTCACCCCATAAGCTTGTTTTTCAGAAACTGTGCCTTTGAAGACAGCTTTTGTCCATCAAGATTTAAAAGTATCTTCTGGAGGACTTCAAAGGTGCATTTAAGTTCTGGTGGGTAGCTCAGGTTCAAACAGTATACGAGTCCAAACAACAGAGCACATGCTTGTGCAATGTTACCCAAATCAGTGTTAGCCTCCACACCCTCAATCAGGACACCAACGTCCTCTGGGTCATCTTCAGGTTCAGCACCCTCCTTCTGGATGACGTACACCCCCATCACAGTTTGCTCCATGCAGCTTTTTGCCTCGCTGTCCGTATCCTACATGAAAAAATATAAGACAACAAAGTAAAATTTAAGAGATTGTTTAAACAACTGTTTCTATGCTGTTCATAAAATCCAAGTACTGTAGTTAAAGTAATAAACAGAAAATTACACCACTAAAGTAGTTGTTAGTAATTACTCCAATACATAAATTATAAAATACACCTCTCATGTCAAAAGAGGTGGCATAATTGACCTCTCACCGGCCCCTCCCCCGAAAGGGCCATTGTCCAATTACACATTATAGCAACCGTTACTGTGTCTGACAAACATTAACCTCAAGCAAGATGGAGAAGCGGTGTGCCCACCGATACGCCGAGAGATTGTGTCTGGAGGAGTTGTGTTCTTTCCATTCACAAAGTCAAAAACAACGTGAATGGATTAAACAGTGTGTATGGCCCCATTCCCAGGTAACTGTACCGAACATTATGAAGCATGTCTGCTTGCACATTTGGGTACCCATTGGTGCGCAGAGGAAACCATTTGTTTGTCGGACGTAGCAAGAGTAACTTAGGGGGACAGGACTCGAGAAAAGGCTAACTCAGCTGCTAAAATAAAACAGGTATAGAAGTGTTAGTACTAAACAGCTCAAAGTTCATAGACATTTCTATTTACAAATACTGATGACCATAGCAATGAAAAAACAACAGGACTTGTTTTAATCCAAGTACAGATTCAAAAGCAATATTGTCTTGATGCATGTTAAATGCATTGTATGTTTGTGTATCAAGTTTAAGTAGGCATAAATTTCTTTCCTTCCAATACCAAATCCCAGAAATTCTTTATTGCAACGCTTAATACTGTTTGGTATTCAAGACATCCTTTCCCCAATACCAGGTGTCTTGTTGCTAATCTCAAAATTTTAATTTTAACGATTTGCATTTGAGGCAACGTCACAATTTGTATGAGAATGTTACGGTCAACATGCTGTCACAGTGACTCACCAAGTACTCCTTTATTAACTTCTCATAGTCTTCGTTTAGGTAGATGCACAAAGACTTCAAGATGCATGCTCGTCTGGTATGGATGTTGTCATGCTGGAGAGGAGGAGGAGATAATATGAGCCAAAACCAGGCTGTTTTTCTTAAAGCTATGGTAATCAGTTAACTTGCATAATTATTCTTTAGGTTAGAACCTGGCATGTACCATTTGTTAAGCTGAAACAAAATTGACAACTTCATCTCCAAATAAAAGTTATTTTTGCTGCCTATGACAAAGTCTACTCAATCCTAATACAAACCTTGGAGATGGCAAGCATGAGACCTCTTATTTTCTTTCCACGTGTCCCTCCTTTGGTCAGAAAGATTTCCATTAAGCGTGGCGCGTATTGGTCAAGCTCGGCAAAGAAAGTAGATAGCAGAGGCTTTGTGGTGATTCGCAGAAACTCCTTGTCAATCTGCAATAGAGAACAAATACATTGATTAAAAACTCAACTGTATATTTCACTCACTTCACATCTAAGCTGACTAAAGCTGCTTTTAGAAGTGTGTAGAACATGAATCAGTCTGTGTCAGATCCTGAATTTGAAATTTCCACTAAAGTCACAAGTAAGAGGCAAGTGGAACCAAGATCTGGGCCATTTGCTTTTTGAAGTTTGCAAAGACTGCTAAATTGCACCAGTGGTAGTTCACTCTTTGCAACATAGTATGCTGTTCTAAACAGATTTTTCAGGTTTATTTTTAGTATATTATTTGCAATTGGTGTTTGTTCTGGGAAAGATATTGCAGACTGAGCAATAATCCATTTCTAATGGGGGCCTTTCTTAAAATTACTGGTCCCAGTAACAAAGGCGCTTGTCGACTCAGGAATCGAGGGAAAACCAACAACACACCCGGCAGAACATTATGTTATTTACACGGGTGCACATAAGTGGTCCGCATGTGCGCATTCGCTGTCAAAATAAAAGACGCGCACCAGATAAGAAGTTGCAACGCGCGTTTGCATCCATATAAAAAGCACTGTTTTTGTCCGCTAGAGTGGGATTTTCACGGCACATTCTGCACCACATCTGTGCGTTCATCATTTGTTTGAAGCCAGCTCACCTCCTTCAACCACTTTTCTGAGAATACGCGCTTCTTTTGTGGTTCGGACTCCTTCTGACATTTCTTTGGAGGTGGAGGAACACCAAAGTAATTGCTTAAAGGAGCTTCTTGACATCTTTAAGAGTTCTAAACAAATGTCTGTCCTCCTCCTGAAAATCTTATGTACGCAAGCACGCGTTGCAACTTCTTCTCTTGTGCGTGTTTTTTTATTTTGACAGCGAATGCGCACCTGCGGACCACTTATGTGCAGCCCTGGTTATTTAGCTCGTCATATTGCAGCCACAGAAATCCTTTTGTCCATGAAACCATAAAGCTGCACTTTCTTTTTGCCTTATAGTCTGATTTGTCATAACGTCTCCGTTTTGTGGTAAGCTTTTCTTTGGCTGTCACTTCTTCACCCTGACCTGTCTTATTTGGCTCAGCAGAACTGAAATATATATCTTCCTGCTTTTACACACGCACTCACATAAGCTCAGCGATTCTCTGCGCGATCAACCTCTCACATGTTTAAGCTGCGGGAGATTTCACTTGTCATGCTTGCATAGTAAGCTAACGATTGATAAGACGATGTCAGAGGAATTGGTGCGCAAATTATCCTCACTCACAGATCAGTCCTGTCGCTCTCTATACACAGTTCGCACGATTGCAAAGTGAAAGCAAAAAACAAGCGCAAATTCAAACGCGATTTCAATATGTCACATATTGACAGTGGCTCACCGATGCCAATGATATAATTACCCAGCTACATTTCCGAAAGAATGCAAAAGCATTGACATATATTTTTCCTTCCTACAAAAGCCGGACGGGCAGGGCAGAGATAGATTTTGGTAGCCCGACTGGAAAAATCGCTAGCCCCGGGACGTCGGGCTAGCGATTTTGCGAGCCCTGTACAGCGTTTCAATAATTTGTACCTACTACTCTCCCTGATGGAACAACGCTTGCACTGCCACATACAAGTCACTGAAAGAAAAAAAGAAAAGCAGTTTTAAGGATGGTTTTATTGGCACCTTTTTTTCCACTTTGATTAAATCATAAAACTATCATAATAAATATATGATGGTAAAAGGCTTACCATGTATTAAAGAGGAGGCACAAACAATCAGAAAAAGGGGTCAGCTTTCTTTGTGGTGTTACTATGGTAAAGAAAACAGACAATTATTTTATAAAAATTCCAGTGGATTTTTTTTTACTTTGTTGCAAATGTATAAAAAAAAAATACAAATACATATAAATACCTCTTGCAATATAAAATTCACAGATAAATATCCAATCTGTTGCCAAATGTAATAGCAGTGTTTCACACTATGCAATAAAGATGCTGGTAGTTTCGGTAAAGGTCCGACAGGCAATTTTCATAACTATCCGCCATTGCCTTTTCCTCTGACCTCGTGTTTATGCTCTTTTTCCCATGCACTAGCAATCAAGTCAATTCGAAGGATGCAGCCCCTGAATTTGGACACAGCTAATATTTAGCAACTCGCGCATGCTAGTTTAACTTGCATTACTGTGAGAGGCCGAATGCTTAAAATAAAAGGAGAAAGAAAGAAAGAAAAAATGCAAATAATAATAAAAAAAGTGAACAAAGACCATGTCTTGCAATAACCGTCATTTAAAACCAAAGTGAATGCTAACAGAGCTAGGTAAAAGTTCAATGAGACAACCATACTAGCTTTAGCTAACTTCATTTACTTTGAAAGTGAATTACAAACGTGTTAAATATTGAATTAAACATATCAATAACCGCTAAAAACACTATAAGACTAACTGCAAAAACAGGTAAAAAAAAAAAAAAAAAGAAAAACAATGAAGTGGAAATGCTAATAATAGTATAAATATACCCAGAGCTGATTAGAAATCAGGTATTAGACGGTACCGATTGGCACCGTCTAATACCAGATTTTCACTGCATTTGCTCCACTCCCGCTGTCTAATGACAACTTACACATTTGGAATTAAAAACATTGTTAAACAATTAACGGACAGAACAACTTCGTTTGACTAAGATATTTTGAGTTATTTATTACTTACCTGTATTGTGGAAGATTCCGCAGGGGGAAATGGCAGTTCACTGAACACATAACTTTCTCCGCGTTCCCGCCTTTTCACTTCTGGGAAGTTTGAGCATGCGCACTAGGCATCGGTGCCTTTTCACTTCTGGGAAGTTTGAGCATGCGCACTAGGCATCGGTTTTAGAGTTGTTGATTTAAAATAATTACATTTAATTGAACTGAAGAATGCAAATCTAGTTCATTAAACTTTTTGTTATTTTATGTTAAACCAACAACTGATAATGATTTAAAAACCTAAACTCAATATGTTCATGTTAAATAGACAAATGTCTATTGAATTAATCAAACAACTGCCTTAGTTGACTTTTTTGAGTGTACAGTGTGTGTATGTGTCAACCTGAAATGCACTCAGTTTCACCTCTCACCTCACCAGTTAAACCTTGTAACCTTTCCACCAGACCAGAGGCTCATCCTTATGTGTAACAACCTAACTGAAACTATATGTGTAATATACTGAATAAATGTTTTAATCAAGAATCTCTACTAAAAGCTTAATCAAAAGATATAAATGAATAAAAGACAATAATGAATAACCTGGTTATTCAAATAGCATCCTCCCAACAGCTCCTCAAAGTAACTTACACTTAGACTCTGCGTTAGTTTCACTTTCACAAGCACGCTCTGCAAAAGCCTGCGCTTCCTGTCTACTGTGGCACAGAGTGTACTCAGAGTTAGGCCTTTCTTTTATAATGCAATATAATCTGCATATAAACATTTAAGATTATAGATTTAACTCAACAGTTTAAAGTGGTTATAACTGCACCTGTAATAAAGGCTAATTGGGTACCAATATGTTTAAACATCTGAATGCAATATCAATATTAATTATTAATGCAATGGTAATGATGATGATTATAAACAATAGCAGCAAAATATTTCTCTAATCCCCACGCTCCCTCTCTTGGTGACCCTCTTTCCTTGAAAAGAGGACTGTGTCATTGTGAAACTTTATGAGCAGCGTCCTCCTGAAATGCGCTAAAAACATTGTGAGTAACGTCCTCCTCTCTGCTTCTTGATGCTCTCTGGTCGCTATGGTAACGCGTAAATAGTTCTTTCAAAATTAGACACTCGACCACAACACGGGAAAAGACCCAGGGAAACCGACTCAACGGTGTACAGGAGACACTGTACTAGGTTGGTCTACAGCAATCAGAACGTACAACACAATGTACTGTAAAAAAATAAAATAAAATAAAATAAAATAAATCAGCGAAACAGTCCGCAAAAGGTGAACCGGGTTATAGTGAGGGACCACTGTACAATAATTTCTAGTAGCACTGCTGATATATGAAATGGTGAGTTTTGAGGTTGTCTTCAAACACGTGCATTGTACTACACAGCAAATCCAGCATGTCCAAATTAACACTGTCGGATTTGATTTCAACACTATTAAAGTGTCTATATGGGTCCACACCAGAGAGTGTTAATTTAACTCTTTTTGGAGAGTTGGTACGTTAACTCTGATTTAGTGTTAAACACCAAATCTGTCTGGAGTTGATAATTTAACACTTGGTGTTAAGAGTTTATATATTAACTCTCAAAGAGTATTTTAGTTTAACTACGTAAGAGTTATCTTCTAATTCATTCTAAAAAGCGGGAATTTTACTGTTCTGAACTTCTAGAAATTTCTTTTGGAAATAAACATTTACTAAAAAGATGCAATGGTTTTTGAAAAACATTTATTCTGAACTGTGCACCACAATTTCAAAACATTTTCTGAAAGATGTAACAGTATACATGTTCTCACTTTCATTAGAATTTTGTTTATCAAAAGGTCTGACATGGTAAATGCAAATAACAGCATTCTCATCACTTATTTCTTCAATACAATATGCATGTCCTTCATTCATCCCTCTGTGGAACTTCAACGCACTTCTGCTCTCCCCCATATTCCATCTTCACAAGCATATCCTGTGCGGAGATTGAATAAAAATTAGTTGACACTAATTAATGGCACAAATAATCCAGTAAACAATTGCAGCACAGTAAAAAAAAAAAAAAAAAAGGAATCCTCTTTGAGCCATTACTTGTGTAAAGTATTTTCCCAAAAGACAAGGACACAGGCAACAGGTAATACTGAGCTAAATGTAAAACCTCAACCTTTTTCATTTTTACCTAAACCGTGTGCACAAAACTCTGGAGGGATCTATGCTAACGTAGAACCCAGTCAGGACGTCAGCTACTGCTGTTTGCTCGGTTTTTTTTTTATGGGCGATCGTTTTCAGGCTTCAAGCAGCACCATTATACCAACATTTCACATTCTACACATTGTTTTAGGTGTATTTGACCAAAAGTTTGACTGAAAATTCACATGCAAGCTTTTTTTCAAGGCTGTGGTATTTGCCCGCAAACAATACCTTTCAGCTAGCTAAAACAGAATATTATGCTATCAGCGAGCAACATGGCTAATGCCTTTCACACAGCTTTGTCTCAACTCCAAAGAGCCACAGAAGTAAAAGCTCATAATAATAATTGAAACAATCTTTGAAAAAATGACTTACCAAGCATGGCAAACAACTCAAACATGTAGAGCAAAATGTTCTGAAACGGCTTCACTTCAGCTTCGATTGGAGCCGTGCTGGGGGCGGAGTCTGTGAATTTACTCTGTTGGTGTCATAGCCCCTGTAGGAGTTCAGAGTTAAGAGGTCAAGAGTTAATGTTTCCATTGTAACACCTCCAGATTTGACAGAGAAACACTCATTTTTAACACTCGATTTTAACTACTATCATTTTACACCTCAGAGTTACATTAAAAGAATGTGACTCTGCTTAGAGTAAAATTAACTCTACTTTTGCAAGGAGACTATTAACACCAAAACATTTAACACTTTTGAATTTGCTGTGTAGAAAAAAGTGTTTGAAGGATTAAAAATGTAAAAAGTAATGACTAGTTTATATTTATGAAAAAACCTTTATGCAGAAAAAGTAGCAAACAAACAAAAACATAACACATGGACACTTTTGCCACAAACAAGCTGAAGGGATGGTGATTTTTTTTTAATAAACCCAGAGTGTTAAAAAAACACTTAGAAACAAATTTATTTATCAGCAGCATGAATAGTAAAAAATACACAATTTCATTTTAGCTGTCAAAGTCGATTTAACTGAATTACGTGTTTCCGGTTAGTGTGGAGGTCGCAATATGGCGCTCCCCAGTGGCTGCAGCCAGATGCTCTTGAAACGAACCCTGACAGCCGAGTGCTCATCTTAGCTAGCTAGGTCTGAGGACCGAGCTAAGGACTGTAGTTACGGATTAGCTTACAAACATGTTTAACTTACCGAAAAAGTGCAGCGAGGTCTCGGGTCCTTCTGTCGGGTAGTCCAGTTTACTGAAGAACACCTCAGGCTGTCAGGTAAAAACACTCGGTCGTGTTTTCGTAAAGTAAACGCTGACCCCAATTTAACATCACGGCGGTAGGAATTAGAATCAAACTTATGGGAAAGGAGACCTCTTGGACATAAATCAGCGTGATGAGAACTATTGAAAACAAAAGAAAGAAACTTTTGAAAAAAATTATCTGAGGAGAATAAATTAATTTTAGTCTGACCCCAGTCCCATCCGCTAACATGGAGAAGGCGGGGTTTATGACCTATACTGCAGCCAGACACCAGGGGGCGATAGAGACGTTTTGGCTTCATTTTTGGGGCGCTGTCGCGTCGTCCATGTTTTCTACAGTCATTGGTCTGTAAGCCTGGAGGCCATTTGTTGAGTTTGCCATGGTCAGGCTGGAGTCATTTTCGAATTCTCTAAACATGAAGAAACAGTTTCATGCAGTGTGTTTGCAGCAGCTTCCTCGTGGTGTGACTGCAGTTAAATTTATTTTTCACCTTTATAGAGGTGACACATTTTAAAACTCGAGTCATCAGTCAGGAATTGATTGTTGTTTATAATTAACCTGCCGAGTGTGGCCTCATTAAATCAGTTTTCAGCAGGGCCGTGCAGAGATGTTTGAGGGGTGGGTGCTCGACCCAGGCTGAAGAACAACAACACACATTCATCAAGACTCTAACATGAATCAGATCACACTGTATGACTGTCATCAGGTGTGTTTTACCTGGTTGGTACACTGTTGGAGGGCAGGTTGTGTTGATCTGAGGCCGAGTCCACAGGAGAGACGCGAGCTGTCAGACAATAACATGCAAAGGTTGGTGACAGCGCTCGGAAACATAAAGATTAGAAAACTGTGGGAAATAAACTGAAACTGGAATATTAGTAGGGATGGTCATGGTATACACACACACACACACAATCCAGTATACTGTATATACTGTAGCCACAAGTTTGCATCATGGTGCTGATCCAGAATCCTTCCCTTTATTCCTACTGCTGTAATAATAAAGTCATAAGAATAAAACAACTAAAGTGTTAAATATAAAATAGTTGAACATAGGCAGAAAGCTGATTAAATGTTTAAACTGTAGCGATCATGTGGCTGCTGTAAAATCAGCATTTTGTCATATTTGAAATATAAATCTAATATAAATCGTAATGTATTTTCTTTAAAAATAGTGTTTTTTTAATAGTTCATAATTATATTGATGAGGATATTAGATAGTTTTTAGTGTAATATAAGCCCCCCCCCCCCCCCCCCCCCCCAGAAAGTCAGGGAAAGCCCTGTAACTTACTTTAAAACTAAATATGTTCCTGAGACATGACAGGCTTACCCAGTTAGCTAGCAGCTAATGACCCAGACACCTGTGCAGCTAATAAAAGGTAACAGGTAATGTTTGTCGCGCTGTTGCACACACAGCACGCTCATTTGAGTCAATTCATCAGTCTACACAACACAACGTGGCCATAATAAGCTGATACTGCTGTGTGCTATAGGCTACAGTGTTGACTGGTTTGTGTCGCACCAGTCTCCCAGTTTTTTGTTTTTTTTTTGGTTTTTTTGGGGGGGTTTTTAAATATTAAACTTTATTAAGAAACAGTATACAGAACATGTATACAATCAGAACAAAATTAACATATGCCAGGGGGTGTAATACAAAGAATTACATACATTCAATAATTTGTAATTACTACAAACAGTAATAGTTTTCACAGCCTTTTCGTTAATTGATCCACGAATCAATTTTATGTAACATAAAACATCATTATAGTAATGTTTAAAATTAGGTTTTTTGTTACTGTATTTGCATTTGTGAAAATAAAATTTAGCTAAGATAACTAACAAGTTTATTATAAAGTAAACTTCTTCTTTTTTTTTGCCTTTGAAAGAAACAAAATACAACATTTTCCCGTTTCACAGTAAAGTCTTTGTAGAGATGTCCAGCAATGAATCTACTGAAGTCTTTCCAAAATGTTCCAGCGCATGAACAGATCCAGAAGAGGTGCTGCACAGTCTCAGGATGGCTTCCACAAAATCCACAGCTCACATTTATGTCCCTTTTGAACTTCGTCATGTAATGATTAGCAGGATAAAATTTATGCAGTATTTTAAATGAGACTTCCTTCACTTTATTCGTTACCAGATACTTGTTAGGAATTGTCCATACTCTTTTCCAGTTAATGTCACTGACAAAGGAATCCCAGTAAGAGACCACATGTGGGATAGTTAGAGATTCTGTCTGGAACAAAGCACGAATATTCTTATTACTTTTACTGTGGTTTGTTAGACAGATTCTTCCTATGTGTGAATCTAAAGGGTTGGGGAGAGAAACAATGATATGCAAGGTTGAATACCTTTAAAAAGCATTATAATACCCGTAGGTATTGCATCAAATAATATGGCATATTCTTTGGGTGTGGCTGGAAATTTATAGGTGTTTAAAAATTCTGAATAAGACATAAGCTGCTCATTAGGATTAAACAGCTGATTCACTAAAACAATCCGTTTCTCAACCCACCTAGAAAAAAATAATGATTTATTTTTATGCACTATGTTCCTATTATTCCAAATTAAATACGTATGGGGTGTAAAGTTGTGTTTATATATAAGGGACCAAGCTAATAGAACTTGTTTGTGAAACATCGAGAGCTTTTCTGGAAGCTTATCTATATTACAATCACAACCTAAGACAAAACTTAGACCCCCAAACTTAGAGAAAATGTAGTGAGGAATAAAATTCCAAATGGATACCGGATTTTTAAGAAAATGTTTAGCCCAATTAATCTTAAATGTATTGTTTAGAGTAGTAAAATCCAAAACATTGAGACCACCGTGTTCATAGTCATTCATCAATACACTTTTTCTGATGTAATGTGTCCGGTTTTTCCAAAGGAAGTTGAAGAGCATTCGGTCGATATCCTTACAAGTTTTGCCGTCCACATGCAGAGAAATTGCTGCATAAGTCAGTCGAGACAGACCTTCTGCTTTTGAGAGCAATACCCTTCCTCTTAAACTTAAATGTCTCTGCAACCATTGATTTAATTTGGTTTGAGATTTTTTAATAATTGGGGGAAAATTTAGTAAAATTCTGTCTTTTGGATCTTTGCAGATAATCAGACCTAAATATGTTGCTTCATTTTTAACTGTTATATTACAAATACTCTGAACATTACACTCTTTGACAGGTAATAACTGACATTTATTTAAGTTTAGGACCAATCCAGACCCTTTTGAGAAATCCTCTATTACACGTAAAGCAATTGGCACTTGGCTGGCATTTTTAAGAAAAATTGTGGTATCATCTGCCAATTGACTGATGACAATCTCTCTGTCTGCTATGTTTATACCTTTCACAGGGCTATTCGAAATATGAGAGGCAAGAATTTGGGTGCAAAGTAAAAAAAAATAAGGGCTAATCGGACCAGTCTCCCAGTTCACAGCTCTACACCAATCAGGCAGTATGGAAATGCGCATGCTCTTTGTGAGCGCGTTCCCAGTTAACCAGTGTGCGCTGACGTCAAGGGTGATCATTGGTTAATGTTAGTCATGTGACTGATGCAAGCCAGATCCTTTTATTTAGTAACACTGTGATTAATAGTAGTGATGGGCAGATGAAGCCCCATGAAGCACTGAAGCTTTTCATCCAATTGGTTCACCCCAACGCGAAGCTTCATGAAGCTTCATTTGCTCTAGCAGGACACCTACTGGACGTAAAAATAATAGCTGGCATGAATTTGAAGAGTGTGGCCTTTTGCACACAGCCTGTAAATGTCAACAACAAAAGGAGTGTGTAAAACATGTATATTGTAGTGATCCAGTATACTGTGTATATTTATAGTGGCAGTATGGGAAATGATTATTTGGAAATGCTTGAAATGGAAATGATCATTTACTGTGAGGTGAGGTGTGGTTGGGGTGTGGACAGTGGTTGTGCTTTTGTAACGTTGAGGTATGGACAGCTACACACTGAGGCTTTGAGCCTCAGTCCTGCCTGTTCACATTTTATTCTGTAAAAACTAAATTTTCACTGCTTTTATGACCTTTTTAGTGGGGAGAACATAGCTAGGATTTAATGATTTAACAAATCTTTTGAATCCTTTGTCCTCCACAATGCTAAATGGCTGGGAGTCCTCAATCACCATGCTAACCAGGTCTTCATCTATTTGAGATTGTTCTCCTGAGGAAAGACAATAAAGATAAAGCACAAATATAAATATCACATACGTAACTTATAACAGTTGTATAATATTGTTATATCATTTAGTAACATTACTGCATGCTATATTATCATGGCATTTGATGGCTCACCTGGTCTTGCTCCACAATCGGTGTTCCCCTTATTCTCATGCAAAGCTCTGTAGTGCCTAAGCATGGATGAGGTGTTGTTGTTATATCCCAGCTCCCTGGCACATAGCAAACACTTCACCTTGTACAAAAGTCAAGACAGCTCAACATAAATTGTATTGCACCATCAGTATTATGAAAATACATCTTCTGTAGAAATTTACATACCTTGTTGGGAGGAATAAGATCAAAATGTTCCCACACAGGGGAGGACATCCTCCTCTTCTTAGCTGGCTCCATTCTCTCCTGACTTTCTCTCCTCACTCTCATAAACCTCCAAACGGTCTCCAAACTCTCACTAACCGCAACTCTCCATCAAACACCCACATTTTTGAATGAAGTCTGAGGGGTTTATATCGCTGTCATATCTCGCGGCAAAGTTCGAACCACTTCATGAACCAGTCACGTGGTACAGCCGGGCAGCGAGGCTTCGGACGTCATCATTTTCAGCTCCTCCCATAAATGAAGCAAGCCTCGATACGCGCTTCGCGGAAACGCCCCCTCCATTACTCGACACACGCTCCGAAGCCTCGATACAGAACGTCCCATCACTAATTAATAGTGAAATACTAATAGTATAATAATATAATAATAGAGGACACACTGTTGACCTACTGATCTCCAAGGGCCTGAGCATTTCAAAGGTTACTGTGTCTGATGTGGGCCTGTCTCACCATTAGGCTACTGTGTTTTTGTTGAAAGTAAAATTTCAGCCCACACAAATATGTCAGCAGCAGTGATCACAAAACGGTGTATAACTGAATACAGTAGTGAGATCTTTAACCAGGTCTTCCCATTAGCATCTGGCCTGCCCAAAGGTTCAGTCAATGAGCTTGTCAATAGCTCCCCCTAACAAACTCCCAGAAAGCCTCAGATCAGCTGAAACACTCAGTTTATTTAAATCCAGGTTGAAGACTCACCTGTTCTCAGCTACATTTGAATAAAGCACCAAATCCGCACTGTTCTACTTTTAAGCTTAAATTTCAAAACTTACATTTTAACTACTGATTCTATCTACTGCTCCTTTCTTCTTCTTTTATCCCATTTTAAATGCTTTTTATTTGTTTTTGTTTTTTAATGTCTCTGTAAAGTACTTTGAATCACCTTGCTGTGTTGTGCTATATAAATAAACTTGCTTTGCTTTACACCAGGGGTCGGAAACCCGCGGCTCTTTAGTCCTTATTTTGCGGCTCCGGGTGGTTTGGGAAAATAAATTAGAAGTATTTAGCTGAAGTGTATTTTATTTGTGTTTAGTTCTTTTTAACTTGTAGTTCTAAATTGGAAGATTACTGTGATTTTGAAATATAAAAATAAAATTATATCGTATTATTTTTTTCATCGCTCAAAATAAGCGTCACACTCGCGGAAGCCGGTGTACCGGCCGAAACGCTGTGCATTTATCGAGACTTTCAACCCCAGGTGGGCCAGTTATGGACCTTCGGATCCACATTATGTCAGCAGCTGTTCTCCACCGTGAACTACGTTAAAAACAAACACCGCTCACGCCTCACAGATGACAGCTTACAGTCCTGCGTGAAGATGAGGTTCAGGACCACAAGTCTCATTGTAAACATATCACAGCAGACCCGACGATGCTTGCATGAACAAGCTTTTCAGCATCTCTTTATTGACCGCTTTTCACACACGGTTGCTGTACACATACAGCCGGCTGTAGCTTTGCAGCTCACAGCCCGACACACACCAACACAACAGCAGAGAGAGCACAGACTTTAAGGCGGCGAGGCGTGATTGCGGGTGCCGCTCAGGTGCGTCCGACTTCCATGCAGCGGCACTGCAGACCACGCCCCGCCACACACATTAACCAGGTAAAATACATATTTAGGCAGAATTTTGCAAAGATCTATTTTTCATTTTTAGCAGCATAGTACTTTTTTCCAGTTATTTTTTAAAAGTCAGGTCAAGGCTCCAAAAGCACAAAGGCGATATGAGGGTGGCTCACAGCAGCTTTTGTCTGCTGGATCATTTTAGTTCAGCGTCTTTCCTTTGGTTATATTTCTTTAAGAGTTCAAAATGTGTTAATTACATAAATAAAAGGTAATTTTCGCTGTAGCACTTCGTGGATTTCATAAGCAACACACCTTAGTTGCTCCGTGGATTCTTTTAAAAAGCAGTTAAAAACTTTTCTTTTCAAACAAGCCTTTTGTTGTACGTATTTTATATTCTTTACATTATTTACATTTGATCTTTTACATTGTGTATAATGTCTATTGATTGTATTGTTTATTTTAATATTTGTGTGCAGCGCTTTGTGACTGCCTGTCTGTGAAAAGCGCTTAATGAATAAACTTTACTTACTTACTTTAGTTGTTCACACAAAGCATAAAGGTAAAAATAACAACATATACAGTGTTATTTTCACTTAATCAGCTCTGTAGTTAAGGGATCTTTTTATCATTTACGGATTTTAGCCAAAGTCAAGTCTTACCTTTGCAGGAACGATCTAGAAAGAGTGGTCCATGCTTTTATTACTTCACGGCTGGACTACTGTAATTCCCTCTATGCTGGCCTAGATCGTTCCTGTCTACATCGCCTTCAACTGGTGCAGAACGCTGCCGCTCGCCTGTTGACCGGTTCAAAAAAAAGAGACCACATCACTCCGGTTCTCTACTCTCTCCACTGGCTCCCAGTTGCCTTTAGGATTGATTTTAAAATCTTACTGCTGGCTTTTAAGGTTTTAAATGCCACTGCACCTTCTTACCTGTCAGAACTCCTTAGTACTTATCGCCCCAGGAGATCTTTGAGGTCAGCCGATCTGATGCTTTTAGATGTTCCCAGGTATAAATTAAAGACAAAGGGAGAGAGGGCGTTTGCTGTGGCTGCACCCAGACTGTGGAACAGTTTACCTCCTCACGTCAGATTCTCCAAAAGCCTAGAAACTTTTAAAACTGCTCTTAAAACTCACCTCTTTTCATTGGCTTTTAGAAAGGTTTAATTTATTTGTTTATTTATTTTTTATTTGATCAGCGAGGTGTTTTACGAAATTGTGTTCTATTGTATTTTTATCTGTATTTACTGTACAGCACTTTGGTCAGCCTTGGTTGTTTTTAAATGTGCTCTATAAATAAACTTGACTTGACTTGACTTTAGATTTCAAAAAGTATTTGCGGCTCCCAGTTTTCTTTTGCGTGGAAACCGGGTCCAAGTGGCTCTTTGGGTGTTAAAGGTTGCTGAGCCCTGCTTTACACGGATATGAACAGAACTGTTCACCCTGCGGTCCGCTGAGCGGCGCTGCAGTCTGTGGGCGGAGCTGAAAGCTGTGTTTCCGGTTCCGGCCTCCTAGTGTTTTGTTGTGTTGTTCGTCGTTCTGTGGCAGCAGTTTAATTCTCCTCTTCCGCTCTTTACCCGTTCACATGTTCCGCGCTCCAGACAGACATCAGCGGAGTCCCGGAGCTCCACGACCGGCGTCCGGCTGGGGCTTCCCCCGCTCCCCATACGGAGGCTCCTCGCGGAGCTACTCCCCCTACTCTCCGGGATCTCCAGGCTACTCTCCGGGTTCTAATCGAGGATACAGAGACGGATCTCCAGCCGGGTTCGGAAACGGTTCCGGGGGGTTCGGAGATACGTTCGGCAGCGGCTCGCGCGGTTTCGGGGGTCCGATGCGGCGCAGAGGGGACGGTTTCCGGCGGCCACAGTCCCTCAGTCCAACTTCAGCTCCGAACTTCAAGGTAAGGATCCGAGGCTGGATCAGAACTGGCAGCACTCCCAATCAGACAGCCTGATCGGTACAGATGATCCGTGAGTCATTCATAAGTCCGCCTGATCATTAATAAGATCGATTTCAGGTGACTCTTCTTTGTCTTGGGTGGGGGTCATGATCAGCAAGAGGTCGTCCACCCGAGGACAGGCGGAGGTTGCGGGGAGGGGGGGGCGTCACTCTCACTGTAATCTCAGAGCAGAGAGAAGCAGATGTAGTGAGTGTTTAATAAATAGATGTTAAACCAAAACTTCCTGCAAAGCTGACTCCGTTAGCGAGATTTGTCACGTGACCGAAGTTCTTCAAACAAACTGGGACATGTGAGAGACGTGTGTCTGTGACGTGTTTTAAACGTGTCATTGCTGTGTGTTTCAGTCTTCAGACGCGCCCGTGCAGAAATACTTCAGCCCGTCTATGATGCAGGATCCGTGGAAAAATCTGCAGCCCGTAACCACCGTGGATGCCGCTGCTGCCAGGCAGATCACATGACTGGAAATACTACAAGTGGTGACCACATGACATCACCAGCAAGGATCAATAACTGATGAGACGAACTGAAGTTTTTAGTCAGATGTTTTAACCTTTTTAAAAACTGTTTTTAAACTGTTTGTGAAAAGAAGTTTTAAGTTTTTAAAATATAAAAAGTTAAAATTTTTCTTCAAATCTTCGTTTGTTCTTTAAGCTCTGAAAAGAAAAGGAAAAGGTGATCCGCATCGACTCTGTGCTCTGCATAATTTAAAATGACAAAAGTATGTATGCACATACAAGGAACTGGGCTCGGGTTATTTAAAGAACAACGAGCACACACGATAGCGACAGCAGCAACACTGGGTGTGTAGTGGCAAGAATATGCAGTATGTATGACAGTACAGGGGAGACAATACTAAAAGCCAGGCAATATTACGTTAAGACTGAATTTAATTGTAGGAAAACTCACAGTTAACAGTCCAAACTATGCTTAAAATGAAACTGAGGGGTACGTGGACAAGTTCACATCTGCCTTATCAGAAGTCAATCAAAAACTACATTCATGAAAAATCAACTCTTCTGTTTAACATGAAAAATATGTAAACAATTTAACATTGAGCTCTTACTTATTGAGTACTTTGATTTTAAAATAATAATAATAAAAATGCTCTCTGCAACTTAGAAATAAATCCAAATGAAACAGCTTGAAGGATTCATCCACGTAAACACAGCAACAACATAAAGTGCTAAAAACTACACATGCAGCCCTGCAGTGGAACACTTTGTGCAACCTGAAAAAGGGAATTTACTTATTAAATGTTACATGTTGGAGTGTTTTCTCAGTGCTTACCTTTCAGTTTCCACATTAGTGTGCAGAAATACAAGCTTGTCCATGTGGTCGGCTCTCAGGAATAGGGCAGGGCAATATGGCCAAAAATATTTATCACTAGATATATTTGAAAATTTGTGATAACAATATGACTGACGATATAATTGATGTGAGACAAAATAGATAAACAGACGCAGGAAGTTAACGTGTTGGCACCGTCATACGTGTTCCTGCAGAGCAGGGCTGTTTACCTGTTAGGTCACCACGGTAACCAAATCAAATCACTTTTATTCAAATCAAATCACTTTTATTGTCACATCACATGTGCAGGTACATTGGTACAGCACATGTGAGTGAAATTCTTGTGTGCGAGCTTCACAAGCAACAGAGTTGTGCAAAATACAATAATGTAAACAAGCAAAATACAAGAATGGCTACATCTGAAACTAATAAATATATGTACAATATATAATAGTGTATGCATTTCTGGATGTGTATACTAAATATTTTTCTACGTGTGTGTGTGTGTGTGTGTGTGTGTGTGTACACATATTTTACAAATTAAATAGAGTCAACAATGAATAGAATATATAAAATAAAATATACAGAGTTGAATATGTGCAAAACAGTGGCATTACTGTACAGTGTGGAGTGCATAATGTTAAAGTTCCAGTAGTGAAGCTGAGGTGTCTATGACGTGTTCAGCAGTCTGATGGCCTGATGGAAGAAGCTGTCTCTCAGTCTGCTGGTACGGGACCGGATGCTGCAGAACCTCCTTCCTGATGGAAGCAGTCTGAACAGTTTATGGCTGGGGTGACTGGAGTCCTTGATGATCCTCCCCGCTTTCCTCAGGCACCGCTTCCTGTAGATGTCTTGGAGGGAGGGAAGCTCACCTCCAATTATCCGTTCAGAGCACCGCACTACTCGCTGGAGAGCTTTGCAGTTGTAGGCGGTGCTGTTGCCATACCAGGTGGTGATGCATCCAGTGAGGATGCTCTCAATGGCACAGTGATAGAAGGTCCTGAGGATGCGGGGGCTCATGCCGAATCTTTTCAGTCTCCTGAGAAAGAAGAGGCGCTGCTGCGCCTTCTTCACTGTTTTGTTTGTGTGTACTGACCACGTAAGATCCTCAGCCAGATGTACACCAAGGAAGCGGAAGCTGCTCACTCTCTCCACAGCAGCACCGTTGATGGTGATGGGGGTGTGTACTTCTCTGCACCTCCGGAAGTCCACTATCAACTCCTTTGTCTTTGCGACGTTGAGGGTGAGATGGTTGTCTTGACACCAGTGGGTCAGGGCGCTGACCTCCTTCCTGTAAGCCGTCTCATCACCGTTGGTGATAAGACCCACCACTGTAGTGTCGTCCGCAAACTTCACAATGATGTTGGAGCTGTTAGTGGCTGTGCAGTCGTAGGTGTAGAGTGAGTACAGGAGAGGGCTCAGTACACACCCCTGTGGAGCACCAGTGTTCAGTGTGATGGGGGATGAGGTGATGCTGCCCAGTCTGACCACCTGGCGTCTGTCAGACAGGAAGCTAAGGATCCAGCTGCAGAGGGAGCTGCTCAGTCCTAGATCCTGCAGTTTCCTGTCCAGCTTCGAGGGAACGATGGTATTGAATGCTGAGCTGTAATCTACAAACAGCATTCTCACATACGTGTCTCTCTTCTCCAGGTGTGACAGGGCAGTGTGACAGTGTCAGGGCTATGGCATCATCAGTGGACCTGTTGTGGCGGTATGCGAACTGTAGAGGGTCCAGTGAGTCGGGTAGTGCAGAGCAGATGAAGTCCCTGACCAGCTTCTCGAAGCATTTGCTTACGATGGGGGTCAGGACTACAGGTCGCCAGTCGTTCAATGAGGAGATGGTGGAGGATTTGGGTACAGGGACGACGGTGGCCATTTTGAAGCAGGCTGGGACTACAGACAGAGAGAGGGAAAGGTTGAAGATGTGCGTGAACACTCCAGCCAGCTGAGCCGCGCATGACTTGAGGACGCGGCCGGGAATCCCGTCCGGACCTGTAGCTTTGCGTGCGTTCACCTTCCTGAAGCACCTCCGCACATCCTCCTCAGACACAGTGTGCGCACTGACGTCATCCGCGGTGCGCACACTGTCCGGTCTCATGGTGTTCGCTGCGTCGAATCTAGCGTAGAATACGTTTAGATCCTCACACAGAGAGGCCGTGGTCTGCGGTGTGCTGGTTTTCCCTCTAAAGTCTGTGATCGTGTTTAGTCCCTGCCACATACTCCGAGGGTTGTCAAACTGTTGCTCCACCCTGTCCCTGTACTCACGTTTGGCTGCTTTGATCGTCTTCCGGAGTTGGTAATGTGCGTGTTTGTAGTCCGATGTGTTCACGGAGGCAAAGGCGGTGCTCTGTGCCGCCCGAACATCTCCGTTAATCCAGGGTTTTTGATTTGGGAAGGATTTAACTGTTCTGGATGGGACGACATCTTCCACGCATTTCCTGATAAATCCGCAGACTGAGTCTGTATACTCATCAATGTCCCTAGCAGCCACGTAACCAGTGCCCATCAGCATTTTAAATGAGCTGATTCAGTGTGCCGAACACCAAGCCAAACAGGAAGTCATCTGCTTCAAAGTAAAGGTTCATCCTAACATTCATGCTGGTCACATCATCGATCTACCCGCTGAGGGACGGCTCGAGCTGAACATTGATCATCCTTCACATCAATCACATCTTAAGTGTGATTTCATAGCAGAATGAACACCGTCACTCTCCGTCAATGGTTTAATTGGAATGTTTCCGGGGGGTTTTCTTCTTCCCCGCCCCCCCTCTTTTTTATGCTGCTCACCATTGTCCTTGGTTTCTTTCTTTTTATTTTCTTTCACTACTTCGATCACCTGCTTCCAGACTCATCCACAAACAACATCCTTTATTTCGACACATACGCACAGCACGATCATGCATAGTCATGCGCTCAACAGCAGCACATTTGCATCAGTCAGACAGCGCACACAGTCGTTTAGGATACACACACTTAAGCCAAGCGTACTCATATTAGTAAATATGCATACACATAGTCAAACTCAGGGAGCATCTCGCCACACATTTTCTCTCTCTCTCCTTCTCTTTATTTACGAATAAGTGACGTATTCTCTCCACCTGTCTAAGCAACGCACACAGCGTACATCCCTAGTTATACACAGTCATCTATGGGGGCACTGAGGTTCATTACATGGAATATAAATGGAGCTGGCTCCAGAGAAAAGAGGTTAAAAATATTTAACCAACTCAAAAAACTACAGGCAGATGTTGTCCTTTTACAAGAGACCCACAGACCTCTTAGAGGTTCGAATGAACTTAAAACACCTCAGTTTCCTAATGTGTTCTCAGCTTGTTATAATTCTAGACAAAGGGGAGTAGCAATTTTAATACATAAAAATATTAATTTCACAGTACTCGATACAGTTATAGATCCAGAGGGCAGATTCTTAATCATTAAACTATCTATACTTGATAAAAAGCTATGTATTGCAAGTGTATATGGTCCAAATGTTGATGATCCCTCATTCTTTCACGGTTTTTTCAGTGCACTCTCTGAACACTTAGATGGCACACTTGTTCTTGGAGGCGACCTCAACCTTGGACTAAATGAAGACATGGATAGGCTCAATACAGCGGGAACTCAGCGTAATTGGCAGTCCACAAATATAATCAAACAGTATATGAGTGACTTTGGTCTTTGCGATGCATGGCGCTCCCTTCACCCCACCAGTAAGGAATATACTTTTTTCTCACATGTCCATCACTCCTACTCTCGTCTGGATTATTTTTTGGTCAGCAGCTCACTGCTGAACGACATTTCAGACACTGAGATTCACCCTATAGCTGTCAGCGATCATGCTCCTGTATCTTTAACACTAATGCACAAGAATAATACTACGCCAAGAAAAAACTGGAGATTTAATACATCACTACTTAAAGATGAAGACTTTATTAAATATTTTAAAAAAGAGTGGACTTCATATTTGGACTATAATGACACTCCCGAAACATCAGCTTCTGTTCTATGGGAAGCAGGGAAAGCTGTGATGAGAGGTAAAATAATTTCTTTCTCATCACATAAAAAGAAAAAAGAAAACAAAAATATTCAGGAATTAGAAAAAAACATCAAATCACTAGAAGAAGCCTACGCGTCCCACCAAGATCAGGAAACATTGAACAAAATATGCAAAACAAAACTAGATTTAAATGAGATAATTGATAAAAAAATAAAAAATAAAAAATCTTTGTACAAAGACTACACTTACAAAATAATGAACATGGTAATAAATCCAGTCAATTTCTAGCAAACCAGCTAAAAATAAATAAAGAAAAAAACAACTATATGTGCTGTTCAAGATTCATCTGGGAACACAGTATACAGGGAGTGCAGAATTATTAGGCAAGTTGTATTTTTGAGGAATAATGTTATTATTGAACAACAACCATGTTCTCAATGAACCCAAAAAACTCATTAATATCAAAGCTGAATATTTTTGGAAGTAGTTCTTAGTTTGTTTTTAGTTTTAGCTATTTTAGGGGGATATCTGTGTGTGCAGGTGACTATTACTGTGCATAATTATTAGGCAACTTAACAAAAAACAAATATATACCCATTTCAATTATTTATTTTTACCAGTGACACCAATATAACATCTCCACATTCACAAATATACATTTCTGACATTCAAAAACAAAACAAAAACAAATCAGCGACCAATATAGCCACCTTTCTTTGCAAGGACACTCAAAAGCCTGCCATCCATGGATTCTGTCAGTGTTTTGATCTGTTCACCATCAACATTGCGTGCAGCAGCAACCACAGCCTCCCAGACACTGTTCAGAGAGGTGTACTGTTTTCCCTCCTTGTAAATCTCACATTTGATGATGGACCACAGGTTCTCAATGGGGTTCAGATCAGGTGAACAAGGAGGCCATGTCATTAGTTTTTCTTCTTTTATACCCTTTCTTGCCAGCCACGCTGTGGAGTACTTGGACGCGTGTGATGGAGCATTGTCCTGCATGAAAATCATGTTTTTCTTGAAGGATGCAGACTTCTTCCTGCACCACTGCTTGAAGAAGGTGTCTTCCAGAAACTGGCAGTAGGACTGGGAGTTGAGCTTGACTCCATCCTCAACCCGAAAAGGCCCCACAAGCTCATCTTTGATGATACCAGCCCAAACCAGTACTCCACCTCCACCTTGCTGGCGTCTGAGTGGGACTGGAGCTCTCTGCCCTTTACCAATCCAGCCACGGGCCCATCCATCTGGCCCATCAAGACTCACTCTCATGTCATCAGTCCATAAAACCTTAGAAAAACCAGTCTTGAGATATTTCTTGGCCCAGTCTTGACGTTTCAGCTTGTGTGTCTTGTTCAGTGGTGGTCGTCTTTCAGCCTTTCTTACCTTGGCCATGTCTCTGAGTATTGCACACCTTGTGCTTTTGGGCACTCCAGTGATGTTGCAGCTCTGAAATATGGCCAAACTGGTGGCAAGTGGCATCTTGGCAGCTGCACGCTTGACTTTTCTCAGTTCATGGGCAGTTATTTTGCGCCTTGGTTTTTCCACACGCTTCTTGCGACCCTGTTGACTATTTTGAATGAAACGCTTGATTGTTCGATGATCACGCTTCAGAAGCTTTGCAATTTTGAGACTGCTGCATCCCTCTGCAAGATATCTCACTATTTTTGACTTTTCTGAGCCTGTCAAGTCCTTCTTTTGACCCATTTTGCCAAAGGAAAGGACGTTGCCTAATAATTATGCACACCTGATATAGGGTGTTGATGTCATTAGACCACACCCCTTCTCATTACAGAGATGCACATCACCTAATATGCTTAATTGGTAGTAGGCTTTCGAGCCTATACAGCTTGGAGTAAGACAACATGCATGAAGAGGATGATGTGGATTTAGCTGACAGGTCAGGCTAGGTAGCGAGAGGAGTGACCCAGGCTCCCTGAGCAGCGATGGACTTATCTTTTATTATATGTATTTTTGGTAGTGCTGTCCTCCTTCCCCCTGTTTGCAGATATGAGTGTGTGTGTGTGTGTATGGATGCAGGTGTGTCTGCGAATACTTGTTTACAGGCGCCTTCAAATATTAGGTTTCTCTCCTCCAAGTCTCTGTTAGTACATGACTTAATAATTGATCAACAAATTGATTTACTCTGCCTTACAGAAACCTGGTTGCAGCAGGATGATTATGTTAGTTTAAATTAATCAACACCCCCGAGTCATTCTAACTACCAGAAACCTCGAAGCACAGGCCGAGGGGGCGGTGTGGCAGCAATTTTTCACACCAGCCTATTAATTAATGAAAGACCAAGACAGACTTTTAATTCATTTGAAAGCCTGATGCTTAGCCTCGTCCACCCCAGCTGTGAAACTCAGAAACCAGTCTTACTTGTTATCATCTATCGTCCACCTGGGCCTTACACAGAGTTTCTGTCTGATTTCTCAGACTTTATATCTGATTTAGTTCTGAGCTCAGATAAAATAATTATTGTGGGTGATTTTAACATCCATGTAGATGCTAAAAATGACAGCCTCAACATGGCATTTAATATTAGACTCAATTGGCTTCTCTCAAAATGTAAAAGAACCCACCCACCACTTTAATCACACTCTAGATCTTGTGTTAACATATGGCATAGAAACTCAACATTTAACAGTGTTTCTTGAAAACCCTCTCCTGTCTGATCATTTCCTGATAACATTTACATTTACAATGATTGATTACACAGCGGTGGAGAGTAGACTTTATCACAGTAGATGTCTTTCTGAAAGCGCTGTAACTAAGTTAAAGAATATAATCCACCCACTGTTATCATCTCCAATGCCCTGTACCAACACAGCAGAGCAGCTATCTGAACACTACTCTAACAGAGGTCGATCATCTTGGTAATAATTTCACCTCCTCACTACGTACGACTCTGGATACTGTAGCTCCTGTGAAAAGTAAGGTCTCTAGTCAGAAGTACCTGACTCTGTGGTATAATTCTCAAACACGTAGCCTAAAGCAGATGACTCGTAAGCTGGAGAGGAAATGGCGTGTCACAAATTTAGAGGATCATCATTTAGCCTGGAGAAATAGTTTGCTGCTTTATAAGAAAGCCCTCCACAAAGCCAGAACATCTTACTATTCATCACTGATTGAAGTAAATAAGAACAACCCCAGGTTTCTCTTCAGCTCTGTAGCCAGGCTGACAAACAGTCAGAGCTCTGTTGAGCCAACCATCCCTTTAACGTTAACTAGTAATGACTTCATGAACTTCTTCACAGCTAAAATATTTATCATTAGAGAAAAAATTACCAGTAATCATCCCACAGATGTAATATTATCTACAGCTACTCTTAGTACCATTGATGTTAAGTTAGACTCTTTTTCTCTAATTGATCTTTCTGAGTTAACTTCAATAATTACTTCCTCCAAACCATCAACGTGTCTTTTAGACCCCATTCCTACAAAACTGCTCAAAGAAGTCCTGCCATTAATTAATTCTTCGATCTTAAATATGATCAACCTATCTCTAATAATCAGCTATGTACCACAGGCCTTCAAGCTGGCTGTAGTTAAACCTTTACTCAAAAAGCATCTCTAGACCCAGCAGTCTTAGCTAATTATAGGCCAATCTCCAACCTTCCTTTCATATCAAAGATCCTTGAAAGAGTAGTTGTCAAACAGCTAACAGATCATCTGCAGAGGTTTATTTGAAGAGTTTTATTCAGGTTTCAGAGCTCATCACAGCACAGAAACAGCTTTAGTGAAGGTTACAAATGATCTTCTTATGGCCTCTGACAGTGGACTCATCTCTGTGCTTGTCCTGCTAGACCTCAGTGCAGCGTTCGATACTGTCGACCATAATATCCTATTAGAGCAATTAGAACATGCTGTAGGTATTACTGTTGTGGGATTCATCGGGAAACTAGCGGATGATACCGTGGAGACAAAGACTATCACAACGTTTCCCAACCAGAAGCCGTGGGTGGATAAAACCATCCACGACGCTCTGAGATCCCGCACTGCTGCCTACAACACGGGACTCACGACGGGGGACATGGACCTGTACAAAGCCGCGTCATATAACGTGCGGAGGGCGGTGAAAGAGGCGAAGCAGCGCTACGGGAGGAAACTAGAGTCACAACTCCAACAGAGTGACTCTAGGAGCTTGTGGCGGGGACTAAGGACAATAACGGACTATAAAGCACCAACAACCGGTATGACGAACGCGGCCGTGACTCTGGCAGACAAGCTGAACACTTTCTATGCTCGCTTCGAGGCTGCAGCTAAGGACTCCAACAATGCTAGTGCTAGCGGCGCTAACGGCTGCAGACAGGAAGATACTGCCAGCACCGGAAACGTGCTCGTCATCTCCGAGCATGAAGTAAGGAGAGCCTTCAAGAGAGTGAACACCAGGAAAGCAGCAGGCCCAGACGGCATCCCAGGTCGTATCCTCAGAGACTGCGCATACCAGCTAACTCCTGTGTTCACTGAGATATTCAACATCTCTTTATCTCAGTCGGTCATCCCCACATGCTTCAAAGAGTCCATTATTATGTTAAAATGCTCTTCATAGACTACAGCTCTGCATTTAACGCCATAATTTCCTCCACACTCACCACCAAGCTGGAGCATCTGGGACTCAGCTCATCTATGTGTCTGTGGATCTCCAACTTCCTAACTGGCAGACCACAGGCAGTAAGGATGGGCGGACATGTCTCAGCCTCCACCACTCTCAGCACTGGAGCCCCCCAGGGGTGTGTTCTGAGCCCCCTGCTGTACTCTTTGTACACATATGACTGTGTGTTCACTACCAGCTCCACCACCATCATCAAGTTTGCTGACGACACCGTCGTGGTGGGCCTGATCTCTGATAACAACGAGACGGCCTACCTGAAGGAGATTAGGAATCTGGAGAACTGGTGCCAGAGGAACAACCTCCTTCTAAACGTCAGTAAGACAAAGGAGCTGATAGTGGACTTCAGAACTAAGCAGGAGAGGAACTACCAGACCCCCGTCATCAACGAGTGCCCAGTGGAGAGAGTGGACAGCTTCAAATACCTCGGAGTTCACATCACGCAGGACCTGTCATGGTCCTGTCACATCAACACCGTGGTGAAAAAGGCCCGTCAGCGTCTCTACCACCTCAGACGCTTGAGAGACTTCCAACTGCCCTCCAAGGTGCTCAGGAACTTTTACTCGTGCACCATAGAGAGCATCCTGACGGGAAACATCTCAACCTGGTTCGGGAACAGCACCATGCAGGACAGACGAGCTCTACAGAGGGTTGTGCGGTCAGCTGAGCGCACCATCCGCTCCGAGCTCCCTGACCTGCACTCAATCTACAGCAGGCGGTGCTGGACCAAGGCCAGGAAGATGGTGAAGGACCTCAGCCATCCCAACAACAGACTGTTCTCTCTGCTGAGGTCAGGAAAGCGATTCCGCTCCCTGAAGACCAACACAGAGAGACTGAGGAGGAGCTTCTTCCCGCAGGCGATACGGTCTCTCAATCACACCACCACACAGTACTGACCCACACATACAGTTCTTACACACACTGGACTTTCTGGACATTGTTTTCACTTCATCACTTAAATAACTTTAAGCATATTTGCACTGCACAACACATAATGTGGATTGCACAACACTGGACACTATATTCTTCATTTCCAGTTAATACTTGTACAGCTGCTGTTATTGTGTATATATTTATTTATATTTAGATTTCTTCATACATTCTTATATAGTTCTATATTGTGTATTTTGTTGTACAGTTATTTTATTTTCAACTTTAATTTATATATTTTATCTTATTCTTTCCCGGTTAAATTTACCCTTCATTCTAATTTGTGTTGTACAGTTATTTCATTTTTAACCTTAATTTATATTTTATTCCTTCTTAGTTAAATTTACCCTTTTTAATTTTTCATATTATTTCCTATCTTATTCATAGCCTTTTCCTTTTTTGTTTTCTTTAGGTCACGAGCAGTTGTCCAAGCATTTCACTACATATCGTACTGTGTATGACTGTGTACGTGACAAATAAAATTTGAATTTGATTTGAATTTGTATTACAGGTACTGTGCTGCAGTGGTTTGTATCATATCTATCTAATAGACTCCAGTTTGTGCATGTAAATGGAGAGTCCTCTTCACACACTGAGGTTAATTATGGAGTTCCACAGGGTTCAGTGCTAGGACCAATTCTGTTTACATTATACATGCTTCCCTTAGGCAGCATCATTAGAAGACATAGCATACATTTTCACTGCTATGCAGATGACACCCAGCTCTATCTGTCCATGAAGCCAGATAACACACACCAATTAGTTAAACTGCAGGAATGTCTTAAAGACATAAAGACCTGGATGGCCGCTAACTTTCTGCTTCTTAATTCAGATCAAACTGAGGTTATTGTACTCGGCCCTGAAAATCTTAGAAATATGGTATCTAAGCAGATTCTTACTCTGGATGGCATTACCTTGGCCTCCAGTAACGCTGTGAGGAACCTTGGAGTCATTTTTGACCAGGACATGTCCTTCAACGCACATATTAAACAAATATGTAAGCCTGCTTTCTTCCATTTGTGCAACATCTCTAAAATTAGAAATATCCTGTCTCAGAGTGACGCTGAAAAACTAGTTCATGCATTTATTACTTCCAGGCTGGATGACTGTAATTCATTATTATCAGGAAGTCCTAAAAACTCCCTGAAAAGCCTTCAGCTAATCCAAAATGCTGCAGCAAGAGTCCTGACAGGGACTAGAAAGAGAGAGCAGATTTCTCCTGTTTTGGCTTCCTGTTAAATCCAGTGAACTGGACATGTGTGTGCTTAATAAACTGGCAAATTACAGCAGGATTTTCCTATTCTCGGTCAGAAGGCACAGGTGACTTATATGATGAAAGAGAGGGTCCACAGCAATGAGAATTAGGGTTCCTTTAATCCAAAACATCTCCAGAAGTAAATTCGTGTGAGTATATGTATGTGTGTGGTTCTGTAAAATAACAGAAATTACAATTAGCAAACAATTAAAGTCAACCAAGCTGGTCTAAATAATACAGAAAGGGTTGAACAGAAAGTCTAATTCGAAAATGACTAAACACCACCCCCTGGTGGACACAAATGGGCTGCTGCACAGGGATAGACTCCATCTTTACTTTGGGCAGCTCAGTTCACAAGGGTAGCACCATTTTGGTCAAATCAGCGTGAATATACATTGTCTCGTGGCTACACAAACCGCTGGAAAACTCTATAAAAGCATCACACAATGTACATAGGCAAGTATATGATAAGTTACAACCATAGAACAAACAAATACAAGGCACTTACTTATCATCACGCACACGCACGACACATGTTCAGTACAACAGCCCAGCTCCACCAGCGCTATCACGGTGAACCAGCGCAAACACAAACAAAGGATGGGAGTAATGTACCATCTTAGCAGTGGTTAGAGGGGTCCGTGGAACAGTCTATATACACAAAATCACAGGGGTTTTATACATCCAGAATTCAAAATCCTGCTCCTCACATACAAGGTCTTAAATAATCAGGCCCCATCTTATCTTAATGACCTTGTAGTACCATATCACCCTATTAGAGCACTTCGCTCTCGCTCTGCAGGCCTACTTGTTGTTCCTAGAGTATTTAAAAGTAGAATGGGAGGCAGAGCCTTCAGTTTTCAGGCCCCTCTTCTGTGGAACCAGCTTCCAGTTTGGATTCAGGAGACAGACACTATCTCTACTTTCAAGATTAGGCTTCAAACTTTCCTTTTTGCTAAAGCATATAGTTAGGGCTGGACCAGGTGACCCTGAATCCTCCCTTAGTTATGCTGCAATAGACGTAGGCTGCCGGGGATTCCCATGATGCATTGAGTTTTTCCTTTCCAGTCACCTTTCTCACTCACTATGTGTTAACAGACCTCTCTGCATTGAATCATATCTGTTATTAACCTCTGTCTCTCTTCCACAGCATGTCTTTATCCTGTCTTCCTTCTCTCACCCCAACCAATCACAGCAGATGGCCCTGCCCCTCCCTGAGCCTGGTTCTGCCAGAGGTTTCTTCCTGTTAAAAGGGAGTTTTTCCTTCCCACTGTCGCCAAAGAGCTTGCTCATAGGGGGTCATATGATTGTTGGGTTTTTCTCTGTATCTATGAAGCACCTTGAGGCGACTTTTGTTGTGATTTGGCGCTATATAAAGAAAATTGAATTGAATTGAAATAAACGCATTGCTTACACAGAGCATCGTGCCTGGGTCCTCCTTTTCCCACATCCCCACCGTTTGCCCTGCCAAACCGCGACAGAATGATCCCGCCCAGCATTGACCCAGCTGTCTCTGAGGAGAGGCTCAGGAGGGAGGTTATGGACAGAGTTTACAGACTGTGTGAATTGTGGTGGGAGAAACCCGGGGAAGTGTTGCGTCGCGCCATGGAGAGACGGCTACAGGAAACGCTGTTTAAATTCCCCTGTCTGGTGGATTCCCATAATTCAGTTGTCCTGGACTTACTGCTCTCAACCCTCCACCTCCACTCTCCAACTCATCAGCCCGGACAGCTGGTGGATTCACAGCCTGACACGCCGGCCCCGACGTCTACACGGAAACGACATTCGCGCCGCCGGCGTTCCTCACCGCAGCCGATTTCCCGGACGTCTCAAGAGCCGGCTGTGGTAATACGTAATAATACAGACAATTTTTCATTTTCCTCACCATCTGTTTGTGTGTCTGCAGTGGACGCTGACGCTGGTGTAAGCCAGCAGGTAGCATCGCCGCCGTCGTCTCATCTGCCTGCAGCCACCATTCTGCCATCTTCTTCACCGCCTGCTACGTCGCCACCCGGACCTGCTCAGCCGCTGCCGCAGGAGCTCAACAAGCCGGAGCTGGAGCTCAGTGAGCCGGGGGAGCCAGCGCCACTGCCGGAGGAGGTCAGCAAGCCGGAGCTGGAGCAGGGCGAGCCGGAGCTCAGCAAGCGGCAGGAGCCCGCACCGCCACCGGAGGAGGGACATGCGCCGCCAGCTGAGGAGCTCGGAGAGCGGGACGAGCCCGCGCTGGCCGCTGAAGACCTCTGCAAGCCAGAGGGACCAGCACGTCCTCCGCAACCAGCAACATGGCTGCCACGTCTACATCCGGCGTGGCCACGTCCTGCACGGCCAGCACATTGGGAATAGTGGGTTGTTACGTCTCCTTGAGGGCAGGAGGGGATAACACAACAACTCCGGAAACTCGGTACAGGTGTTATGAAAAAGGTTTAATGGCAGCGCTGTCACAAAATAAACAACCCAGATTCAAACAACAAATGTGGGGGGAAAAGGGACAGTTAGGTTGTGCCAAAAAAAACACCAAAAAGACAAAACCAAAACTTAGCTGAGCTGAGCTATTATCCTAGAAAAGCAACAAACAGGAGAGAAAGACCCTGAACCTTAACTTAAAACAAGCTCAAAATTACATGGGTGGCACCAACCTACTTACCTAGTGTTTCTAACAAAAAGACTCTATGTGAGTAAGTGTATGGGGTCCCCAAACTTACCTAGTCCACTTTACTCCTACCACAATCATCAAACAAAAGAAAGCCGGCAGGAAAAACGTCACACATGTGCCAAACAATTCAAAGGAGGGAAGAGCACCACACCCAGCCACAGGTGAGTCTCCTTATCAAGGTGTTCACTCCTGGTTTGTCCAATCAGGGCCTCCCTCCTCTAATTAGTTGGACGTCCCCAGATCAGAATCAGAATCAGAATCAGAATGGGTTTATTGCCAGATGTTGAGGTTTACAACATTAGGAAATTGCTGCGGTGCTTCAGTGCAGACAATAAGAATTAAAGTGCTATGTAGAAAGAAAGATATGTGCATGAGATATACATGAGATATATACATGAGAATAAGAATTATGAGTGCTACGTAGAAAGATATATACATGAGTGCAGGTGGTGATCAGTGCCAAACATGAAATGATGCAGTGACACAGCGTAGGGTCATGTGTTAGTGGCGGGGACAATCATGTGGTTATTGTTCATGTGTCCAACAGCAGAGGGGAAGAAACTGTTCTTGTGGCGAGAGGTTCTGGTGCGAATGGACCGGAGCCTCCTGCCTGAGGGGAGCAGGTCAAACAGACTGTGTCCAGGGTGAGAAGGGTCAGCTGAGATCCGAGCTGCACGCCCCAGTGTCCTGGAGGTGTACAGGTCCTGCAGAGATGGGAGTCTGCAGCCAATCACCTTCTCAGCAGAGCGCACAACACGCTGCAGTCTCTGTTTGTCCCTGATAGTGGCTCCAGCGTACCACACGGTGATGGAGGAGGTGAGGATGGACTCGATGATTGCGGTGTAGAATTGCATCATCGTCCGTGTTGGCAGGTTGAATTTCTTCAGCTGCCTCAGGAAGTACATCCTCTGCTGGGCTTTCTTGATGACGGAGGTGATGGTGGGCTCCCACTTCAGGTCCTGGGTGATGGTGGTACCCAGGAAGCGGAATGAGTCCACAGAGGTGATGGGGGTGTCAGTCAGGATGATGGGGGGGAGTGGGGCTGTGTGCTTCCTGAAGTCCACAATAATCTCCACTGTCTTCTGGGCATTCAGCACCAGGTTGTTGTGGCTGCACCAAGACACCAGACGTTCAACCTCTCTCCTGTAGGCAGACTCGTCCCCGTCCGAGATGAGCCCAATGACGGTGGTGTCATCTGCGAACTTGATTAGCTTGACAGACTGGTGGGTGGAGGTGCAGCAGTTGGTGTACAGGGAGAAGAGCAGAGGAGAAAGAACACAGCCCTGAGGGGAGCCGGTGCTGATGGTCCGGGAGTCCGAGACATTCTTTCCCAGCCTCACATGCTGCTTCCTGTCCGTCAGGAAGTCAGTGATCCACCGGCAGATGGGATCAGGCACATTCATCTGGGAAAGCTTGCCTCGGAGATGGTCTGGAAGGATGGTGTTGAAGGCAGAGCTGAAGTCCACAAACAGGATCCTGGCGTAGGTTCCTGGGGAGTCCAGATGCTGCAGGATGAAGTGTAGGGCCATGTTGATGGCGTCGTCTACAGACCTGTTGGCTCTGTATGCAAACTACAGGGGGTCCAGGAGGGGGGCCGTGAGGGTCTTGAGATGGGAGAGAACTAGGCGCTCAAATGACTTCATGACCACAGATGTCAGAGCCACGGGTCTGTAGTCATTTAGTCCAGTGATCCTAGGTTTCTTGGGGACAGGGATTATGGTAGAGGACTTGAAGCAGGCAGGCACATGACATGCCTGCAGTGAGGAGTTGAAGATGCCAGAAAACACTGGGGCCAGCTCGTTTGCACAGTGTCTGAGGGTGGCAGGAGACACGCCGTCTGGGCCGGGAGCTTTCCGAGCATTCAGACTCCTAAACTGCTTCCTCACATCTGCTTCATGAATATGAAGAGTTGTGGTGGGAGGAGGTGGTGTGAAATCCTCTTTTGTGTGGGGTGAGGGGGCGGGTGTTGCAGGTGAACAGTTTGAAGGTGGTGATGGCTCTATGGAGGGGGGAGAGGTGGGGGAATGAGTGTCCAAAGTGCCTCTATTGTTGGGGTCGTTGGAGTTGTGAAGGCTGCCTGATGGCTCGTCAAAACGGCAGTAAAAGTCGTTAAGGGTGTTGGCTAAGAGCAAGTCATCAGTGGAGTGGGGGGTTTTAGGCTTGTAGTTTGTAATATTCCTAAAACCTTTCCACACAGAGGCCGAGTCATTCTCTGAGATCTGCTGCTGCATCTTCTCAGAGTGCTGATGTTTGGCAACGTCCACTTCTTTAGTGAACCTGTACTTGGCCTCTCTGTAGCAGTCCCTGTCTCCGCTTCTGAACGCCTTTCTCTTTTCCAGCCACAGCTTTTTGAGTTTAGGAGTAAACCAGGGTTTGTCATTGTTATAACTCACCCTGGTGCGTGATGGCACAATGCTGTCCTCACAGAAGTGGATATAGGAGGTGACAGTGTCCGTAAACTCGTCCAAGCTGTTAGAAGCAGCCTTCATTGTGTCCCAGTCTGTAGACTCCAAACACGTGCGAAGCTCCTCCACAGCCTCGTTGCTCCACAGTTTTTTAGTCCTCACGACAGGTTTGGAGAGCTTCAGCCTCTGTCTGTACGCGGGGATCAGATGGATCATGACGTGGTCAGAAAGTCCGAGTGAAGCGCGGGGCACCGCGCGATAGGCCCCGCTGATCGTGCTGTAACAGTGGTCTAATGTTCTCTCCTCTCTGGTCGGGCATTTAATATGCTGCTTATATTTTGGAAGCTCATGGCTCAGATTGGCTTTGTTAGATTGACATCAGCCTGCAGTCTGCGACCTAAGGGAACGGCAAACAAAAGGAGAGGGAAAGAAAACATGCAGCCTGCAGACACGTAACATGGGTTGTGCTAAATTGTCGCCTGCCGGAGCTGCCATGCCGCTGCCGCCGGACCCGGGACAGGTCACCGGAGGAGCAGCGTCGCCGCCACTGGACCCGGGCCAGGCCGCCGGAACCGTTTTGCTGCTGCTGCCGGACCCATGGCTGCCCGCAGGAGCTTCAAGGCTGTCACAACTGGACTCGAGGTAGGCCCCCTAAAGCGTCCTACTGCTGTCACGGGACCCGAGGTAGGCCTCCTGAACTCTGTTATTGTTGTTGCCGCCGGGGACTGTTTTGTGGGGGGGTTTCTTTTTTTTTTTGCACCGCTGTTGGATGCGCGGTCTAACTTTGGGACTGTGACCTGGGAGGGTTTGTTATTTTGTTGTTTTTGCTTGTTTTGGTTCTGAGAGAGAGAGAGCATGGAAAATGGAAGAGCAGCGAGCACGGGGAGTCCAGACACACGGGAGCAGAGACCACAAGACACGGACTTATTGGGAAGGAAGACACGACACGGGAGTCACGGGAGAGCACGGGGATTTACTGTTATTGTTCCTGTCGTGTTATTCAATTATACGCGGGTCCACTGTACGATTCATAACCCTTGTTTATTTTTTCCCATTTCTGCTCTGCTCCCCACACACCATACCATTACATTCCAAACTCCCCGGTCTCGCCCTCTAGCTGCCGTCAGCCTAACTACACTAACCGGCTGCATTAATATCTACTGTACAATGCAATTACACCACAGTTCCATTCACTGTAAATAAATGCACTGCTTATACACAGAGCACCGCGCCTGGGTCCTCCTTTCCCCACATCCCCACGGTTTGCCCTGCCAAACCGTGACAGTTGGGAAGGACTGGTGTAACGGGGCGTTTTAATCGTGTGATGTTCCAAGCGGTAAGGACCCACGGAGACTATTTGGACCTCGCAGTCATCTTTTTATTACCGGAACTGGGTCATAAAGAAAAACACTGTTGCCCCCTGGTGGTCAAAACGCTGCTAGCCTACTGTTACTTCATAACAAATCATATTACAAGATCCTTTATTCTCCACAGCACAACATGTCTTTGCAAATAAAAACAAGTACTGACTGCTTTATTTTGGTTGCACGAGCTAAAGTTGCTGCTAGTTTCCAAAAGTGAACTTCTTCTGTTGTCTGTTGCATGGGATCACCTGTCTTTAAAGTTAGCATTTGATGCTATGTTGATCTGGTGTCTAGATACATGTGCTCGCAAAAATGTCGTGTTACCCGAGTATTTGACCCTGGCGGTGCAGATTTTACAGACTGCATAGCTCTTGTCATAGTCTTTACTGCCTTCTTTTGTCCAAAAAAGCTGCTGGGGCTGCTGCATCCTGTCCTCTTCAGTCATCAGTGAGCTAGCACTATTTGTCACACATCCACTGTTCTACTTCTCCGTTTGGCAAACTAGCCAGGAACCTCGACGTTCCATCAGAGTGAAGGTGGTGAAAATTGCCAACAACTAGCGGTTGCACCACACAGAAATAAGAAATAAACAATAAATGGATGGACATTCTCAATGAAAATACCAAAACGCTGCTTTTGAACATTGATTCAGTATGACAACACAAAATATGGAGATATTTCTTACATCCCTAGTACCAACACGTACAGCACTTTTAGATTTATGGTGCAAAAGTGGTGGAATAAATTGGTGGTAGATAAGCTGCTACTATAGAGATAGAGCATACACATGAGGACCTGACCATCTGTGAGGGTTCTCAGTCATCCCTGTGGGAGTGTTCCCAATAGGGTCTTGAATCCCCTACCCTTACACAGTTGAGCAGAAAACATGAATCTGTGATGACTCACAGTTTCAGAGACACAGATGATGTCACACAGTCACTATCAAGGTTTATTTATTTATGTGTGTCAATACGTTTTAATCAGCTGCATCCCAGACATGAAGTCATGTCACTTCCTGTCAGCTGGTAACCACCTGATGGTATGCGTGTGTGTGTCACCCCGAACTGCAACCTTTAGGCTGAAGCAGGACACTCTGAAATGCCAAACCTCTGAAACTGTCACCTGATATTACACTGACTGTGTGTGTGTGCGTGCGTGTGTGTGCGTGTGTGTGTACTCATGCTGGTGTTGTGCTTTTAAACATCCAGACGTTCTAACAGTCAATAATCTGAAATCTGCAGTCACACCAAAGGCTTGAACACTGAGCAAAACACAAGATGACAGATTAGCGATTTTGAAGCTGAAAGCATCAGGTCCTACATCTTGTTTAAAAACAGTTTCCAGCAGGTCAGCGAGGCGTCGGGATCGTCCCGTGGTTCAGAAGCTGAACTGTGTCAGAGTCTGAGCTCAGATTTTGGTGTTAAAGACTAAGGCTACGTTCACACTGCAGGTGAAAGCGCGTCAAATACGACTTTTTTGACCCTATGCGACCCATATCCGATCATGGTGTGACAGTGTGAACGGCACAAATCCGATATTTTCAAATCCGATCTGGGTCACTTTTGTATGTGGTGCTGAATCCGATACATATCTGATGTTTTAGAAAGCGACTGCTGTTTGATGGTCACGTTGCATTAAATCCATCTTTTACATCACTGACACAAGACAGACGCCAATTATCAGCGCCGGAGAAGCGCTCGATAAGACATCGTGAACGCTTCCTGTCCATCCAGTGAAACTGTTGGGAAGACAATGTTGGAGAAACGTGAACATTTTATTTGTACTGTATAATCTGCAGAGTCTGACAGAAATCTGCAACTATCCTTCGAAGCACCGCTCCTCTCTTAAACAGCAATAAGGATCATTATTAGGCCAAATGTAGATAACACAAAAACTTTATAACTTAAAGCAAAACTGGGAAATGTAAACAAGTCTTTATATTAAGGCCATCAGTCAAACATTGTTTGCTCTGGGTCTAAACAGAGCGTGTTGTGTGTGACGCCTTCTTTTGTGCATGCGGCTGCTTTGAGGGTTCACACTAGAGCGCGTTTGCCGTCGCATTTTATTTATCGTGTGAACAAGCAGATAAAAAAATCTGATTTTTAAAAAAATCGGAATTGAGCATTAAAACCTGCAGAGTGAACGCAGCCAAAGTCAGCTTTATTGTCAGAAACCGCATGTACAGATCATGCACAGGAATTTGAAATTGCAATGTTACCACGGCCCTCAGTGTGACACTAAACAACATAAAGATAAAAAAGTAAAAATCTTATAGAGTCCAACACAATCCAAGAATTTGTGTGCACATGGTGTGGGGCAGTCAGTGAAGGGTGGTGGTGGTTCAGAGTGTGTATGTTGGGTTCAGAGGGAAGAGGTGGATGCAGGTCTGGAGTTCATGTGTGAGAGCAGGGAGAGACTTCAGCATCCTGACAACCTGATGGACGAAGTCTCTCAGTCTGCTGGTTCTGGCCTGGAGGCTCTTCAAATTCAAATTCAAATTCAAATTCAAATTCAAATTTTATTTGTCACGTACACAGTCATACACAGTACGATATGCAGTGAAATGCTTAGACAACTGATCGTGACCTAAAAAAAAAAAAGGCTATGAATAAGATAGGAAATAAATATGAAAAATTAAAAAGGGTAAATTTAACTAGGAAGGAATAAAATATAAATTAAGGTTAAAAATGAAATAACTGTACAACACAAATTAGAATGAAGGGTAAATTTAACTGGGAAAGAATAAGATCAATAAATATATAAATATATATATAAATATATACACAATAACAGCAGCTGTACAAGTATTAACTGGAAATGAAGAATATAATGTCCAGTGTTGTGCAAAACCAAAGTCCAGAAAGTCCAGTGTGTGTGTAAGAACTGTATGTGTGGGTCAGTACTGTGTGGTGGTGTGATTGAGAGACCGTATCGCCTGCGGGAAGAAGCTCCTCCTCAGTCTCTCTGTGTTGGTCTTCAGGGAGCGGAATCGCTTTCCTGACCTCAGCAGAGAGAACAGTCTGTTGTTGGGATGGCTGAGGTCCTTCACCATCTTCCTGGCCTTGGTCCAGCACCGCCTGCTGTAGATTGAGTGCAGGTCAGGGAGCTCGGAGCGGATGGTGCGCTCAGCTGACCGCACAACCCTCTGTAGAGCTCGTCTGTCCTGCATGGTGCTGTTCCCGAACCAGGTTAAGATGTTTCCCGTCAGGATGCTCTCTATGGTGCACGAGTAAAAGTTCCTGAGCACCTTGGAGGGCAGTTGGAAGTCTCTCAAGCGTCTGAGGTGGTAGAGACGCTGACGGGCCTTTTTCACCACGGTGTTGATGTGACAGGACCATGACAGGTCCTGCGTGATGTGAACTCCGAGGTATTTGAAGCTGTCCACTCTCTCCACTGGGCACTCGTTGATGACGGAGGTCTGGTAGTTCCTCTCCTGCTTAGTGCTGAAGTCCACTATCAGCTCCTTTGTCTTACTGACGTTTAGAAGGAGGTTGTTCCTCTGGCACCAGTTCTCCAGATTCCTAATCTCCTTCAGGTAGGTTCTAGGTTCTAGGTTCTTTATTATTTGTCACATGCATAGTTATACAAGTATAACACACAGTGAAATGTAGCCTGACACGCTCCTCGACATGTGCAAAAATTGGGGGGGGGTGGGTGGAGGAAGAACATTATATATATATATATATATATATATATATATATATATTTAAATATATATATACACATATAGTATATACACTGGGTGAATGTGCAGTAGTAGCAGCAAGCAGGTGAATTCTGTACATTAATATGAATAGACATCTGACTATTTTACAGGATAGACAATATAAACATATTTAAAATTAAAGGAATTTGAAATGTACATTGTGCCTTGGTTTAGTGTCTGGAAGAGTCCTGTCTCAGTCAATTATAGATGATGTGAGAGGGCGGGTGTGTGTGTGTTTAGGGCACGGATGGCTTGGGGATAGAAGCTCCTCTTGAGTCTCTCTGTCCTTGCCCGGATGATGCAGAACCTTCTACCAGATTGCAGAAGTTGGAACAGTTTGTTGCCAGGATGGGACGGGTCCTTCAGTATCTGCGCTGCTCTAGTCCGGCATCTCCTGGTGTAGGTGTCCTGAAGCGGGGGGAGAGCAATCCTGCAGTAGCGTTCTGCTGTACGGATCACTCTCTGGAGAGCTTTTTGGTCCTTCACACAGCTGTTCCCAAACCACGATGTCATGTTCTGTGTGAGGATGCTCTCCACAGCGCCTGTATAGAAAATCCTGAGGATCTTTGGAGAGACCCTGAACTTCCTCAGTTGTCGTAGGTGATACAGGCGCTGCCTAGCCTTTTTGGTCTGGACCTGAATGTGGGCAGCCCATGTCAGGTCTGAGGAGATGTGGACACCAAGATACTTGAAGGACTGCACCCTCTCCACTGGAGCTCCATTGATGATGATGGGCTTGTAGTCTCTGTGCTGACCCCTTCTGAAGTCCACCACCAGCTCCTTGGTCTTGCCGACGTTCAGCTGGAGGTGGTTGTCCTGGCACCACGATGCCAGATTCTTCACTTCATCCATGTAGGCCGCCTCATCGTTGTTGGAGATGGCACCCAACACCACTGTGTCGTCAGCAAACTTCACAATGGTGTTGGAGCCATGGGTGGCCACACAGTCTGAAGTGTAGAGGGCGTAGAGCAGTGGCGAGAGGACACATCCCTGAGGTGCTCCTGTGTTGATGGTGATGCTGTTGGAGAAGCACCTGCCCACCCTCACCACCTGAGTTCTGCCAGTGAGGAAGTCCAACACCCATGCACACAGACGGCTGTTAAGGCCCAGATCCCTCAGCTTTGTGAACAGTCTGCAGGGCACTATTGTGTTAAACGCTGAACTGTAATCAACAAACAGCATTCGCACATAGTTACCCTGTTTCTTGTCCACGTGGCTGAGAGTGGTGTGTAGGACGTGGGCGATGGCATCCTCTGTGGATCTGTTGGATCTGTAGGCAAACTGCAGCGGATCTGTGGTGTCTGGGATGGAGGAGGAGATGATGTTCTTCAGCAGCCTCTCAAACACCTTCATTACTACCGAGGTCAGTGCAACTGGCCGGTAATCGTTCAGGGATGAGGGTTTGCTGTTCTTGGGCACAGGGATGATGGTGGATCTCGGTAGTCAGGCGGTAGATAGCATTAGCCGCCTGGCTAACCTCGAAACGGGCGTAGAACCGATTCAGCTCGTTGGTGAATGCAGAGTCGGCGTTGATCGGCGCAGTGTCCCTGGCTTTGTAGTCCGTAATGGTGCGTAGTCCGTGCCACATACTCCGTGTGTCGCCCTGGTGGAAGCGGGAATCCACACGTTCCCGGTACCTGCGTTTGGCATCTCTCACCGCGCGCCGCACGCCGTATGAGGCCGCTTTGTAGGCGCTCATATCGCCAGCGGCGAGACCCGCGTTGTAGGTGGCGGTTCTGGCGTTCACTGCAGTGCGGATCGATCTGTCCATCCACGGTTTCTGGTTTGGGAATGTGGTGACTCTCGCAGTGGGGATAATCTCCTCCGCTAGCATACTGACGAAGCATACTGCTACTTCCGTAAACTCGTTGATGTCGACTGCGCATGCTCTGAACATGTCCCAGTCGACGTCGTTGAGTGCGTCCTGTAGCGTAGCTTCTGATTGGGCAGTCCACCGTTTTACCTCCCTCGTGGTTACTTCTTCCCTCCGTATGCTTTGTTTATACTGGGGAATGAGGAAGATGGCGTTGTGGTCAGACTTCCCAAAAGCCGGGTGTGAGACAGCTTTGTAGCCCTGCTTGTATGGCGTGTAGCAGTGATCCAAAATCCGATCCCCTCTCGTTGGACACGAGACATGCTGGTAAAGGTTTGGCATGACTTGTCTGAGGTTCGCTTTGTTAAAGTCTCCTGCTACAATGAGGGCTGCGCCCGGGTCCTTGTTTTGAAGCGAGCTCAGCACATCATGTAATTCGGACAAAGCCATACCTGTGTCCGCTTGGGGTGGGATGTAGACCGCCGTGGCGATGACCGAGGTGAACTCACGGGGCAGATAGAAAGGGCGGCACTTAATGCTCAGGAACTCCAGATGTGGCGAGCAGCCGCTGGAGAGAGTAGAAATGCTCCTGGCATCACACCACTTTCTGTTTACCATGAAACACACTCCTCCACCTTTGGTTTTGTTCGACTCTGCCGTTCTGTCCGCGCGGAGCACAAAGAATGAATCCGACGGAGTTACGGCCTGGTCCGGCACGGTGGGGGTCAGCCATGTCTCCGTGAAGCACAGAATGTTGCAGTCCCTCATGTCACGTTGGAAGGTGACCCTTGCTCTTAGGTCATCGAGCTTGTTCTCCATGGATTGTACATTGGCCAGTAGGATACTGGGCAGTGGTGCGCGATGCGCCTGCTGTCTCAGTCTGTTCCTAATACCAGGTAGGCTCAGGTTCAGTCTCTTTCCTCATCGCAGCAAAGTGAAGAAGCTGTTGAATGAATGGGTGGAGTCACCTGTAATGCAGAGGGCTTTCTGGGTGAGGTGGGTGCAGTAGATGTCCTGGAGAGAGGGAAGAGAAGCAGCTGTGAGGATGCTCTCCATGTGCTCATTATGGGGGTTGAGGCTCTCGCACACCCAGGACTTTGGTGCTGCTTACCCTCTCCACAGCAGCACCATTGATGACTTACCAGGGTGTAACTTACCAGGGTGTAAGTTCTCCTGAAGTATATGATGATCTCCAACCCAGCATCTGACCAATCACAAAGGGGCATTTCACAGGTCGCATGACCCCTCCTCCACAGAAACGATCCTCGTGAATGCCACCTGCTCCACACGTTATCAAATGGTGACAAAAGAGATCATGAAAATATAGCAGTAAAAATTCTTCAGTTAATCACAACAAACCTTTTAACTCTGGTTAACGGTTTTATCACTGAGCGCACTCAGAGCTGCGGTTGGTTTCTAAGGCGACGGCTGCACAACCTCCCCTCGCAGCTTTGCGCGCTCTCAGCTGCAGACTCGCTGCTGTTTGACAGTAAAGAACAAAGTGAACTCAAATCTGATCTGAGCTCAGCCGGTGCAGCGGACCTGTTTCAGGAGCAGATATTAATGCTGCTCACTGCTGCTGACAGAAATAATAATGAACTTATTATTTATTAAAACATCACACTAGTAAAAACTTCACAGCCTCCGACTGTTCACACACAGAGCTGTGAGGGATCTTCCAGGAATGGCGACAGTATTTTCTGGAGAACTGATTGGTCAGCAGGTGGTGATGGAAACATCAGTAAATCGCCATGTTAAGAAATGAACCACCTTCACAGTCCAGAAGCCCCAAGCTTAACCTTGAAGGTATCCGGATAAGACGAGGTCCTGCGTCACAGTACAGCCTCCAGCTTCAGGTTCAGACCTGTCACAGGTGTTACTGCAGCACAGTTATTATACAGAAATGCATTTAAAGCACTAAACACATTGAAGCCCTGTCAGTTCTGTCTTTGTCTGTAGTTGGAGACCACGGCGAGTTCACAATGGGAATCTGTGACAGGAAGCAGGAAGCACTTCACAGTTCTCATTCCTGTTCTTGCTTGTTGTTGTTGTTGTTGTATGTCATTGTGTCCACTGTCGTGTGTCAGTCTGAAGGCCAGCTTCAGCTGCTCTAGGGCAGTGTGTCCTCTGCTGTGGTTCCTGCAAATTTCAAACATGCAGCAGTGCAGCCGCTGCCTTGATCACACAGCCTTAGCTAATTATGTTTCCAAGATGCCTTTACTTTCCAAGGCTTTAGAGAAAATTGTTTTCAGTCAACTGAGATGGATGGAATTTTTTTTGTGTGATTTATTTAATTATTTTATTTATATCTTATGTAATTTTATTATTTAGTTCAAATCTACAGCACTTTGTGCTTTATGAATAAAAGTGATGATGATGATGATGATGCTCTGCTGTTTGTGGATGAGCTGTGTTCATGTTGAAGGTATTCAGGCATGGTCCACAGCTCTGAGGGTATGAACATCACCAACCTCTGAGCTCTGCTTCATGAATCTCTGAATCATCAGCACAGACGATGGAGTCACTGACCTTGTTCTTACCTGCTGACCTGTCTGTTCTTGGCTGTTTGTGTCACCTCTCTCTGTGTCTGTTGATCTTGTTGTTCAAATAAATGTGAACTGAAGAGTCTGGGCCTGTGTAAATTTAAGTTTGAAGCAGACGTATGACCCTTTGTTGACACCTGAGTAACTCTGCTGTGGTTTGAACTGCTGCAGAAGTGTCCTTAAGTCAAACCTGCAGAGCTCAGCTGTGAGTTCTTGTTTGTCTGCAGGACTTGTTTATCTCTGGAAACAATCAGCTTGTCCTCCGCTCCACTTAGCACAGCGAGGAGATGTTTCCCAGCATGCTCTCTGCCCGGTGCAGTCCTGGTGACAACAGCTGTCCTCTCACTGATGTCATGGTTTCATGCGGTAGTGTTTTTTTTTAGCTGTGTGTGTGTGTGTGTGTGTGTGTGTGTGTGTGTGTGTGTGTGTGTGTGTGTGTGTGTGTGTGTGTGTGTGTGTGTTGCCCTCAGTAGCACTTGATTCACTTCCTGTGAACACCTGAGCTCAGAGCAGCTGCAGGCTGTCACAGATCAGAACACCTGAGACTCACGGGTCTCTGTGGCTCCGCCCCCACCCCTTTAGACAAACGGAAGATTCACATTAGGTACCTATTACCTTGCAGTACTGACCTTTGACCTCTGAGACAGTTTTCTGTCCTATATCAGTTGCTTGTCCACTTAACAACAGCATAACCACAGCCTCACCAAGCTTTAAACTGTGCAGCACTGTCATCGCTCAGTTCCTGGCTGTTCCTCTCAAAGTGGAAACACACACTTCTTCTCATTCTAAATATAAACAGCTGTCCTGTGAGCTGCATGTCATAAACCTGCAGATGAACCACGGCAGAGTTTGATCTGCTGATGAACTGCTGAGACCGACATGAGAAGATGAAGAGGATAATGCTGATGAAGGTGGCGTGGTGGTAGACTTCCTGTGATGTTTGACTTAAGCTTGATAAAATCTTGTGGCAGCTCCTGCAGGCAGACTCCCACTCAGTAGACAAAGTCAGCCTTTTCTCTTTCTCTCTCTCTCTGTTTACTCAAGTAGCTCAGGAAAATGTACTGGTTCATTTCCAGTAACTGATCAGCTGACCAAGAGCAGCGATCATTCAGGCAGGTGATGAGCACAGGTAGGACGGAAGTTTGGAAACGAGGCTCAACAGAACAGTTCCCTGTGGTTTTTTCTTCTTCACCTCTGATTTGGACTTCCTGCAGCTTATATGTTATTTATTCTTATTTCCTGCTGTCTGGTGTAAATGTCAAACAAGCATCTTCACACTGGGCCCTGCAGGAGCCCATCAGAGCTCCTTCAGACCTTTATCAGTCCTTATTCGTCACAGTCCGGGGTCTGTGACCCAGCATTTTGTGTTTTTGAATTATGAATAGTCTTTGATTTCATTGTTATTTCGTTTCTAGTCTCTTAATTTCTGTCTCTGTGCTTCCCCTGAGTTCCTTGTGTCATGTCCAGTGTTGGGACTAACGCGTTATTAAGTAACGCGTTACAGTAACTACGTTATTATTGTGGTAACGAGCACGGTAACTAGTTATTATGCCAAAATCAGGAACGCGTTAGTCGTTACTGGGATTTAGATAGGGTCGTTACTCGTTACTTCGTGTGGTGGCTATCGCGGAGCTTCCACAGATTCAGTAACATTAGCAAGTGGTGGAGGCCAGCAGGTGGATGAGAGAAAGCAACACGTTCTGGGGCTGGAGAAAGGGGATGCAGAAGGAAAAGAGACCCGAGGCGGCCGCCGGTCCGAGTGTGACCTGAACTCCAGGTAAGAAGTTATGACCTGCAGTCTCTCTGGGTCAGATATAAACCAAGTTTAGGTGGAGTTTATTTTCGTTATGCTGACTTTTTCCGTACTGCGTGCTAGCTAGCATGACGGAGTTTCTATACAGCTGGGTGGTGCTATGATGTTAATGATGTTGAACTTTATTTTGTTCATAAGTTATTAGAGTTGCCAACCGTCCCGTCTGGTATTCAGAGAAAATATTACGCGTTTCGTATTGAGGTGAAAAGGAACAGTTTGTCCCGTAATTCAGCTACAATGAAAAAGGCACAAAGCTGGAGTTATTCTGTGTCTTTGCTGCACAGCTGCCTCTTCTTCTCTCATTCTCCCCTCTCCCGTTTCTACTTCAATCATGAAACTGATCGATGATCAGCTGATCGGCTCTCTTGTTTATTTATCGCCCACTTTGCGCCAGAAAGAGGAAACCAGCGGATGTCGCGCTAAACAACAGCAGCATGTTTAAGCTTGATCAGCTGTTGTTAGAATGTATTTAATATTAATTTCTAGTATCAGCTGATGTTTGCTGGAGCCACAGCTGTAAAGCTGCTGGTCATGATATGGTTTGGTTATCTGGTGAGAGGGAAACATGAAGATGAAACCAGGAGATGTCCTTACTGGATCATCAGAGCTGTGATGGAGAAACAGGTTTACCTTTTAGGTGACATGGATGAGTTGAAGTTATGAACTGTTTCTGAGAGACAAATAACACCAGGATCCTTTTCTAAGCAGCTGACAGCTGGTAACTGTGCAGGGGCGGATCTAGCAAAGTTTTGCCAGGGGGGCAGGTAGGGCATTAACAGGGAGAGGTGGGCACAAAGAAATACTTTTCTATCTTATTCTCATTTAAAATTTCTAGCTTTTAAAAAATAATTATCTGAATCTTACAACAAACGATTGATAGATTGATGCATATATACCATCAAAACAGTGTACATCACTGTCACAACAGCGTTTGTTTTCATTCAAAGGCTTTATGATTTTTCCTATAATGGCGGGCCGGTCTGTAGTCAAATTCTCCGGGCCAATTTTCTGTCCCAGTCCAGCCCTGTATGCAGCTCATCTGCAGTCTGGTGTTACCTACATCTTCCTATTCAGAAGGCAGAATTTCCGAGTTCTGAGTACAATCAAAGCACCACGACTGCAGTTTTTGTGTTGGATGTAAAAGGCGCACCTGACGCTGTGACGTAGGCTAGAATCATGGCAGCAGTCAATGACGGTCCAGGTGTGGGATTTCTCTCGTGGAAATATGCACATTATCTTTTCCTTTCTATTGGTAGGTGGCACAGTGCACTGTGGCAGGTAAGCAAGCTAGAAGACTGGCAAAGTTATGGAAGAAACACATTAACAAGAGAATTCTGAGTAAAACCAAAGTTACTTTCCCTAGTAACTAGTTACTTTGAAAGTAACGAGTAACTTGAAGTAACTGAGTTACTTTTGAGAGAAGTAACTAGTAATGTAACTAAGTTACTATTTTAAAGTAACTTACCCAACACTGGTCATGTCTGACCCAGTTGTGTCATGTTTCCTGTTTTACTTTGACAGTCTCGAGTGCCTGCCTTACGTTTCCTGTTTTACTTTTCAGTTTTGCTTCCCCCAGCCTCGTTGTGTGTCATTTCCTCGTTATCCCTCTACAATCATATGACCCCCTCAGAGGGGTCAATTGTGTGTTTAAGCCCTCGTGTTCCTCTGTTTGTCGCCAGATCATCTACGTATTTCCCAGTGCATTTCCTATTTTTCAGTTTTCACATCTCAAGGTTTTAAAGTTTTTTATACATGTTTCTAGTTTCCTTCCTGTTTAGCTTTTGTCAGTGTAGTCATTATCTTACTGCGCTGTGTTTGTGTTTCTTCTGCCTCAACAAAAGGTGTGTTTTCAGTTTAAGTCCGTTGCCAGTGTTTGCATTTGGGTCCACACTCTCTCTCCACTCCACCCCTTTGCTACTACAGTTAGGTGGAGTGGAGAGTATTGTAATGTAGACCCTACAATAATACATACAGAGAAAAAAACCCAACAATCATATGACCCCCATGAGCAAGCACTTTGGCGAGAGTGGGAAGGAAAAACTCCCTTTTAACAGGAAGAACCAGGCTCAGGGAGGGGCGGGGCCATCTGCTGTGATTGGTTGGGGTGAGAGAAGGAAGACAGAATAAAGACATGCTGTGGAAGAGAGACAGAGGTTAATAACAGATATGATTCAATGCAGAGAGGTCTATTAATACATAGTGAGTGAAGAAGAAACACCCAGTGCATCATGGGAATCCCTCAGTAGCCTACACCTATTGCAGCATAACTAAGGGGTGACCGTGGCTCAGGGGGTTGGGAAGCGCATCTGTAACTGGAAGGTTACCAGTTCGATCCCCGGGCTCTCTGTCCTGGTCGTTGTGTCCTTGGGCAAGACACTTTACCCTACTTGCCTACTGGTGATGGCCAGAGGGGCCGATGGTGCGATATGGCAGCCTCGCTTCTGTCAGTCTGCCCCACAACTGTAGCTGCCTCCACCAGTGTATGAATGTGAGAGTGAATGAATAGTGGCATTGTAAAGCGCTTTGGGTGCCTTGAAAAGCGCTATATAAATGCAATTATTATTATAAGGGAGGATTCAGGGTCACCTGATCCAGCCCTAACTTTAGCAAAAAGGAAAGTCCTCCATCAGACATCCATCACGATCTCTTCACACCTCAGGACTCTTTTCAGTCATTTGATCCACAGTCTGATTAATCACACATCAGTCAGTAATCAATAACAGGCCCTGATGCCCTTTAATTCAACTTTCTGAACATTGTTTTGTGTTTAAGCTTTGAGTTTTGACTTGAGGCCTCCCCTGTGAGTTTTCATTCTCACTGAGAGTCTGTCAGAGGTTCAGCTTCTCCTTGCTTTCTGTCATCTATCTCCTGTTTCAGTGCTGGATTTTCATATTAAAGCGAGAGTAACAGCATCTTTATTAGAGATGGCACGATACCACTTTTTTATGTCCGATACCGATATCATAAATTTGGATATCTGCTGATACCGATATGAATCCGATATAGTGTTTTTTAATCAACAAAACTGTTTTTTTTAAATATCTTGCTGCATTTTGTATAAGTTCATACTCAAGTTTAAAACAACAACTACACTAAAGCTATTCTGTTATACCTGTATGCAAAAAAAATATTTCATAGTTCAGCAATACTGATCAATCTAATAAACTTAAACCTACACCATCCTCCCTATTCTGGTATTTTAAAGAGTACTTAGCATAAATATTAAGCAACCTAACTAATAGGGTTCCAACTCCCAGCAACAAAAATAAATAAATAAAAAATAGGGAACCACCCCTCACGCTCCACCTCATGATGCTTAATCGACGTAATCAACCTTAGTTTGATGCAGTGTGAAAAAAAATGCACAGAAATCAATTATTTTTCAAGAAATATTAAATAGATTCAACATCTTTCTTCAACAAAATTGCAGACTGCACAGATGGTACCTTCCCAAAGGAAAAAGTACTATAGCTTACTAGGGTATATTAGACTTAATAGTTACTATATACAGTAATGGACTTCTATTCATTTTACATCAGATTAAAACTTTGGGTGTCAGATAATTATTTATTAAAAGCTAGACCTTTTAAATGAGAATAAGAAAGAAAAGTATGTCTTTGTGCCCCCTTTTCCCTGTTAATGCCCTATCGGCCCCCCTGGCTAAACTTTGCTAGATCCGCCCCTGCACAGTTACCAGCGTCAGCTACGTAGAAAAAGATCCTCGAGTAGAAAGTAATATTAAATAAATTCTAACAACAGCTGATCAAGCTTAAACGTGCTGCTGTTGTTCAGCCGCTGGTTTCCTCTTTCTGGTGCAAAGTGGGCCAAAAACAAACAAGAGAGACGGACTCACGACAGAAAAGCCGATCAGCTGATCATTGATCAGTTTCATGATTGAAGTAGCAGCAGGAGAGGCAGTCGCTCGTTAAGCTTAACGCAGGAATGCTTTACAAACATTCAGAGATGGACTTACACACTTGCTTTACTTCTCTCGGGGATAACTTTGTCGGAGATGAAATGCCGGGTTGCTAGCGAAGCTCCACATGCTATCCAGACCACCACAGGTCCCGCATGCCACCGCCGCTCTATCACGTGATGCATACTGCTCTGACGTGCTAACGTTCTGAGGCGAGTTATAGCGTGTTGCAAGTTTTGTGAGGTGCTTTCGTGATATTTAATGGATCGATTACATTTTTTATTTTTCTCCGATACCCGATCCAGTAATTTAGGTCAGTATCGGACCGATACCGATACGTAATATCGGATCGGTCCATCTCTAATCTTTATGTGGCCATCTCAGGCACAGCAGCCCCACCCACCTGTCCAAACCTTCAGTCAGAAGAAACTGAGTGGAGAGTCAGTATCAGAAGGATCATTTTGAACTGTGAATCATACAAAGCTGCTCTAGAGACCTGGGACAAACATACAGCACTTAAATGAACATGTTTGAGGAATGCTTTGCTGTGATCTATCCTTGTTAGGAACTTGTTCCTATTAAAAATGATCTCTTCCAAAAATATCTCTGTAAATGTCAGCGAGAAACTGTGAGGAAGAGGAGCAGGAGGAGTTTCAGACAATGAAGATTTTTGTAATGGGAGGAGAAAATGTTGCATGACGGTGAGCTGAGGAAACCTGGAGGGTTAGAAGTTGCAGGGATAACGTTTGTGCTCCATCTCCGTCCAACACAGAAACTCGGCAGGGTTCAAAAACCCGTAAAAACTTCAAAATGACAAAGTCCTCATTACAAGTGTTCAGGCTTATTGAGGAGCACTTATTGAGAAGATGTTCATTAAAACAACACATGAAGAAGCTGCCGTCCTCGGTCCAAGTCATTTGACTCCTCCCCCCCTGCTGATGAGGCGGAGCCTAACACCCCCTCCTCAAAGGGAGCGGGGTTTGTGTGACAGACAGAGAGTGGCAGAGAGGGATAGAGCGTCGGAGCTGCTGCTACTCTTTCATCAATAATCAGTCATCGTCATCTGATGCAATTGCTGTCAATAACCTACAGATCCACAGGGGACGGTCCGATCAGCAGCTGGAAGGTAAGACTGCTGGTTTGTGTATTTAAGGTCAGAGTTGGCAAAAACAGCAGATTTAAGAGTGAGGAGAGTGCTTTCAGATTACTGGAGCAGATTTAACGGGATGAAGAGGAGCTTCAGATTAACAAAATCCTTTAAACTGGGCTAAAATATGTTTCTATAATCACACTTCTCCAACGTTGTACGTTTGCTTCATAAAAAGTTCAGAGGGTAACACAAAGAGATGCTCTGCAGCAGCACTCTGAGATAAATCCTTCAAACTGAGCTCATTTACATCGCAGTAATGTTACCAAACTGATCATTGGAAAATGACTGAGTTACATTTTGATTCATTTGTCTCAGGATTTTGTTAAAAATTCAAAGTGAGCTGAGAACTCATTCATGCCCTGATAGAGTTTAATGACATCATCAATATTAAAAGAGAGGACAGGTGCTTACCGTAAACTTTCATTCTCTTTGGCTCAAACGATCCCACCAGCAGCTCCTGCCACTGACATCTTTTTGCTGGCCACGCCTGTTAACCTCAGAGATGAGCTTTCTGCGTCTCCCGAGCATGCTCACTGTAATCATCCTTTCCCTGTGGGAGACGTCCGGCTGCGGGGCAATGACGCTGAACTCCACGGCCCTCCTTCAGGTGTCAGCAAGAACACGAGGAGGGGGAGCGGGTGTCTACTCCACCCAGAGCAGGAGGAGGAGAAGCTGGGTGTGGAACCAGTTCTTCGTCCTGGAGGAGTACACGGGAGACGAGCCGCTCTACATCGGAAAGGTACGAACTGTAGATTTACAGATTTAGTTTAAATGACGGCTCCAGGCCCAGGGCCCGTGCAGGTGCCCGTGCAGGTGCCCGTACCGGTCCGGGCCTACGTCCTGGCTCTGCATCATAGATGTGGGGTTCAGATGTGTCGGTGCGAAGGAGATGTTTCTGTGCAGCTTTGTTGCAGCAGATTTAAAGTGTCTCTGAACCAGAACAGAAACTCGTTTTTGTTCCCAGCAGCAGTTCATAGCTCATACTTTTGTTTTGGATGAGAACTTTAAGCATGTCACAGACCCAGAAGTCCAAACAGAAACCAATAATGAATAAACAAAATTCTTCAGGGAAAAAATTAAGAAACATAAAACTAGCGGTAATTCTACTGAATCTAAAGTGGATTAAAAATATGACAAACTTTAATCAGGAAGTTCTTCTGGGTACTGGATTAGGACTTTTCCAAGAACATCGGATATCAAACTGGTATTTGGAAAGCGTTCATTTGGAGAAAGCCCAAAGACGAAAGGGAACAGAGTGAGGGAACTAAAGGACATCAGGAGGAACTCCACTCTGAGTTTATGGTGTGGATGGATGTACCTGGTGAACCTGGTACAGTGTGGCTGTGGTTCAGGAGTAAGAGTGGGACGTCTCCTAACTGGGAGGTTGATGGTTTAATCCCTGGCGTATACTGAGCTCTTACTTGTCCATTGTACTGTGTGAATGTTAGCAGCACTGAGTCAGGCTTGTAGTAAGAAATGTGGCATAAAAACACCAGTTTGTTGATTGTGCAGTTCAAAGGTCAAAACAGTGAAACAGGTGATGCTTATTTAAAGTGAAACGGGCACATTTGCTTTGTTTCACGGCGAGCTCCACCTTTGAAGGTTCATTTTCTCGAAAATAACAATAAGAAATATTTGTTGTACTCAACTGGTTTCCTGCAGCTCCACTCTGACCTGGATAAAGGTGACGGACAGGTGAGGTACGTCCTGAGCGGCGAAGGAGCAATGTCCATCTTCTCCATTGATGAGGACACCGGAGACATACACACCACCAAAAGCTTGGATCGGGAACAGCAGGCGTACTACACACTGAGAGCTCAGGCTCGAGACCGAAATACCAACCTGCCGCTCGAACCCGAGTCCCAGTTCATCATCAAGGTCCAGGACATCAACGACAACGAGCCCAAGTTCCTGGATGGACCGTATGTGGCCCGGGTGGCTGAGAGGTCACCTGTAGGTGAGTCCAGAACCAGCTTTTGTCTTCACATAGTCCCGTGTGAACAGGCAGATTTCATGTGTGAGTGTAGTTAGCTTTTTTACAGTCCACTCGTTTCTATCTGCACTGAAGTCACCTCAGCTGAACGTGAATTAGATCAGCAGCGATTCAGCAAGCAGAAGCCATTTTCATAGACTTCTGCTTGTAACGTGAAAACCTGATGTCATGCAGGCTTTTAATGTGAAAGTCTGAGGTTGAACAGGCAATGTACAAACCAGAGCTGAGCAGGTTCTTGTTGTGAAACACCTGGATAGGTTTTCTGTCCTCCAGGTGAGTCTCCTGTTGTTGGTCCCATTGCACATGCTCACTAGTGTTGATCCTGAAACGTTAAGACTTCAGTTAAGTCCCTTGGTTTGTTTTATGAAGACACCATCTCAGAATTCACTAGTTGGAGCAAATCCAAATTTAGGTTTGACAGCGTTTCTACGAGACGGCAGCACTCCCTGTTTGAATAAAGTTTGATTTTGTACAGGTACGTCTGTGTTGACCGTGGTGGCGACAGACGCCGATGATCCGACCTATGGAAACTCCGCCCACCTGGTTTACAGCATCCTGCAGGGGCAGCCATATTTCTCTGTGGAGCCAAAGTCAGGTGAGCGTGTGGCTGTGAAACGCAGAGAGCACTTGGTGACGCCACGACCAGTTGGGATTAAACTGCTACAGACCATGACTGACTTTACCCATGAGCGTTTGGCTGCAGAGTTGTCTGTAACCACCTTCGTGTTGAAGGTGACACGGTCACGCCTCCTCTCTGAATCCTCCTTTGCTGCTTCACACATCAGATGTAGTCAGATTGCAGCAGATTAAAGCGGATTAAAGCAGCTTCGGCCTCTTCGCCTGAAGCCGCTTTATTTACTGTGTGTAAATGAGGCCACATGATGTCACGTTCACATCGGTTTGTGTCGGCGCCGCACAACACCTGTGACCTTTTTAATGTCAGCATGTGGATCAATTATGAATGCGTCATGTTGATTATGTCACATTCCGATGTTTGTCATCTGGGCGCTCATGCTCACCTTCAGACTGTGCTAATGTCTCACCTGTCTGCAGGTGTGGTGCGTACAGCCCTGCCCGACATGGACCGGGAGCTGCGGGACCATTACCTGCTGGTCATCCAGGCCAAAGACATGATTGGTCAGATGGGAGGTCTGTCAGGAACCACAACGGTCACTGTGATGCTGACTGATGTCAACGACAACCCACCTCGCTTCCCCCGCAGTGAGTCTCACCTGAGAGCATCCTGTTAACACCTGTTCATTGATATTTGACTCTCTCCTTTTCCTGTCCTTCTGGATTCAAACCTAACAGAGTTTCTTTAGAAATCACAGCTCCTCCCTCTGCCTGCTGGATTTTTAACAGTGAGCCTGCAGAGCGTCGTGACTTTATTCCAACATGATGTCCTGAGATTGCGGAGTGTTACAAGTATTTAGGGTTGTTCTTGACCACAAACTGTGTTTTGAGCCTCATGCTGATGCCGCTACCAAACAAGTTCAGCAAAAACTGTTCTTTTTAAGGCAAATGAGATCTTTTAATGTCTTATCTGAAATTTTGTCCTTGTTTTACAGAAGTTTTATTGAATCATTTATCTGCTTGGTTTGGTAACATGACTCTGAAGAACAAGAATCGGTTGGGACTTTGGGTAAAAACTTGCAGCGAACTCTCAGGGCGTTTGGCAAGACGGACTTTTGACCATTTGTAACAAGCATGTGCTGAGGAAGGCTCATTCTGTTAACCGTTTGAACCATCCACTTCACACTGACTTTGACTTGTTGCCCTCTGGCCGTTGTTTTAGAGTACCTGTGAGGACGACCAAAGACTCCTGGTTTCTTTTATCCCGACTGCAACCTGTCTTCTTAATGGAAAATAAATGTCTTGTGGCTTTTTATTATTGTTTTGTTTATTCTCATTGTTGCACTGGTCACAGGCTGCCTCTCTGACCCAGTGCTTTATTTTGTATTTTTGAGTCTCTTATGTTAAGGTTGTATGATAAGTTCCTTTGTTATTCTTATTTAAGGTTTAGTTGAGTTTTGGTTTGCCATTATTATCATCTGTCTCATGAGTTTTTTAAATTCTGTTTCTTGTCTTTCATGTGTTTTAGGGCTGTGTATTGTGTTGTCATGTCTACGTCTCCATGTTTCCTGTTTTATTTTGAAAGAGTCTGGTGCGTTCTTGTTCATTGTGACTTTCCACCTCGGCTGTATCCCAATTCAGGGTCTGCAGCCTTAAAGGCGCATTTTAAGGCCGATTACGTCACAGCGACGCGCCGAAGGCTGTCCCAATTCAAAGGCTGCTCGAAATGCGGCCCTCAAATGCGTCCTTCATTCCCCTGAATTTTAAGGACGTGGTGGTTTAGACTTCGTGGCCCACCATATCCCAGAATGCATAGCGCGGCGGTGGGTGTGGATAATTTTGCTGAAAAAAAACGGCGGATGAGGGGCGGCCGAAGAGTAAACTTTAAGTACTGAATATGATGTCACTTATTTATGTGCAAATGTTTAATAACGAAGAACATTAAACATTACTGTTGGCCACATGTCGGCAAAGTCATGTGACATTAGTGACGTTTGTACTAACTTGGTTTTAAAGCCTTTATTTTAAAATATACGCCGTTCAATAGCTGAGCTTAATCTTACAGAGAATGATCAAAGCTCATGTAGAAACAAACAAATGAACAAAAGATTTTCTCCTTCATTTCTGTCAAACACAGCTGTATGGCACGTTTCCAGCTGTTAGTATCATGGTTGCTAAGCAACCTGGGCAGCGCGACGGAGGCTAGACCGTCCCATCTCACAAGCCTCGCACTTCCGGCCTTACCGGTCTTTGAGTACGCGGCCCTTGAGGATCGTTGAGGCTGCAGACCCTGAATTGGGACACAGCCATTGTGTCAGCTGTTTCCCCATGTGTCCCCACTTCCCCTGATCACCTCCTGTGTATTTACGTCCTCTGTTTTCTGTGTTTCATTGTCAGGTCATCTGTGATCCCCACCATAGTCTCTCATAGTTTTCATGTTTATCTCCTGCCACCAGCCAAATAAAGGCTCGTTTTTTTGTTCACCTGACCTCTCCCTGCTTCTGGGTCCTGTTCACAACACATACCCCGCTGTGACTGCGCTTGCTGTTGCACTAATTTCCCCAGAGACAATAAAGAATTGAATTGAACTGAAGGGGGCGCTGCAGGCACTCATTCAGGCTTCATCCTCTGTGACCCACAGAGAGTTACCAGTTCAGCGTCCCAGAATCCACACTGGTGTCAGCGGTGGTCGCGAAGATCAAAGCTCTGGATGCGGACGCGGGTCCAAACGCTGAGATGGACTACAGGATCCTGGACGGGGATGGACTGGGAACCTTCAGGATGCTCACAGACCCCCACACACAGGAAGGACTGGTCATCCTGATCAAGGTTCTGGATTATTTGTAGGTCACAGAAATCTCCAGTTTTTGGTTCTGATGTTTCTGTCCACTGTGAACTCTTCCGAGTCTTCTCGGGACGCGTCCCTGTGATCGTTGCATCATCGCGTTAGCACTGGCCTCGTGTGCGTCCCAGAGGACGTCCCTGCTGCTCGGCAGCTGCTCACAGCTGTTTAAATTTAGCTCGCTGCGTCTCTTGCAGATGACATTTTTTTTATTGTTCTGATTTTAGATTCATCGCTCAGATAAAGGTTTCCTTTCTGTTCTCTTCTGTCAGCAGTCGTGTCTGTTCCAGCACAATGAGAATAAATGTGGGTGTCACCTTCACATAATCGCATGACCACGTTTTACTGATGGCCACGCTAGTTTATTCAACCCAGTAACATGACTTACAAAGGAGAACAAAAGTAGATAGGTTTCCAGCTTCGGTCAGTCTGACCTCCATGTGTCGCTGGCTCCAGCGGTGGGCAGCAGATAAATCATCTCCCTGTGTGTAGTTTCAGATCTGGGCACCACTAACTGAAAGCCCTGCTGATATGAAGTCAGATACATCAGGGCCTGAGCCATCCTCCGACTTTTAAACCATTAGCAATACTTCTTGGAAGCTAAGACAGGGAGTTGGAGTGATGTGCTCTGTTTTCTAACTGCAGCCGTCTTTCCAGCCTTAGAGGAAGCCAGTAAGTAGAGCATCGTCATCCCTGTACACACGAATAAGCCTCTCAAGTCTTGCTGGACACATAAAACATCTCAGGCTTGTCTCTGTTAAAGTGCCAACTGTCCACAAAAAGGTATTTTTGTGACAGAGCCAACTCGTCTGTGTAACCCACCCTGCATTCATGACATAATGGACTGGAGGACTGACCCTTGAGCCTCCATGAGGCATGGAGCTAATTCCTGCCTTCTACCTGTCTGAGAAGCACACCTGAGTTCTCACCTGTACTGAGGTGTAACAGTAACGGGGTCTGTTTTCAGGTGACCATCTTTTAACACATTTATGAGAGCAGCTTCTGTGCTGTGACTGAAACATTCAGCAGTTTGATTAAAAGTCACTTTCCCTTACTGGTAAATTTCATGTTAATGAACACTAAATGCAGCAGGATATAATTTCTGTTCTTTAGCGATGCAGAGAAAACGCCAGCAGGATGTGTAAGACGGCAGAAACATCCTGGTAGCTTCAGTTTTCTTTATACAGAAAATAACTGATTTGAGTTTGTAGGTGAAATAAGCTCCTGAGGTTTTTACCTTCTGATTACGTTGGAGAGCCGTGTTCTCGTCTGACTCGCAGCTCTCTTAATAATTACGCTGTAGTTCTTTTCCTATTTGCTGCCAATGTGACGTTTCTAATGTTGTAAGCTGGACCGTGGTGCACAGACTCTGTCATAGCTCTGGCCTCCATTCCCATGAAGGCCCCTCTTGATGAGGTGCAGCTCAAACATCTGTTGGTGTGCTGTCAGGCGGCTCAGCTTTGTAGGAGCATCCACAGCGCTTCAGAAACAGTTAATGCATCGTGGCGTTTTTGTTACGCTAAATATTCAGAAGTACTCGGATCTCCAGGGAGAACAGCCTGCACTCAGAGGCACCTGTGATGTCATGTCCTCCCTCCTCCTCAGACTCTGGACTTTGAGACCAAGACCAGCTACGCTTTACGCGTCGAGGCATCCAATCGCTACATGGACACCCGCTTTCTGTCAGCTGGGCCGTTCAGCGACGTGGCGACAGTCCGGCTGCAGGTGGAGGACGTGAACGAGCCTCCGTGTTTTTCCCCCCGCATCAGCCAGATGGCGGTTTCAGAGGCAGCGCCGGTGGGAACTGAGGTGGGATCGGTTTCAGCTCACGACCCCGACGCCTCAAATTGTCCCATCAGGTAAGACGCGAGGCGGTAAAATCACTGCAAACACATTTCCACCAAAACGCAAAGACAACACCTGTGCTCCTCTGCAGGTACGCCATCGACAGGAAGTCGGACGTGGAGAACTACTTTGACATTGACAGACAATCAGGCGTGATCCGGACGAGCAGACGTCTGGACAGAGAGCTGAGCGCTCTGCACAACATCACTGTGCTCGCCACAGAGAGCTGTAAGTCACATGACATCAGTTTGTCTTCCTGCGAGCAGCAGGTGTATCTGACAGGTGTGTCTGTCTCAGTGGATCACTCTCAGGTGGGCAAAGCCGTGGTTCTGGTCTCTGTGACAGACGTCAATGACAACGCTCCGAGCTTTCCCGTCGAGTACCAGACATCCGTCTGTGAGGACGCCCAGCCGGGACAGGTGAGGCTCACTTGTGGCTTACAGACAGGTGTTCACAGAAAGGTGAGCGAGTGAGCAGAAGGCGAGTGAGCAGGTGTGTAGACAGACAGGTAAATACAGCTGCTGTGGCTGTGATGTCACTGATATCCGTTATTTAATGAGCATCGTCTGTGAAATCTCTGTAATCTGTTACTGAGATGGATCCAGAAGTCCCTTCTCAGGTCACATGAGCGTTGGTGACTGGATGTGCTTCTGATTTTCTGCCTCTGTTTGACCTTTGACCTTTAGATCATTGTGACGCTGAGCGCCGTGGATTTGGATGAACCTAAGAATGGACATCACTTCCTGTTTTCTTTGGCTGCCAAGGCTGCCTGGAACCAAAGCTTCGTCCTGAGAGACAACAACGGTACAGTCCACCTTAATCAGTATACAGCAGAACTGTGCAGTCCACCTTAAAACCAAAGATAACTTCAATGAAACAGAGCAGCTCTGTGGTGTACATGGACCAGCCTGAATTTAAGGTTTAACGCCTCCTGTGTCAGTGATGTTGTGGCTGGTAGTCACATTGGAACCTGTCACTCATTGGTTCATGAGGAAAATAAGGGCCCTTAAACTGGGTGTAAGGGGATCACTTTAGTGCTGCAACAGTGAATTTTATGTTAACAAGCTGACGTCATGCACCGCCTGTCCTTGTTGTTCACTGGTGGCTACCTGCACTGAAACAGGATCCGCCCGTTAGCCGTAATATTCCCTTTGGAGAGACTTTGTGAGTGAGGACTGTGTGGAGGACGGCCCGTTTGAGTTGTGTGACCTGTCGGTTCAGCGGACCGCCCGGTTGGTGTCCCACGTTGTCTCGTCTTTGTGTGTTTGTCCCTCGTGGTTTCAGCGAACACACTGAGCGGTGCCATCTCTTTCTAACCCATTACCACAAAGCAAAAACCTTCACAGGATCTCCAGCTGCCAATCATCCATGAGCTTCTCGCTGTAGCTCCTCCCACACGTTTTAGTTCTTTGCTTGGCATGGCACCCCCTTAGATAGCACTCTGTGTTCCACCTTAAAAGCTGCTGGTGATGACGTCGATCTGTCTGTCTGTCCTCAGACAACACGGCGTCTGTCCTGACGTGGCGGGCCGGGTTCCTGCAGCGGGAGCGGCCGCTCTACTTCCTGCCGGTGGTGATTTCAGACTGCGGGACTCCGCCTCTCAGCAGCACCAACACGCTGACCGTCACCGTCTGCGAGTGCGATCTTCATGGAAATCGTCGCAGCTGCGTCCAGGAGATGTCAGCGCTGCTGCTGCCAGAAGGCCTCAGCCTCGCCGCTGTTGTCCTCCTCACCGGTCTCCTCACACTGCTGGGTATGACCTGAGACAACGTCGCGCCTCTTCAAGTTAAACTCAGTAAAGTCAGAAACAAGAAGTAGAACCTGGTTGGCTTAGAGCTGATCCAGAACCTCTGTCCATGAGGTAGAATAAAAAAACTAGCTGAAGCTGGAGTAGATCATCAAACTGATGAAACTAGAACCAAATCTGAAGTCACCTGAAAGCAGCGAGCTTTTAGTTTTTCTCCTGTTTTTTATTTTATTGGGTATATTTTATGTTTGTTTTTTATTATTTAGTTCCAGTGTAGAGCATTTTGTGTCAGCTGTGGAGTGCTCTATAAATGATGATGACTTCATTGGGACACTGACGGGCTCAGCTTTCACGTGTCTGCCAGGAACATTACCCCGACCAGCTGTTCTCAGCATCACCTGTACCATCTTGTCAGGGTTTGGTGGGGTCTGTGAAAACGATCGAATCAGCTGCCAGTCAGACGCTGCATAAGAAAACCTGTAGTGGTCTTTGGAGAATTTCTGACATAGAAAGGGTTACAACAGACGACCTTTTAATGTAATAGTTTAATTGTGAATTTTGTCTGTTTGTCAGCTCGTCTCTATGGAGATGGGTTTGGGGGGTAGCAGGAGGAGAGAAGCTGCAGAGAGGCGTGTAAGACTGCAACTCTGCTTCCTGGTCCCAACTCTGGTCATATTTTGGGGGGTTTAATAAATTTGTCCATATTTCTAGAAATAAGAGCTGCTCCATCCAAAGTGGGATGGATGCAAGACCAGGTTTCCTCCAGAAGGCTTGCCAATTATCTATGAAGATAGCTGGAAGCTGTTCGTTGGTCTGTAGCAGGGAAGCAAACAACTCTACCAGTGCAGAGAACAACAACAAATATCACACAAGGAGTAAAGTAGGATTCTGATATTGTGTGTGTGGAATTCTGAACCCATGTCACTTTCAGGAAGATGAAAACTTCCACATCCAGGGTCGTGCTGCAGAACTTCATTTAAAATTACTTGACTTTGCCGCCATCACCTCTGCCTTGTAAACTTTTTAAGATGACTCCACCCCTTCGTCTGCCCTTAGGTGTCGCTATGGTAACAGGGGCCATCAGACGCAGAAGGAAGGAGCCTCTGATTATTGACGATGAGCGAGATGTTCGTGAGAATATTGTTTGTTATGACGATGAGGGCGGTGGCGAGGAGGACACCGAGGCCTTCGACATGTTCACGCTGAGACACCTGAACGAGACCAAACGGAGCTACCATGTCACCGCCCCTGAGCCCCCGCCATCCAGGGAAGATAAACACCAACTGTTCCAGGAGTTCATCGAGGACCGGCTCCGGGAGGCCAACCTGGACATGACGGCACCACCCTTTGACTCTGTGCAGACGTACGCTTTGGAGGGCAGCGGGTCAGCTGCTGTGTCGCTGAGCTCGTTTAGCTCGTTAACCTCGCTGGAGTCGGAGCAGAGCTACCACTTCCTGAGTGAGTGGGGGCCAAAGTTTCGGAAGCTTGCAGAACTCTACAAAGACCGCGAGGGAGGTGGTGCCTCATAGAGTGCACGCCTTGCGGCAACAGGTGTGTGGTCTGTTTAGCCCATATGAACTGGATTAGTCCTCACACCAGGAGCTCTGAGCACCCTGAACCAGAGCAGAACCTGTAGAAGTACCGGCAGCTGGACCTGGAACCAGCCAGCTCGAGCTTGAGCTGCCTGACTGGACCTTTACGTAGTTACTGTGAAATATTTCCTGCTGTTGCTATTTCACAATAAAAGCTTGCCAGTGGTGCTGCTTTTATTTTGTAAGCCTGAATGTGTAACAACAGAAATAAAACTGAATTTATGAAAACTGCAGCTGCTGTTTTTACTGCTGTAACACGTCCCAAACGCTCAGCCTCTCCATGCTGACGTCGTCCTGTGACGTATGCACAACTCTGAATTTGGAGGAAAAACTTTTCAGCAAAAATGTTTTTAGTTTGTGACTCACTTTGATTTATTTTTTTTTAAGATTCTGATGAGTCCAGACTGAACCACTGATGGTTCTTCACGTGTGCTCACGTGTGACAAGCTTAGTGGGCGGGGCACAGAGATGCTTTCCACCATACAAAAAACATCTGGTATGTTAAATAGAAAGAGTGTTTGCTGTCCACTGAAACTGAAATGAGTGACTGTGAGTCGCTGCTGGAACAAACCAAGTATTACAGATATAATGCATCTTTTTTTTACCTCCAACTTTATTTCAACAGAAACTTTTAACGACCACCAGCATCATACAACTGTAGTGTAAAATTATCATACAGACAAAGATGGGTGTGTATAATTAAACACATAGGAAGAAATACCGATTAAAGGGGAAAAACAGTGAGAGATACAGTGACGCCAAATAATTAAATAAAGACATTAAAAATATTACAAATATGAATGGTTTTCAAAGTTTTCTTGTTGTGAGGAACAAATTGTAGTTTTCTGTTTCTGTGCTGAAAGTCTGAGAACTTCAGATGAGCGAGTCTCTCAGTCAGTCGTTTTGATCAGACGCCGTCAGAAACGAGCGACTTGTTTCCACGAGACCGGAGTAAAGCTAAATGTTTCTATATCGCTCTCATGGGTTTAGAGGTGTTGGATTGTGTGTCCACAGGTGTTTGTACTTTGCGTCGTAATAAAATGACGGTAAAAGGCTCCGCCCACTCTCTATCCATGTCTTACCATGCAACGACTCTGTGAATGGACTGGAGAAGTGTAGTGGTAGAGTCCTCCGTCAGGAATGAGATATGTGTGTCGACTTTTTATTCTCCCTTAAAATTATTATGCCATAACGCTGCCCAGAGCAGCTCTGCTAACAGGTTATGGGCCCAGAGCAGCAGTAAAGAGATCCTAGAGATCCTGTAACTGCCAAAGGAAGGGCAGCGTTTCCTGAAACCGCAAGTTACCGGCAGGTGTTAAAAGTTTGGCACGATTGAGTGAGTAAGCGTTTTTGTGCATCATGAGCAGACGCACGGCAGAGTCGGGCAGTCGATATTCCCGTTTGCAGTTTGATGGAGATGAAAGGAAATATGAGATATGGGAAACGAAGTTCCTTGGTCATCTCAGACTACAAGGTTTGAAAGATGTCATCTTAAAGGCTGAGGGTGATGAAGAAGCCGATGGTGAAGATGATGACAAAAATGCAGAAGCATATGCAGAGTTGATACAATTTCTGGATGACAAAAGTTTATCGTTAGTTATGAGAGATGCAGTTGATGACGGACGGAAAGCCCTAAATATTTTGAGAGGTCATTATGCAGGAGTGGGCAAGCCAAGGATCATAAGTCTGTACACCGAACTTACTTCTCTCACAAATGAAAAGAATGAAAGTGTGACGGACTATATTATCCGAGCAGAAGCAATTATCACAGCGTTAAAAAATGCGGGTGAGTCATTAACTGATGGACTTCTGATCGCAATGATAATGAGAGGTCTACCAGAGACGTTTAAACCCCTGATTGTGCACGTTACACAGAGCGAAGCAAAAATCACATTTTCAGAGTTTAAAGTAAAACTCAGAAGTTATGAAGAAACCGAGAGAATGCGTGCGGCTGTAACTGATGACAACGTAATGAGGACAAAAGTGCAATTAGACCAGGATTCTACTTCATGGCGAGCAGATGACCGAAGATCAAAGAATAATGAGATTGTGTGTTTTAAATGTGGACTAAAGGGACACACTGCAAGAACGTGCCGATCCAGAGTATGGTGCAGTTTTTGCCGGAGTAGTACACACAAAGATGCGACCTGTAGAAGGAAGCTAAGACGGGATGAAGCGAGAGGGGTTGTGGAGAAGGACTACGCGTTCAGGACGGGCTCCGAACCCCAGAGGGTCCCGGACGGCGGCCAAGAGATGCTGAATAACCAGCTACTGGTGGATACGGGAGCGACGTCACATATCTTTACGAAGATCGAGAGTTTTAAGACTTTTGATGACACATTTCGACCCGAGGCTCATTGTGTAGAGTTGGCTGACGGAAGGCGGAGCAGAGGAGCTGCAAAGCGGCGAGGAGATGCTGAGATAAGTATGATTGACAGTAAAGGACGCAGTCACAAGGTAACATTGAAACAAGCACTCTACATTCCATCGTTTCCACAGGACATTTTGTCAGTAAAAGCAGCTACTAGTAACGGAGCCACTGTAGTTTTCAAACACGGGGACAGTTTTCTTAAACATGTTGATGGAACAAAATTCCCTATATATGAACACGAGAGACTGTTCTTTATAAACACTGTGCAAGAGTTTGAAGAGAAATGTAATGGATGTTTTGATATGCAAACGTGGCATGAAATTCTAGGACACTGTAATTATGAGGATGTTCAAAATCTGCAAAATGTCGTTGATGGAATGGAAATTAAGGGTAAAATCAACAAAAATATGCAATGTGAAGCCTGTATACAAGGGAAGTTTACTCAAACTAGGAACCGAGAACCAGATGAAAAGGCCAGGGCAGCATTAGAGTTGGTACATACGGATTTAGCTGGTCCGATTACGCCAAACTCTAAAGAAGGGTTTAAGTATGTCTTGTCGTTTGTTGATGATTATTCAGGTGCAACATTTGTATATAATCTGAAAAGCAAAAGTGATACAACTCAAGCAACTGAAAGATTCATTGCAGAGGTGGCGTCATATGGGAAAATCAAGTGCATTCGTTCTGATAATGGAACTGAATTTACAAGCAGACAGTTCAGAGATTTATTAAGTAGACACGGCATTAGGCAGGAAACTTCGGCGCCATATTCGCCTCATCAAAACGGAACAGCAGAGAGGAACTGGCGTACACTTTTTGACATGGCGAGATGCATGTTAGTTGAGAGCGAATTGCCAAAGTCTTTATGGCCATATGTAGTACAAACCGCGGGAGTGATTCGGAACCGATGTTTTAACAAACGCACAGGTCAGACAGCGTATAAGATGTTAACTGGAAAAAGACCTGATCTTTCTAGAATGAAAAAATTCGGATCATTGTGCTATGCTTATAAACAAAATAGGGGAAAGCTGGATCCAAGATGCGACAAAGGTGTTTTCTTGGGATATGACAAAAATAGTCCAGCATATTTGATCTATTTCCCAAAAACCGGGAAGGTTGAAAAGCACAGATTGATAAAAATACTAAATCCCGCGACAATGGATCAACAAACACAGAGTGATCAGATGTATGAAGATGAGGTTTATGAATCCAGAAAAGATGGTGAACCCAAACAGACGAAGGATGAGGATATTCCAGATGGTAGTGAAAGCAGTCAAACTGAGTCCGAGGTTAAAACTGATGATAAAGTAGATGCTGGAGCTACACGTTATCCATCCAGAATCAGAAAGAGACCTGATTATTTGAGTGATTATATCACGGATGTGAAAGAGTGTGAAAATGAACAGATGCAAACCAGTGTTGATTATTGCTACAGATTGTTGTGTGAAATACCCACATCATTTAGCGAAGCTATTGTGTCAAGTGAGTCAAAAGAATGGGAAAGAGCGATGAATGAAGAAATTCAATCCCTTAAGGAGAATGACACATTTACTTTAACCACTTTACCAGAGGGTAAGAAAGCAGTGGGGGGTAAATGGGTTTATGCCGTTAAAAAGAACTCAGACGGATCAGACAGATATAAAGCTCGATTTGTGGCTAAAGGTTTTAGTCAAACAAAAGGAGTTGATTATGAGGAGACTTTTTCACCGACTGCTAACTTATCGAGTGTGAGAGTTTTGATGCAGAAAGTGGTTCAGGATGATATGTTGGTTCACCAGATGGATGTAAAAACCGCCTATCTACATGCACCAATAAATGAAGAAATATATATACAACAACCAGAAGGTTTTGAGACAGAATCAAGTGAGACTAATAAACTGGTGTACAGACTAAAGAAATCACTTTATGGGCTGAAGCAATCGGGTCGTAACTGGAACCAAACCTTACATGACTATTTAAGCAGTTGTGGATTTAGACAAAATATTGCTGATCATTGTGTGTATTCAAAAGAAACTGAAAGTGAAAAAGTAATCATCATAGTGTGGGTGGATGATTTACTCATTGCAGCTAACAATGAAAATGTGCTTTCAGGCGTGAAAGAAATGCTCTCTTCTAAATTCCAAATGAAAGATCTGGGGAAACTTAACCATTTTCTAGGAATAGATTTTCTTCAAGAAAAAGAATGTGTCAAAATGTCACAGAAAATATATATTGAGAACATTTTAAAGAGATTTAACATGCAAAACTGTAAGCCAAGGTTAACACCCTGTGAACAGAAATGGACTCATTCTGATAAATCCGAGACATTACCAGATGTGAGGAGATATCGTGAAGCGGTAGGATGTCTTATTTATCTGAGCTATTGTACGCGACCTGATTTAAGCTATGTTGTCAGCAAACTGTCACAACATTTCAATGCGCCAACTGTTGATGATTGGACAGCAGTGAAACATGTTCTGAGATATCTAAAAGGTAGTCGAGGAAAAGAACTGTGTTTTAGGAAATGTTCAAGTGGAAAACTAGGTCTACAAGCATACAGTGATGCAGATTGGGCATCCGATGTTTCTGATAGACGCAGTATGACAGGTTATTGTGTAAGCCTAAATGAAAATGGTCCTTTGATATCATGGAAAACCAAAAAGCAGACAACTACAGCACTATCAACATGTGGGCCCTGTTTCAGGAAGCCGGTTTGGAAAACTCAGAGTGAAAAACGACACTCACGGTTGAGTAACCCCGAACTGTCCAACTCGGAATATTCCGTTTCAGAAAGGCTGATAACAATTAGTTCAGTCAACGCGGAGTTGCTTTAACCCCAAGTGAAGCGCGCGGACGAGGATACATAAAGCCCTGATAAGCGGAGCACAGATTAAGCGAGTCACCATGGAGACGGAGGGAAAGAAGGCGCGGTCAATGTATTTCACAGCGCTTGAGGCCGAAATTCTGATGGCAGCATATGCCGATAACATGCAAATTCCGCGGAAAAAAGTAACACAGCCACAGCTGCAAAAGCATGCATGGCAAAACATAGCCGACAGAGTCAATGCGTGAGTGTTAATTTAAACATTGATCGAGGGATTTCCACCCATTTAACACGTTATTTTATCATATGTTATTTTATTTGTTATTTTATACATTTTATTTTGTGATGTGATGTGAGCGCAGGTGCAACCCAACAGGCCCCAAACGTGCCTGGCAGCAAGTAAAAATGAAATATAAAAATATAGTCCAAACAGGTAAGGTGTAATTGTATTATGAGCCATAGTGCTTGGTCTGTTTGTCCCATGTAAATCAATTGCAGTTAGAGGCTACATTAATTTTCTTTCTGTAAGCACTTATTGAAATTATCTGAGCACATTACAAGTACATATTTGCTTACTCTGTATGCTCAAATGTGGCCCGTTATAGCCAACAGAAAAAAAGCGGAGGCCCGAAAAACAGGTGGGGGTCCTCCACCACCACCACTCACAGAGGCTGAGCAGTTGGCCCTCAGCCAAAACAGTGGGCGCCCTGTGGCCGAAGGCATCTCTGCGGGGACATCCTCTGAGTCAATAACCCCGCAAGACACAAGTGCCTACATAAGGGGTAAATTCAAAATAATACATGATGTGCATACATCCTTTCTTCACAGTCACCTTTGCAGTGCGACACATTCATTTGATAAACTCTTTACCATAATGAATTATTTTGTAGTGAAGTTATTTTCCGACTGATTTTGCCTTCCCTCAGTCTTGGTTGTCTTTGAGAGCATAATGACAATGAAGTGTAAGGTGCTTGGTATGTTTGTTAATTGCCATTTGGTCCCTTGTAAGTTATAAGTGACCTGTATAAACCTCATATTCTATCAGTTGATGGTGATGGTGTACTGCATCTGGTGCAGCCTCCTGTTGAGCCAGACCAACATGCAGTTGTGAGTAATACTCCACAGATTATATGAGTTTACAGTAGAACAGCAATGTTGTTTATTTCTTTACTACAGGAAAATAATGAAGAAACATTGACAGCTGTTACAGAGGAGGAAGCAACAGAGACACTTTATGAGGTTTACATCTTTTAATACTTTGTGTACAGGAAACACAGGCGACCAATAAAGCCAGTTGAACAAAAAATCTGTTTATTCTTCTTTCAACATGTTGAGGTGATGGGTCAAAAGAAATGATTGTGACATATGGTGTCTCTGACTGCGCTTCCATCTTGTATGTCCGTGGGAGGGTCAGGATGTTCATGGTTTGGATCACTGCTGATGTTTGGTTCAGAAGGACAGTGTTCTCCTCTAATTGTGGCAATGTTGTGAAGAATCACACATGCCACAATAATGTCACATGCCCTTTCTGGGGTGACCCTGAGTCTTTGCAGGCACTGGAACCGGGCCTTAAGCATTCCGATAGTCATTTCAATTCTGGCTCTTGTCCTGCAATTAGCCAGATTATATCGCTGCTGTGGGCCCGGTTCAGGGTCAGGGTAAGGGGTAAGCAAATAGGGTAAACATGGATACCCCCTATCACCAAGCAAGTAGCCAGTGAACTCTCCTAAGACAGAAGGATACACTTCAGTTCAAATGTCCCTGAAGCAATTGGTCTTTATATATTTTAAAGTATTCTCAACTCACCATGTCCAAATTTTGTGCTCAGTGTACATTCACGGAATATTTGTGAGTCATGGGCAGAGCCTGGCCACTTGGCTTCCACATTTGTGATAATGTTGGCAGCATCATATATGATCTTCACAGTGCAGAGAACACAAATTAGCATCCATTACTATAATGAAATAATTTGTTAGTTTGACATGCTACAGGGAACTATGTACCTGTACATTAATGCTGTGGAAAGACTTCCTGTTCACATAGTCTCCTTCATTTACTGAAGGAGCAATGATTGGAATGTGAGTGCCATCTGTACAGCCAATCACGCCTGGGAACCGTGAGAATAAATGTAAAATTTAAGTAGTAGTCCAAGTATCACCACATCATAAATTAAGTTTTGTTCATCCTGATACCTGCAATTTTGTGGCATCCCTCTTTGATAAATCTTGTGGGTCTGTGACCGGGGAACACCACAGACGAGTACAGGAGACGTTTCAGTGCAACTGTAACATTCCTGACTGCCCGACAGACGGTAGCCTTGGAAACGTGCTCAGCGTCACCAATATTATACAGAAAGCTCCCGTTTGCAAGAAACCGAAGTGCAATACAAATAATATGCAATGAACTGAGAGCATGTCCGCGATGTGTCACATGAGCAATATTAGGCCTGAGGATGTTATCCAAATAACTTATAGATTGTGCTGAGAAACGGTAACGTTCACACAGAAAATCATCAGGAAATGATAAAATGTCCAAACGCGCTCTGATCACTCTCTCCCGGCGGAGAGCTCTGCGGAGAATTTGGGCTTCACGATCTACTGGCTCTTCAAGGAAGGAGCACGCCATGTCTGACACTTCCTACTGTCAGGTTTCCGACAAAGAGGCGGAGACAGTCAGGGTTAGTTGTAGTAAACCTGCTAGGGGGCAGGTTAGCTTCACGGAGTGTGTCGTCATAGTGACTCACTCAGGCTGCAGCTGAACTCGCTTTGTGAAACCGAAAACCCAGAGTTTTCGTTAACTCAGGGTATACTTACTCAGTTTTTCCACTAAACCGGCTTCCTGAAACAGGGCCGTGAAGCCGAATACATGGCATTAGCAGCAACAGTTCAGGAATGTATGTATTTGACTTATTTGATTCAAGATCTTGATGAGTTTGAGTATGAAATACCTATGATATTGGAGGACAATCAGGGAACAATCGCTTTGTCAAAAAATCCAGTGAACAGACAAAGATGTAAACACATTGATGTGAAATATCATTTTATAAGGTCAGCTGTACATGAAAGGAAAGTGCTCATTGATTACTGAACAACTGAGTCAATGGTAGCAGATATGATGACGAAACCAGTTTCAAAGTCTAAGTTAGAAAAATTCTCTGTATTTGTGTTTGGAATGTAAGATGTTTTTTCCGGAGGATTGTTTTTCCCCAACCTGTGTACAAGTGGGGGTGTTGGATTGTGTGTCCACAGGTGTTTGTACTTTGCGTCGTAATAAAATGACGGTAAAAGGCTCCGCCCACTTCCTATCCATGTCTTGCCATGCAACGACTCTGTGAATGGACTGGAGAAGTGTAGTGGTAGAGTCCTCCGTCAGGAATGAGATATGTGTGTCGACTTTTTATTCTCCCTTAAAATTATTATGCCATAACGCTGCACAGAGCAGCTCTGCTAACAAGAGGAAGCTCCAACAGGGTAAAACGAAATGACGTCAGTACTCCAACGGGGCGGAGCATAATCACGTGATTGAAGAGGCGCGCGGAGCTGCAGCGGGCCCGCGCGGGGGCGCTGCTCCTCGCAGCCATGAACGCCACAGACGAAGAAGAAGAGCCGGATGTTCCGGACCGTGTGAGGTGGCTGTCGAAGCGATCGGGTGCCCGGGTCTCTATGGTCTCTGTAGCCGGATCCAGGAGCGGGTCCTCGGGGATGGGGCTCCTGCTGGTCTGCTTGGCCCTGCTGGTCTCCGCGGTCCCCCCTCTTAGCGCATGGGACGAGGACCTGGAGCTGCTGGACCTGGTGGAGGAGATCCCGCAGACCTTCTACCAGTTCCTGAACGTGGAGCAGGTCCGTGCCGAGCCGGGTCTGGTTAACTCTTGTCATAATGAAAGATTATTGCGACGATCACAGCTGATAGATCCGTTAGAGAAGGTGATCGATAATCAGACCAGATGTTACCTGATCATGTGTTTTTTAACCTGATCAATAGAACCTGCAGCAGGTGGAGCCAGGTGGGTGGGGAGGCTGTTATTGGTCCGTTATTGGTTGCTTATTAATGTAATGCTGTGTTTCTGAGCATGTGCAGTTCGCACAGCAGCAGGTTGCTCTGTGATGCAGACGGCGGCGGACTCTGACATCAGGCGGCGTTGAGCTGCTCAGAGGAAGTTGGTGTTTTTAAGGGCGATGAAAAAAAACCACAATGACTCTTCTTCTTCTTTTAATAAACGGGCTGAAGAGGCCTTCTCTGATTGGTCAGCAGGTGCCTTTATCTAGCTTTGACTGATTCTAATGCAGGTGCTCAACATCTGTGACATCACAGGAACCCTGGTGGGAATCAGCTGCGAGAAAGTAAATGTTCAAATAAAGACGAGTCACAGGAAGTTCATCATGTGCAGGTTTTCTCTTAGTTATCTCAAATGCCATCAGAGATGATGTCTGTGGCCACGGTGGTTGTCCGCCGTCTCCGTTAACCCGGGCTCTCTGCCACAGGCTCCGAGTGCCGCCGCTGTGTTTCCTGAGCCCCGTGACAGAGACTCAGCAGCAGATCAGCGTCGTGTTCTACACCATCACACGGGCCTTCATTCACTGCTGACAGAGCAAACATCACCTGGTCTCAGGTGTCCAACGCTGACCTCTGACCTCTGTCTCTCTTCAGGAGGCGTCGGGAGCAGAGATAAAGAAGGCGTACCGCCGTCTGTCCCTGATTCTGCACCCCGACAAGAACAAGGACGAAAACGCAGAGACACAGTTCAGACAGGTGGGAACAACGACAAACAACAACAACCTTAAACACAACAGCAGCACAAACGACACTCGTGAGACCTGATGACTGTTAGCGTGTGTGTCTTTGCAGCTGGTGGCCATCTATGAAGTCCTGAAGGATGAGGAGAGGCGCCGCAAGTGAGTGTTTACATCTGTTTACGTCAGTCAGTGAGAGCCAATCAGAGCTTGGCGTTCTGACAGGTGTGTGACTCCTCAGGTATGATGACATCCTGCTGAACGGGCTCCCTGATTGGAGGCAGCCGGTGTTTTACTACAGACGGGTGAGGAAGATGAGCAACGTCGAGCTGGGCTTCCTCCTTTTCGTCATCCTCACCGTGGGGCACTACGCCGTCATTTGGTCCATCTACCTGGAGAAACAGCTGGTGAGTTGGCCAATCAGAGCGAGGTCATGGTATATCTGCTGCAGCCAATCCGAAAGGAGCAGATAGAAATAGCCAATGAGGGCCGGTCTTCTGTCTGCAGGATGAGCTGCTAAGTAAGAAGAAGAAGGAGAAGAAGAAGAAGCTGAACTCCAAACCTGCAGAGGAGCTCAGGTGTGTCAGTCAGGAGCGGGCTGACAGGTACGGTGTGACATCATCACCTGTGGAGTTCCTTTGTGTGTGTGTGTGTGTCTGATGTGTGTGTGTGTGTGTGTGTTTCAGAGACCAGGAGCGACCTCATTGGCAGGACATCCTCCCTCTGAAGCTCAGCATCTGGATCTACCTGTCCATTAAGAACCTCCCCCAGGCCATGCAGGTAAGAGTGGGCTGGTCTCCTCAGTAAGCCATAGCCACAAGGCCTCTGCCTATCAGGACGTGAGGGGGCGCGGGTATGGCAGCAGTCTGGGCCAATCACAAAGCTAGATGTAATTAGAGCGACTGCAGACTGAGCAGCGCTGAGGAAGGAAAAGCTCCACTATAACAATAAAGTTTGGCCTGTTTGAATCCACAGCTGTGAGATGTGCCCACACTGATCAGGGTCACATTTGTGATCTGAGGGATTCTTTAAAGTTTAACGCTCTGGATTCAGAGCAGATCTGACCCCAGCTCAGCCGGTGTTTTAGGACCAGAACAATTAAACTGTAGCAGGATCGTGTCAGATGCTTCACACCCTAATGCTCTAACCACAGTGGGATCTTCCAGGAATGATGACACTATTTTCCAGTGATACGATTGGTCGATGAAACCCCGTCAGAGATGACGACCGTCAGCACAGAACCAGCTGAGCCCCGAGGGCCCTCCTGGGCTTCCTGCTGAAATCAGTGGAGTGTTTCTCTGCAGTTACAAAGCTGTAAATATCACAGCAGATGTTACGGTGTCAAAGAGGCTGGGACACAGGAAAGTAGGTCGCCTCATTGATTTTTGCATTTTATTGCATAGAGCCTCTTTGAAAATATGCTTCAGTCGACAGGAAATATATTCATCATCTGTGCAAAGATTTGTGCTGTGAAGCAGTGAGAGATTACTGTTGATGATAACCAAGCGTTTGGCACATCTGTCAGTTACATTTAGAGATGAAAGCAGAAATGATGGAAGTTTATTTACACACCTAAAAATGTTTGGTTTGAGTGTTTGTCAAGAGTCGCCTCCACTCTCAGCGGCTGTAACTCTGGCTTCTATTGGCCGGTTTGCATGATTGACACCTCTTTTTAATCGTTGAGCCAATAGAATCACGGTATCGTTGTCGTGTTTACGTCAGTTCCATCAATCAGAAGTTGCAACACGAAAAGTACACGTGTTACTAAATTTAAGATCCTCGTCCAATCAAATGTCTGTAACTGGGCAGAAAACTGGATATTTTTTTTAACAGGAAACGGCTCTGAGGCATTGTGGGAGATTGAGTTATTAAGGAAACAAGCTGGATGTTTATTCTGTGAAAGCAACAGGAAAAGTCTGACTTCATGAGCGGTCTGCTTCTGCGGCTGGTTCGGTAAATCTTCGTTGGAGCGTGACGAAACTCGCAGTTTAGGAATTTGTGAAATCTCTGCTTTCAGAAAATGTACTGTTCGCTCGGGTAGCTCGTGCTATCGAGGCTCTGTTCTGCTTGTTTATAGACATTTCATGAAATGATGTGACCATTAACTGTTTGTTGTTTTCGCTCTTTGGTGTTCGTAGAAACAGTTCATACGAGCTTGTAGCTGAGATTCAGAGGTTCCTGTGGATGCCACACACGCCGGGACTTACACAGCCTGTAACTCCTGTTACAACCGATGTAACGGGAACACACCCTCGGTACCGGTACGCTTTGAGCTGGTTAATGTGGCGATCTTTGGCACAGAGCGGGAAAAGGTGACAGCTGCAAGATAGAGCTGTATCCATGGAAATATGAAAGCTTCCTGTCCCACAGCCTGATGACGTAGCAGTGGAAATCCCTTCTGGTCCCGGCTCTGGTGCTCCTGGTTCTGACCCAGTCTCTCTGTTGCAGGAGGTGAAGCAGTACTATGAGGACTATCAGCAGATGAAGCAGGAGCAGAGAGAGGCTGAAGCTGAGCAGGAAGTGGCTCCACGTAAGAACAGCTGATCAATAATCAGTTTTCAAGCTGCCAGTTTGCCTTCAGAGTGATCAGTAATCAATCAGTAATCGCTGACCCGTCCTCCTAGGAGAGAAGCGGCCGAAGGTAAAGAAGCCGAAGGTGGAGTTTCCCATTTACGAGCCATCGGCAGAGAACCAGAACCACACCCAGAGCTATGACCCGGCCACATCTATCGAGGACATCGAGGAGCAGATGGACGACTGGCTGCAGGACCGCAGAGCCCCCAAGAAGAAGGTTATTGATCGCGTATTGATTGCTCACATCAGGTGTTAAAGAGGACCTGTTCTGGTTCTGTTAAACGCGATCCAGCCTCTGTGAACGCTCTTTGTCTGTCCTCAGGCTGCCGATTGGACTGAAGACGAGCTGAGTCTCCTTAGCAGGTTGATGGTAAAATTCCCAGGTGGAACTCCGGGCCGCTGGGAGAAGATTGTTCATGAGCTGGGTCGATCTGTCAGCGATGTAAGTGTGTCTGGTCTTCACTCTGCTGTGAAGGCTGTCCTGTCATCATCTTCTCCAATCAGTTCAGTTCAATTCAGTTTTATTTACACATAAATCACAACAGTCACCTCAAGGCGCTTTATATTGTAAGGTAGACCCTACAATAATACATACAGAGAAACACCCAGCAATCATATGACCCCCATGAGCACTATGAGCAACAGTGGGAAGGAAAAACTCCCTTTTAACAGGAAGAAACCTCCAGCAGAACCAGGCTCAGGGAGGGGCGGGGGGAGGAAGACGTGCTGTGGAAGAGAGCCAGAGATGAATAATCACTAATAATTAAATACAGAGAGGCGTCATTTAACAGGGACATACTCTCCTGGACCTTCTCTGCTTCCTGTAACAGAGTCTGTTTCTTCTACAGGTGACGGCTAAAGTCAAACAGATGAAAGACAGCGTGAGCCACACCTCAGGTAACTCCGCCCACCTCCAGCTTGCCTTCTGGACAAAAATGTCGCTGCAGTTCAACGTCGATAAACTTTCCAGGTCGTGTTTCTGTGGCGTAGCTTTGATTACTGATTACCGTGAACAAAGTTTGTAGATGACCAAATAAGACGCTGTAAAAATATGTTGTTACATTTTTGACACCAGTGATAATGTCAGTCGTCTCCATATGTGTCCAAGTTCCTTATAGGACAGTCACGTTCTATTCTTTGGTTCTACTGTCGGTTCTGTCCGGTTTCATCAGTCGTACTCCGATTCTCTCGTGTTTCAGGTCTGGTAAAGCTGTCGCAGCTAAAGGCGCCTCCTCTTCCTGTGAAGTCACATAATGTGGACGACAGCATGATGACTCAGAGGGAGGGCGAGGCTTGTGAGGAGGAACAAGAGGAGGAGGTGGAGGCACCGACGGTTCGCAGGAGGAACAGGAAGTGTTCGGATGGGGGGGGGGTGAAGGTCAGAGGTCGTCGGCAGAGAGATTTTGACCCGGCGACGGTGGACGAGGAGGACGCGGAGCCTCAGGCGGAGCCCACCGTGTGGACTCAGAACCAGCAGAAACTGCTGGAACTCGCTCTGCAGCAGTTCCCTCGCGGGACGCCCGAGCGCTGGGACCGCATTGCCAAGGTGGTCCCGGGAAAGAGCAAGGTGAGGTGGGGGCGGGCGAACTTTCGACAAGCGATTGAGAGGCGATCAATAACTTTTATTTTTTTTATTTATTTATTTTTTTAGAAAGAGGGGCAATACATATTAATAATAATATAATAATAAACTTTATTTATAAAGCACACTTAAAAACCAAGGGTATGCCAAGGTGCTTAACAAGTAAAATAGAGTATAGGAGGAGGATAATAGAAATAGGACCAAAGCAAGTACTAAATATGCAAGCAGATAACTGTCACTAATACATAGGAAAGCAACAGGTACAGAGCAAACAAGAATTTAAATGAGCATAAAAGTGCATGATATAAAATCATAAAAGAAATATTAACTAGAGGGAAAGGCAAGATTGAATAAGTGGGTTTTTAATCGTGATTTGAACAGTGCAATGGAATCAGATGCGCGGAGGTCGAGAGGAAGGGTATTCCACAGTACCGGGGCAGCCAGAGCAAACGCACGGTCACCCCGGGACTTCAGTCGAGATCTGGGTTGGGTCAGAAGTAGTTGAGTGGCAGATCTGAGTGTTCTAGCAGGAGTATGTGGTTTGAGAAGTTCACTAAGATAACTAATGAACATTTTAACAAATGTAAATATGCCAGATTACAGCCTTGGGCTAATTTCCATCTGCAGACCCTCTGGCAGGTTGGTGTTAAACACAAGTTAGTAAAAACATACAGAGACACTATTTACAGGTCATGTGACAAGGACAAAAACAGTGATCACATTATACTAGAACAAACAATGACAAGGAGAGTGGACACAGAGGACAGATAACAATAATGGAAACACATCAATTATATTGCACAAACCCCAGTATTGCACATGCCCTGACCGTCGTGATATTGCGTTCACCCATTGCACTAACAGTTGTTTCCCTTTTTGTAATACACTAACTCTTTTTCCCGTCCAATATAAAACATGATTATTAAACATGATTACATGTTTGTGTGTCCCTCAGCCGCCCTTTTAAGTGACTCTTAAAAATGGGTAGACTTGTACTTTCCCTCACTGACAGTGGAAGACTATTCCAGAAGCTCACTCCCTGATATGACAGAGCATCTGTGAAAAGGTGGTCCGTCTGAGTGCCAGTTCACAATCACCTCTAACAGTGGCTCGAGTCAGTCGAGACCCGGCAACACTGCTAGACTTTTGTTTAATAAAATCACTCATTGGTGGAGGCACCAGACCATGTATAACTTTGTATATTAGACAGGCAGATTTAAATAATTTGAAATTAGTAAAATTTAAAAACTTGTATTTTTCTAAAATTTGACAATGGTGACTGACGGATTGTGTGTATCGATTACAGGAGGAGTGCATGATCCGGTATAAGATCCTCGCTGAGCTCATTCAGAAGAGGAAACAAGCCAAGAGCTGATGCAAGGTTATGACTCCACCCCCTCTGGTCAGGTGACCTTCCGCTGCCTCCTGATTGGACAGAATCACAGCACTTAGAGGATTGGACAACGAGGCGACACACACACAGATAACTGATCAGAATATTGATTAGACGTTCTTCCAGACTGAGCATGCTCACAGCATTGATCAGAAATTCTGTGTGATATCAATCGACTGATCGATATTCTGATTTGTGATCATCAGCCGGTCACGCCTTTGCTTTTGGGCCCCACCCTCTGCTGTGTGTGTGTGTGTGTGTGTGTGTGTGTGTGTGTGTGTGTGTGTGTGTGTGAGAAACAGGAAGTGACCTCACAGTCTGATGTGCCTTAATCTCCCTTCAGCCAATCACGTGTTTACTCATCAATAAACAGTATTTATTAGCTGCCTATTTGTTTTTCTTTGACTGAAATATTTACAATAAAACCTTGTTTCGTATTGATTGATTGGCACTGATCAGCTCATGAAATAAACGTCTGATTTCTTTTCCTCTTTACCTGTGGTCAATAGTTTGAGTTCTGCTCTTTAACACGTTTTTAAAATATTGATCAAACTCAGTTGATAATGTTGTATTACAATATTATTTTATTGATCATTTTCACAGATCAGTGCCCTGTAGATGCTGAAGTGATCAATAAGGTTACGCTTATTCAATTCCACCGTCAGGCCGCGGTCTGTCTGTGTGTGGTTAACATGTTCCCGTGTCTGAGTGGCTAACTGCCCACAGGTGTGAATGTTTGTCTTCCTCTCTGTGCTAGCAACACCTGACCAGGGTGTTTCTACCTAAGACAGCTGGGATAGGCTTCAGCCGCGAATCAGAATGGATGGATGCATATTTCCATGGTAACCAGGTAACCAACTGACAAAGAAATGAAGCAGCAGGAAGCGCTGTGGAAAGTACAGCGTTTATAGAGATTGACAGACCACGTGACTTTCGCGCATTGCATTGTAGGTACGAGTGGCAACAAAATCAAAACACTGCATCAAGCGCTAGCACCGGTAATCACCTGGGATCACATCCATAACAGCAGCAGTGACCGGAACCTGGTCTGTGCAAGCCTCTCTTATTACGAGCTCTTATTTTCTATTTAAGGTTTGAACTCCGCCTTTGTTCTGAAAATCCTGCCGGAAGCGGCCGGGCTCTTCCTGCCAGCTGAGCAGAGCCGCAGAGGAAAAAACTGCTGTCAGTTAGCGTTAGCATTAGCCTCGCAGGTAGCACATTTCTGCCGCGCACACGTCACTGCTGCCGTAAGTAACGTCAAAGTTTCCTTTTAGCTTCTGGACTTTTTAAAAATATATATATATATATATGAATTACGTCACAGATCAACGTTTAATACCGGGCTGACGTCATGTTAGCATCATAGCTAACGTTCAAAGGTATGCGAGTTTGTACAGGTGAGTTCATACCTGTACAAACTTCAGCTTTAAGGGTCGAGTAAAGGAAAACCCAAAGCTGTCCAATCAGAGCACCTCATAAATATCGCCTGCATTCAGATCACGTGGGTAGCTTCAAGAAGAACAAGCCGCACGGGACAGCGATCAATTATCAGTAGTGAATAGACCGGATCAGCAGCGTGTGTGATATAAACACCTGTGTAAGCAGCATGCAGCAGCTGTACAACAGCTGACGTCATCAAACTTTCCTGACCTCTGACCTTTAGGAAGAGCTCTGTGAGTAACGCTTACAGTACAGTATAGATGGGTTAGTCACGAGGTGAGGAAGAATTTGGAGAACTGCCCGACCTTTGATGGGGTGATGCTGAAGGCGCGACCCTGCAGAGGGTTCATGTTTGTTCAGGTTAGCTGAAGTCGACAGATGTGTCTCAATTGTGACGTGGTCGGAGAGCTGCTTCGTTCATTGTAGTGTTTGAATAAGAGGACAACGTCATCAGACTTCATGTGTAATCCACTCAAAGGGTAGAGTTGGGATTATGGCAGCAGTACAAGCTCTGTGCCCCAAAGCTAGGTCTGCGTATCGCTGGTTTCTACAATCTGCAGTTCTGATTCACAAGGTCCTCATTCAATTTAGCCTCAGACAGAAATATTATAATTCATTTATCAGTTATATCCATGTATACAAACAAAGCTGTGAGACTTCATCAGAGGTGTGAGCATCACAGCTTTGTGTCAAAGTAACTGAGGATAAAACATGAAGCAGATGTTCCTGGCCTGGCTTTTTATAGCAGATGACCTTAAAATATTCTGCAGTAGAACAAAAACTGAAGAAAACCATGAATCAACATGTGAACATGAACTGGTGCTGCTGAAGGGAAGCAAAGTTACAGAGGTTTGATTACAGACACAGCTGAGCAGTCATTGAGGTTTACGTGTGTTCAGTACTGTAGAGCAGAAATGGGGCTGTGACGTCAGAGGCCGACACACTGAACACAGCAGCGACTGGTTCATGATGATAGCAGAGCTTTGATGGTAAACTGGTGTGTGAGCACACTGAGAGAGAGAGAGCTGTAGGGCTGTGCGATATGACCAAAATCTCATATCCCGATATAAATCATCTGTCGTCCGATAACGATATAAATCACAAAAATGTAACATATTCTGTGAATCTCGGGCAGCTCGACTTGCGTGAAGTGTTTCCAGCTGGGCTTCTAGAGTCCAGTGTTTTAACCGATGCATGAAACGATACATTTTTAGACATAAGTTGTAACAGCCGCCGTTTTCTTTGTGAGTATTTATTACACGGCGTGCTGCGGGGAAAAGCCTGCTCTAACGTTTGAGTCTAAGGTTTATTTTTTTTAGCACCTGGCGACTCTTTTTTTACTTCTCATCCGTAAACACTGCATCTTTCACGTGATTCAGTTTATTTTGAAAAGTCTCAACAGGATCTTGAGCTTTATTGTGAAAGGTGTATGTGGAAAATAAACAAGCGGACACGCGATGGTTGTACCGTTGTTGTTGCTAACGACAACGCATAAAAACAAGCGCTTGTCTGTCTGTAGGGTGGTTATATATAAGAGAAAGAGAGAACTTTAAGAAATTAATATAGCATCTACAGTGACATCAAAGCCATGAAAAAATATTACTGTAAACAGTTTATTTTGCGACACCACGAAACAAACGATAGCGTAAAACGAGAGATGTTTTTATATCATCATCCGATATATATCGTTATATCGAACAGCCCTAGAGAGCTGTGCAGGAAGTAAGAGCCAAACTCCGAGGGGATGAATGAGGATGTTTGAAGCGTACTTTGGATCTTCTTTGGCTGCTGGTTCAGTCAGTTTAGCTCAGCGTGAGGAAACCTGCAGAATCTGTCAGATGTCGACTTTCAGCCCGTCTGTGAACGTCTTTGTGTGGAATGCGTGTACCTGCTGTTTGCTGTTGTTGAAGTAGTTTTGTGAGCTTTAAGCTGAGAATCAAAATACATTTAAAACAGATTCAATGAGTCGATGTCACAAAAACAAACTAAAAATTTTTACTTTTAAACCCACTGTCCCCAACCGTGACAGGCGGTGAGCGTAGAAGGATGGCGATATCGGTGCTAGGTGAAACGAGGCGGAGCAGGTGGTGTCTCGTCAGACGGGCGCCGTACAAAGGTTTTGGGTGTAAACAGAGAGTGAAATAAACACTTACGATGACATCATAAAACAGGTTAGACTGGGTTTAGTCACTGGCTACCTGACTTCCTGTCACTGCAGGTGATCTTCCTGACCTGTGCAGGTGAATCGGGAAGATGCACTTTGAATGATTCGTTTGGAGTCGTTATCTTGGCTACAAACAGGAAGTGACCTCTCTGATACGCTCTTTGTCCTCAGGTGTCCTCAGGTGTGATGCAGATGCCATGTCCCTGCAGGCTGTGCTCCAACAGAGGATTAGCTCTGCCCAGCAGCTGCTGCAGCGGGCGGAGACGCTGTGTCTGGGTGTCGAGGGTCACCAGAAGCTGTGTGGGAAACTGCGAGCCGAGCTGCGCTTCCTGCAGCGGGTAGAGGCAGGAGAGGTGCACGTGAAGGAGTCTCACCTGCACAGCACCAACCTCACCCACCTGACAGCCATCGTGGACTCTGCACAGAGTCTGGATGACATCACAGCGCTGCTGCACGTCTTCACCTACCAGGACTCTGCCGGGCACCGCCGCACCCTGGTGGTTGATGTGGTCGCCAACGGGGGACACACTTGGGTGAAGGCAGTGGGCAGGAAGGCGGAGGCTCTTCACAACATCTGGCAGGGGCGGGGCCAGTATGGCGACAAGAGCATCATACGGCAGGCCGAGGACTTCCTGCAGGCAAGCCGCCAGCAGCCTGTACACTACTGCCACCCGCACGTCATCTTCGCCTTCTACAACGGCGTCTCCAGCCCCATGGCTGACCACCTGCGGGACATGGGCGTGTCCGTCCGCGGTGACATCGTGGCTGTGAATGCTGTGGCAACTGAGGAGGAGGAAGAGCAGCACCAGGAGGAGGAGGAGGAACAAGCTGAGGAAGACAAGGATGGTGAGGTGGACGAGGAGGAGGAGGACACGTCAGAGCTCACGCGGGTTGACCGCGGCACAGTGGTGGCCAGCCTGGCGTTCCCAGCACAAGTGCATGTGGAAGAGTGCCGGCGGGTGAATCTGGACATCACGACACTCATCACGTACGTGTCATCGCTCAGCCACGGCCGGTGCCACTTCGCTTTCAGGGAGCATGTGCTGACAGAGCAAGCCGCCCAGGAATGCCGCCAGCAGGTGCTTCCGCAGCTCGACGCTTTTATGGAGGGCAAGGAATTGTTTGCCTGCCGTGCCGCCGTCCACGACTTCCAGGTCATTCTGAACACGCTTGGCGGGCCTGGTGAGAAGGAGCGCGCTCAGAAGCTGCTGGCCCGTCTCCACGTGGTGGATGACCAGCCGTCGGAGCGCACTCTGCACCTCACGCCCAGTGCCAAGATCAACCGCCGTTCACTCATGATCTTTGGCACCGGAGACTGGCTGAGGGCCGTTACCATGACAGCAAACAGCCGCTTTGTGCGGGCGGCAGCCAATCAGGGCGTCCGGTACAGCGTGTTCATCCACCAGCCAAGAGCGCTGACCGAGGGCAAAGAGTGGAGGGCCACACCCGTCTGAGGCCACGCCCACAGTTGACTCATCTGCGGCAGACGGTTTCAATCAATCAGGCTGATCAGACATCAGTGTCAATAAAGCTTGGGTTTAAATTAAAGTTTACATTGTGGAGAAAAAAGGTTTAGTTCAAAGAAAGGAGAGAAAAATGGAAAACTTTAGTTTGAGTCTTTGTGTGGTCACGTGCTGCCTAAACTTCCTGTATATGTATCTGCTCAATAAAGTATATGTACTGATCAATTCACTGAAACCACGAGCCTTTTTAAATAAAGTAACCCTCCAGCTGCGAGGCTATGCCTTTACTCTGAAACTCTGTGGGCGGAAGAGGGCGCGTCTGTTTTTCCAGTCGGGTCAGTTAGCTTGTTAGCATGTGACTGTGGGAGCGGCTGGATGTTCAAGCTCTTCCCCGCTTCTGAGAGGCATTTGTGGGGGAGATGCCGCAGGTCGAGCGGGAGGCGGAGCTCCGCACTCTGACGGAGGTGAGAACGAGACCGTGAAGCTGCCCCTGAGCTTCAAAATCAAACTTTATAAGTCTGATAACTTTCTGCTGCTGCTAGCCGGTCAACTGGGGTTAGCTCGGCAGCTACATGCTAAAAGCAAGCTCCTCCTCTTCCTCACTCTGGCTTATCCTTCCTCCTCCTCTTCCTCACTCTGGCTTATCCTTCCTCCTCCTCTTCCTCACTCTGGCTTATCCTTCCTCCTCTTCCTCACTCTGGCTTATCCTTCCTCCTCTTCCTCACTCTGGCTGTTGTCTCTTCCTCCTCTTCCTCACTCTGGCTGTTGTCTCTTCCTCCTCTTCCTCACTCTGGCTGTTGTCTCTTCCTCCTCTTCCTCACTCTGGCTGTTGTCTCTTCCTCCTCTTCCTCACTCTGGCTGTTGTCTCTTCCTCCTCTTCCTCACTCTGGCTGTTGTCTCTTCCTCCTCTTCCTCACCATGTTTCTTCCTCCTCTTCCTCACTCTGGCTGTTGTCTCTTCCTCACTCTGGCTGTTGTCTCTTCCTCCTCTTCCTCACTCTGGCTCATCTTTCCTTCTCTTCCTTACTCTAGCTAATGTTTCTTCCTCACCCTGGCTAATGCATCCTTATCACTGTGGTTTAATCCTCCTCTTCCTCACTGTCTTCCTCAGTGTGGGTACCTGCATCCAGGTGAGACCCTGTGTGACCTTCACTCGGTTCAGTCTCTGTTCCCTGATCTTCGTCTCTACGTTGATTTTTACTGTGAGTACCTCAGAAATGACTTCCTGTTGTTTTATTTTGTCAGGCCCTTTCTCAACTCTGAAGCGCACGAGTCCGTGATCGCGTTCTCTCGCGATTTGTACAATTGGACCGCCAGCGTACTTGATGATATCACAGGTCTGGAGCCTCTTAATTTAACTGTGATTAATATGTTATGAAGCTTAACTTCAATCACAGCCAAACTGATTTATTCAGGAACAAATAAAACACTGAAATAAACCGAACATTAGTATTTAGAAGTGATCCAAGTATCTTATAGATCGTGTTTAACCTGAGTAGCGAAATCTCTATTAATAAAATCAGTGTACATGCATGCCTTAATAAAAAGCAGGTGAGCTGTTAGAACACTTTTATTTTAGTGGACACTCAAACATTACAGACAGCTGCTGGGGTTTGGAAGAGAACTGAACAAATATTTAAATTATAATCTGATCATTTTGAAACAGCCTTCAGAATCTCCACATATTAACATGCTGGTGAAAAACTTTCCTCCTGAATTGAAACATATCTCAGCCAAAACACAGGAGCAAATAAAACACTGAAATAAACCAAAAAATTGACATTTTGAAGTTACCTGAGAGACTTGTATATCATGTTTAACCTGAGTAGTGAAAGACCACGGGGGGGGGAACGATGTGCCGGGAGTCCGCTGTTCTCGCCGGCTCTAGTGATCCTCGACCTCGCTGTCTGCTATGGAGCTGGCGGGTCACAGACGTCTCCGAAACGTCGCACGTTCGGAAATATGATATCTTGATAAACCGAGCAGATATTTGAAGCTTACACAGCTACATTCTCGCCTGAAAATAACTTAAAAGTTTATTTTGTGACCCAGAAAGAGGAATATTTAAAAGTTTTTAGCCGCGCTCGTCCGCCATTGCCGCGTTTCAGTTTTGGACGAAATGCATTCTGGGATATTTAACTGTACCAAGTCCACACAAGTCACCACCGATGCACGCTCGATAAAACGGGCGGAGCGAGAACACATCCGGGACTTTTTCGCGTTCTCGGCTTGATGCGTACTTTAAATAGGAACAGTACTTGGTCTCCGACTGATGACGTATCACGAGTACGCACAAGTACGCATATTGAGACTTGGCTTGGTAAATCAGGGCGATTTCCTGTTTCAGAATAAGAGTTTGTGTTTCAGGTTTCCCAAATAAACAAAAGAAGAAGTTGTTGTTTCTCGCCGGGACACTTCCTGTTCAGTACGAAGGTGAGCCTCCGAGCTGTCGGCCATGTTGTCTGTTTACTGTTTGTAGTGACATCATGAAGGTCAAGCTGGCGCTTTGGTTTTTATACAGGAAGTGAGTATAATATCCCAGTATGCATCTGGCTCCACGAGACGCACCCATCATCGAGGCCTCGCTGTTATGTTTGCCCATCGGTCTCCATGGTGATAAACCCGACCTGTCCGTGCGTGGACGCTGCCGGGAACATCAGGCTGGACGCGCTCACAAACTGGGCTGAGGTAAGATGTACTGAGCATGCTCTGTGGGGCTGAGTCAGCTGGCTCAGTGGACAGGTCTGACCCAACAGAAAACTAACTATTAGTGAAAATATACCTGAAAACACATGTTTAAGAAGGTGGAGCCTCCACACAGGCAGAAGGTGGAGCTAAAACACACTCTAAACATTATGTTTATGCCACTTATTGCTAGGGCGTGTCCAACCTGTCACTACTCGTGTCAGAGATGAGGCGGGCCTTCCAGAAGGATACCCCCCTTTATAGCAGGTGCCCTGTGCAAACTCCGCCCCCTGCAGGTGAACAGGTGTCAGCTGACAGGTCAGTTCCTCACTGTGTGTTCAGTCAGTGTTTCGGTTACGTAGATGGACTGACGAGAGTGGTTTCTCCTTCTGCAGCCTCCAAAGTCCCCTGCACAACTGCACCTCCTCCTCCCCGCAGCGTCGCCAACTTTCTGAAGTCACCTTCCAAAGTCCCGCCCACTCCAGCCAGCGTGAGCAGAGTGGGGAGGTGAGGGCAGCGAGGTCATACACCGATGAACTGCTGGGGATTGACTTCAGTGCTCTGCCTCTCACCTCCAACCGCCACACCAACCCCTTCCTAAACTCCTCCTCAGGTGAGTCTCAGAAAACACGAACAAGCTCCAGGTGAACGTGAGAAAAGTTGAACCCACCTGGTTCTGGTTCCCGCAGGTACAGAACCCCTCAGCAGGATGATGGGTGAGCTGAGGCTAGATGGAGACTCGTCTGCACGATCTGTCCAATCAGAAGCAGAGCGACGCCGTCCAGTTACGAGACGGCCATCCGCCGCAGCACCCGAGCTACAGCGTCCTCAGAGATCTCAGTTACAAGCGGACCAGGTGAGCCAGACTCTGGCGTCTCGGCAGCTTCTCCAGTCTGTGTCCCGGATGGCGGCGCGGCTCCCTCCGGACCAGGCGGCGGTTTTTCTGTCTCTGATGGCGATGGAGGGGCGGAGCTTCAGTCTGGCCGATGTCTTGGAGGCGGTCCAGATCAACAGAGACTTCGCATCAGCTCTCAGGTTCCTGAGCCACAGCTGCCCCATCTGTCAAGAGCAGGTGTCTTTCAGCAAGGTGAGCCACAGGTTTGAACCGGCCAATCAGAGCGCGCGCAGCCGGCTGATGTTCTTCTTCTCTCTCTGTGTTTCCCCGCAGATCATCACAATGACGCACTGCTCCTGCTTCCTGTGTCAGACGTGCTTCAAGATGTTCTTCACAACGGCCATTAAGGAGCGCAATGTCGATCAGCTGGTCTGCCCTCAGTGTGGCCGACCGGAGGTCAGAGGTCAGGGCGGGCTGGAAGAGTCCATGGACTACTTCAACCTGCTGGATACACAGGTGAGGTGCGTTCCGGCCTAGTTTACGTGGCGATGACCAGTTCTGACACGTGTCTGTTTGTCGGTGTAGATCCGCCACTTTCTGCCTGCCGACGTCCACGAGCTGTTCCAGAGGAAACTCAGAGACCGAGCTCTGCAGGAGATGCCCAACTTCTGCTGGTGTGCTCACGTAAGAACCCGAACGATCTGAGCCTCGCAGTCCAGAAGCTCACAGAAGCAAGAAATGAATACCGCTGCTAGTATCGATACAAACTGTGATCATCTGCTGCGTGACGTTCGGTCCTCAGACCCGCTGTGGGATACTTTTTGTCTCTGCAGCGTGGCTGTCAGAGCCTGTCCTGAGCCATGACTTCATGACAAATAAAATCTTAACCATTAGAGCAGCGGTCTCCAACCTTTTTTGTGCCACGGACCGGTTTATGCCCGACAATATTTTCACGGACCGGCCTTTAAGGTGTCGCGGATAAATACTACAAAATAAAACTAGTACCGGTACCGAAAAAAAGAAGATTTATTCATAACACACGTGAAAAGACCCAGGAAAACTGAGTTAACGATCAAAACGATAACAAAATAACGCTGAAAACCGATAAAAACCCTGAAAACTATACATTTCACACTTTCGCGGCCCAGTACCAAACGACTCGACAGGCCTACTTGTTGTTCCTAGAGTATTTGAAAGTAGAATGGGAGGCAGAGCCTTCAGTTTTCAGGCCCCTCTTCTGTGGAACCAGCTTCCAGTTTGGATTCAGGAGACAGACACTATCTCTACTTTCAAGATTAGGCTTCAAACTTTCCTTTTTGCTAAAGCATACACCCAGTGCATCATGGGAAACCCCCAGCAGCCTAGACCTATAGCAGCATAAATAAGGGAGGCTTCAGGGTCACCTGATCCAACCCTGGGTGTTTCTTCTTCACTCACATGTGTTTATACACCCTTCTGTATTTAATCATTAGTGATTATTCATCTCTGGCTCTTCCTCCCCCGACCCCCAACCAAACCCCTGAGCTCTGCCGGAGGTTTCTTCCTGTTATAAGGGAGTTTTGCCTTCCCGCTGTCGCTGAGTGCTTGTTCGTTGGGTTTCTTTGTATTACTGTGGGCCGTTGACCTTACAGAATAAACCTTGTTGAGACGACTGTTGTTTGGTGTTTCAGTGTTCATTCGGGATGCTGCACGAGGCCCAGCGCCTCAGGATGGACTGTCCAAGCTGTAAGAAGAGCACCTGTTCTCAGTGCAGATCACCTGTAAGACACTCTCTCACGCACACACACAGGTGAACCAGCCTCAGATCGGGTCCTGACCACAGTCCCTGTGTTCTGCAGTGGTCCCCCGAGCATCAGGGTCTGTCCTGTGAGCAGTTCCAAGTGTGGCAGCAGCAGAACCAGCCAGACCCTCACAGCACCTCCCAGCTGTACAGCAGCATCGGTACGAACCCAGAACCAGGTCCAGGAGACTCTGAGGGCCTCCTGCAGGACCTGAACCTAATGTTTCACCCCATCACTCAGGTGGTTATAAGCAAGCAGGTAGAAGTGGAAGCAGTCAGCATGTGACTGAAGGCTTTTTTACTCTTGCTGTTTACAAACTAACACACGAGGCCCTCAATCACCGAAAGCGTGACGCTCAGAGGACTTGACCCGGTCCAGTCAACGATCGGCGTGGGTGTTCTCGCCAAAAAACCCAGAAAGCAATGCCTGGGGGCTCTGAGCTGACATGCCGGGACCTGGTCTGTCCTGGTCTCCAGCTGTTCCATTAACGTTTAGCATCCACGAACAGAGGACATGGTGGCTGCTCAGGCGGTAGAGCAGGTCATCCACTGACTGAATGGTGGTGGTTTGATTCCTGGCTTTCCCGTAGTCTGCATGCCAAATATCCTTGGACACCATGTTGCTCTGCGACGCATTCATCGGAGAGTGAATGTGATGCATGTTAGACGCTAACGCTAACAGCTCAGAAAAAGTGCTTGTGTGAATGAAGTATAAGAACATCCGTTTACAAACTGTCCAAATGTTGATTGTGTCCTTCTGGACGTTTCCACCATCAGGTGACTTCTTCAGTGTCAGCTGACTGCAGGTTTCAAGGTTCAAGGTTCTTTATTTGTCACATGCATAGTTATACAAGTATAACACACAGTGAAATGTAGCCTGACACACTCCTCGACATGTGCAAAAAATTGGGGGGGGGGGGGTGTAGAGGAAGAACATTATATATATACACATATAGTATATACACTGGGTGAATGTGCAGTAGTAGCAGCAAGCAGGTGAATTCTGTACATTAATATGAATAGATATCTGACTATTTTACAGGATAGACAATATAAACATATTTAAAATGAAAGGAATTGAAATGTACATTGTGCCTTGGTTTAGTGTCTGGAAGAGTCCTGTCTCAGTCAATTATAGATGATGTGAGAGGGCGGGTGTGTGTGTGTTTAGGGCACGGATGGCTTGGGGATAGAAGCTCCTCTTGAGTCTCTCTGTCCTTGCCCGGAAGATGCGGAACCTTCTACCAGATTGCAGAAGTTGGAACAGTTTGTTGCCAGGATGGGACGGGTCCTTCAGTATCTGCGCTGCTCTAGTCCGGCATCTCCTGGTGTAGGTGTCCTGAAGCGGGGGGAGAGCAATCCTGCAGCAGCGTTCTGCTGTACGGATCACTCTCTGGAGAGCTTTTTGGTCCTTCACACAGCTGTTCCCAAACCACGATGTCATGTTCTGTGTGAGGATGCTCTCCACAGCGCCTGTATAGAAAATCCTGAGGATCTCTGGAGAGACCCTGAACTTCCTCAGTTGTCGTAGGTGATACAGGCGCTGCCTAGCCTTTTTGGTCTGGACCTGAATGTGGGCAGCCCATGTCAGGTCTGAGGAGATGTGGACACCAAGATACTTGAAGGACTGCACCCTCTCCACTGGAGCTCCATTGATGATGATGGGCTTGTAGTCTCTGTGCTGACCCCTTCTGAAGTCCACCACCAGCTCCTTGGTCTTGCTGACGTTCAGCTGGAGGTGGTTGTCCTGGCACCACGATGCCAGATTCTTCACTTCATCCATGTAGGCCGCCTCATCGTTGTTGGAGATGGCACCCAACACCACTGTGTCGTCAGCAAACTTCACAATGGTGTTGGAGCCATGGGTGGCCACACAGTCTGAAGTGTAGACTTCAGACTTATATTAAATATATTATATTTACATAATGGCTGAAACCAGCCCACTGAATGACCAGTGGGCTGTGAGGTCAGTTTATGATCATTAGTAATATGCAGATTGCCACGCCCACTGATCAAAGAGTCCCATTCAACGAGAGTTGGCTGCATTCACAGCATTGTAGGTAGGATGGTGGCCCCCTCCTCAACTCTGAGATGGCCTTACGTCTTTTCACTCGACTCCTCGCTCAAACCAGCGATTTCCCCACCTGGACGAATGAGGTTTAGTCGCACTAAGGCTCAGCCTGGTCCGTCCTGGTCTAACGTTTCCCTCTGTGTCCTCAGAGTGTCCAAACTGCCAGCTGGTCTTCAGCCTGTCCAAAGGGGGGTGTCTCCACTTCACCTGCAGTCAGTGCGGTCATCAGTTCTGCGGCGGCTGCAGTCAGCGCTTCGTTCTGGGCTCGGTGAGTTCCAGCTGTGCTGTGTGTAAGTGGAGCTCCAGGTGTTTGGTCAGAGAGAGATGGATTGTGGGTAACGAGTGTTAGACGACTGAAAGTTGTTCCTCGGTTTCATATTTACATCGTTATCAAACGAGCCAATCACAGCGTCTCACCTTATAAACGGTCTGATTATGAGTAAAGGCACCTGCTCTGATTATTCATCGTGCTGATAATTTGAGTTCTTTAATGTTTTTGAAGTTAACAAGAAAATGGTTCGGCTTCCAGCACCGAAGTGGCCAGGTGCACGAGACAGGTGTGTTAGAGACTTGACACCTGTGTTGTTTAACCTCTGCAGGCCTGTGGCTTCTCTGCAGACTGTACGAGCAAAGGTCTTCATGCTCACCACCCCAGAGACTGCCTGTACTACCTGAGGGACTGGAGTCTGACCCGCCTCCACCTGCTGCTGCAGGTGAGAGCCAGCAGATCAACCTGAGGTGTTCCCAGCTGTTCTGTGATCAGTACTTTACAGGTGTGCTGTCTCCTGTCTCAGCATTACAGAGTGTCTCCCTCCTGGTTGGAACCGCCCAAGGTCAGCTCACCTGACACCGCTCTGCCAGGTGAGACCTCTACCTGTCTACCTGGCATCTCCTTTGTCCTAGAGTCACTGACAGGTGTGTTCCCGTTCCAGCATCCTGTCCAGTGCTGGAGCTGAGAGACGATGGCAGCCAGAGGGAGGAGCCCTGTGGTCGACCTGCGTTACCTGAACACCGAGGATACTGCCAGTAAGACCACAGCTCCTAGTAAAGATGTTCTGCCAGATGTGCGTGGTCTTAGAGGCTTCGCCCCTTTCTCCTGACAGGTCACACTATAAGGAGCGTTTGGTGGAGCTGATTAACCGTTACCATGCTGACCCAGCGGTCCTCTTCAGTCTGGCAGAAATAAAGGCGGAGCTTCAGCGTTGGCATGTTACCGTTCCGACCAGAAAACCCGAGGAGCCAGAGCCACTCTACACTCATCGCCTCCGCATGGTCAGTGACATCACCAGATGGTGTTGTTCGTCATCAACAATGACGTCTGAGATTTATTTTGAAAGTCTGATGCGCTGTTTCAACCATGTTTCTTTTCAGCCAATCACAGTGCAGAATTCTGTCTCTCTGCAGACGCTGACCAATTGCACTCCTCTCAGGAAACAGCGCTGCTCTCCGGTTAAACGCATTAACAACCTCTGTCCTCTGCCCGTCACCGTGCCTGCTGGAGCCCCGCCCCCTCATGTGCTGCTAAGCGATTGACTCCACCCACTCCTAAAGTATGACCTCCCACTACACCCATCAGTTGCTATGACAGGGCGGCCCTGTGTTTTGATTGGCTCAGCACAAATATACTAATTAGGGACCAAATATGAGCAGCCAATCAGAGTTCAGCTAACAAGCTAACGATGGAAGCTGCCAGTTTTAGCATCTGTTAGCATGTCTTGAGCAGACTTCAGGAGGCGGAGTTTGAGCATCCTGTTTTTGTTCGCTGCACTTTACCTGTTTAACCAAGTTTAATGAATAAAAGCTGTCCTAACACACCTCGGCGTCCTGTCTTCCGTTTCCATGGGAAGTTGAGTTTTAACATTAAAAAAAAATAAAAAATTGTTTGAATATTTTTATAGAGAACAGAATATACTGGAGTTTTCTGCCCCAACTCAGCAGGAGCAGATAAACGGGGAGCCAAGGTCGTAGCTTAGGCGCCGTGTGAGAGAAAAGCATGTGAATGTTTAGGCTTTTATGATAAGGTGGAGGCACCAGAGGCTATAAGAGTTTGATTAATGCTCCACCATTTTGAGATCTGAGGCTGTCTGCATACAGTGTCCATCTCCCGCGTGTGTTCATTAAAATCGTTTGACTCAACCCGGCCGGACCAGTGTTGTTATTGTGGTTTTTTCTCTTGTCTCCATCCCCAGTATTTTGAACCTTAACAATGGTGACCTGCCGTCAGTCACACAAACACGCGGGTGCTTTCATAGAAAACTTTTATTTAAACTTTCCAAACAGGAAGGTGTGCTCCTCACACCTGTCAGTGTGTGTTTAGCTCTTCTTCGGTGGTGTGGCGTCGTCTCTGGGCAGACTGAAGGGGACGATCGCTTTGACGAGTCGCTCTGTGATTGTTTTGCTGTTAGCGGCGATGATCCTCCTGGACATCAGGTCCACGTCGCCACCTGAACACGGAGACACCGTTAGCTGGAAACACCTGAGCAGGGAAATGTGCTGTTGATGGGTTAGCTTACCATCGACGTCCATCAGCACGCCGCCAGCCTCGGACACGATCAACGACGCGGCAGCCACGTCCCAAACGTGGATCCCGATCTCGTAGTACGCCTCCACACAGCCCGACGCCACCAGACACATGTTGATGGCGGCGGAACCTGCCCCGCGCACCCTGAGACGGATGGACACGTCAGCTATGGGAAAACAAGCGTGCAGTGATGTCAACGTGGCGGCAGCCTTACCCGTGAACAGGGAGGCAGAGGATGTTTCGGAGGCTTTGGAAGATTTTATCAACAACGTCGGCGTCTCTGTCCGATCCAAACTCCGTGGCCACCATCGCCTGTTCCACGGCTGATGACATCACACACAGATAAACAAACAGGTGATCGACCGCCCGCATAAGTGATGTCACTGATTTATTGGTTATCGATTCGCTGAGCGCTGACCTTCCTGCCGGGACACCTGCAGCGGCTCGCCGTTACAGAATGCTCCCTTTCCCCGCCTCGCCGTGAACATCTTGTCCTCCACACAGCTGAAGACAACGCCAAACTCCACCTGAGGGAGGGGAAGAAGAGTAGAGGCCGCTGTGAGGTCAACAGGTGAGGTCGTTCATGCTCATCCTCAGGTGGCTTGAACACCTGAAGCTACCTGTTAGTGTTTAGAGAGCGCTGACGTTTTGCCAGCAGGCTCAGTAAACTGATCGCAAGGCCAGTAATGTTGTGGGGATGGAGCTGGACTCGTTAGGGTGGTGTCAGAGAGGCAAAGACAATGATGGATAATACCTCCCACCCACTCCATGACGTGCTACCTACAGGAGCACGCTCAGTGAGAAGCTGAGATTACCCATAATGCACCACACTCATCTGCCTGTACAACTCCATCTAACACACTGTAAACACTGCAGTAGTTACAGCCTTTTGCACACGCTCTTTCTACTCTGATGTTGCTGTTAATCCTTGATATTTATTATTGAGGGATTTCTATATATTAGGGCTATTTCTTAAATCTGTAGCAGTTTCTGTACTGGAGCAGCTGTAACCCACATTACCTGAGGGATTAATAAAGTATGCTGATTCTGATTTTCTCTTTTTAGCTGCCAAATCGCCATGGTAACAGATGCTGAGCACCTCACCTAGTCAGGAGCAGGTGAGGTGCCGCGTTTACTCTTTTGGTCATTTTATATGCTGCAGCAGGTGGAGCACCATCGCTTGCTAACGCGTGTGTGGGAACAGCCACGCCACCTCTCCACCTAAGGAAACACTCCCAGGTGAAGCAGACAGTGGTGATGCTGCGCCTGTGAGCCAGGGCGAAGCTCAACTGAAGAAAGATAAAACCAGAAATGGCGCCACTCTGAAAAGTTTCCACCAGAGGGATGAGACCCGGGCTCAAGTAACCGAGGCTCACCTGAGGCTACGTCTGCACGTACACGGGGATTTTTGAAAACGGAGATTTTCTGTTTTCTTTTCTTTTTTTAAATCCCTTCCACAGACGCAAAAATGAAGGAAAACGCAGCTAGGAACATGCCAAAGCAGCAGTTGGCGATATATTCCTAACCGTGTAGGAATGTTGACCAATCAGAAGCCTAGGTGGGAAAGAGTAAACAAAGTCGGGGCATAGAAGCAGAACTGAGTCCTATGTGTGGAGGGACAGTAACTGTTTGTAAGCATGTAAACTCTGCAGAGAGTAAAATTAACAGTATTTTGTCCAAGTCTGCCATTGTAGAAATTCATTTCACAAAAACATGGCGCACAGTGTGATGTCAAACGAGGCGCACACCTTTGACGCTGCGTTTTCTCTGTGTTCCTCGTCCACATGTAAACGCAAAATCTGAGTTTTTAAAAATCTCCGTTTTCAGTGACCGAAAACGCCGTTTACGTGTGGACGAAAGGTGCAAACGCATAGAAAAATCTGCGTGGGGTTAGCGGCCCCGTTTTCACTTTTCAGTATTTATTGCTGCTCATTAATAAGACAGAAGGATTTCTTATCTGATTAATCGACTACTAAAGTCAGGGCTGCAGCCCTGTGATGTCGCTGCTGATGTCAAAGGTCAGGAGGATGGTGCTGATGTGGGCTCAGACCTGTTTGTTGATGGCGAATCCGATGGAAATGGCAACAAAAGGAAACCTGTGAAGGAGAAACAGACACAGGAAGTTAACGTGTTGGCACCGTCATACGTGTTCCTGCAGAGCAGGTCTGTTTACCTGTTAGGTCACCACGGTAACCAGTGCCCATCAGCGTTTTAAATGAGCTGATTCAGTGTGCCGAACACCAAGCCAAACAGGAAGTCATCTGCTTCAAAGTAAAGGTTCATCCTAACGTTCATGATGATCACATCATCGATCTACCCGCTGAGGGACGGCTCGAGCTGAACATTGATCATCCTTCATCGATCTCTCAGTGACTCTCTGATCGATTCCCTCTGAGTCAGTTGGACCAAATAAACCTCAGATCTGGAGGTAATCGATCAGAAGAGCCGTAGACCCCGCCTCACTCTCTGAGTAGAGCAGGGCGATATGGCCAAAAATATTTATCACCATATACATTTGAAAATTTGTGATAACGATATAACTGACACGAGACAAAATGCTTTACAACTCCACAACTTTATTAGTGCAAAAACCCATCAATGTATTTTCACTTCAACAAGCAGCTGTTTTATCTGCATTAAAGTTATATAAAATGTAACAGTGCAAACTCCTCGCTGACAGTTTAACCAAAAAGCATTTCCAGTGGAAACTGGCCGACACGTCCTCAGCATAACCATGTATAACATCCACAACACTTAAAAAGAGGTTAAACACACACAACACGGTAACATTATGCTGAAGCACAGCACGTATCACTCCGCGAGGCTCCGCCTACGATAGCCGTTGTTGTGCCAAAGGTATCCCCGACAGAATTTGTTTCCCCTGTGCTGGGAGCAGGAAGTACTGATGTTTTCATTTTGTGAAAAATTAGCATCGTTACATTACCATTCAGTTTGAGGGTTACAACAGAAAATGATATATTTATTGCTCACAGGGTATCAGATGGGATTATTTTAATAAACCATTAACATTTTGGCTGATAACTATTTTTATTCTCCTGTAACTTCACTATATAAAGAGATAAATCCTCCAAAGTTTCAGGAGTAATGCGTCATAATAAGAAGTGTTTGTGAACGAAAAATCAGCAATGTGGGACACTGTTTGTCCGTGAGTTACACAGGGGGAACAAATTGTGGCAGGATCAGCCTGATATTATTTGTATCCCACTATAACTTCGTTGTATAAAGAGCTAAGATCTCAAAAATGTCAGGAGTATCAACAAAATCAACAATGTGGGATACTGTTTGTCCGTGATTTGGACAGTCCAGCGTGTGCTCCCGACGCAGGGGAAACTAATTCTGTCGGGGATACCGAGTTTGGCACAACACCGGCATGTGCGTATGAAAACAAAGGCACTGCGCATGCGCGTTTTACCCATATTCTATCGCCATCTTTCATTTTCCTATCGTTGCCCGACATTACACCGGTGCTACCGTGAACAGTATGGCCCAGCACTATCTCTGAGCGCCCACAGGAAACAAAGAAGCTGCAATGATGATGTCAGAGAGTGCAAACTCACGCGTGAACGAAGTTGGTCGTGCCATCGATGGGGTCGATGATCCAGGTGGGCGAGTCAGAGAGGACGCAGGGCTCACCTGCAGCCACTGACTCCTCCCCTATGAACCTGAATCGCACAGAACAGGTGAAGCCGTTACACGCTGAACGAGGAAGAGCCACGAGACGGCAGCCAGAGATGTTCCAGCAGGTCATCTCTGCTACTCCTCAGCAGCACACAGCTGGATCCCTGAACATCTGGATCTGATCATAACGCTTATCTTTGTAAACTGATGATCAATAATCCGACTGGACATGCACAGAGGGGGTGGAGCTTCATACCTGTGGGTGGGGAACTTTTCCTTCACTGACTGGATGATGAGCTGCTCCACCTTCTGGTCGGTCTGCGTCACTAAATCCACCACCGAACTCTTCGTCATCACTGCCCTGTCACCACGCAGAGCGTCACACACCACCTGATCAATGCACCAATAACTGATCAATATTTACTCCTGATCAATGCACTGATAGCTTATCAATCAGAAGCTGATCAGCCAATAGTTTCAGTTACTAAGTCTGTCATCTGGGGTTAACCTGAGATTTCAAGATAAAAGCCTTTGTTTCCTCTTTGCGCTCAGAACGTTTCAGAGAAGAAGAAAGTGACTCCACCCCCTCTGTTTTGGAGCGTGCTCAGTAAGTGAAGAAATGGCAGGAAGCGGATTCTGCAGTCGTGACGGCCGTGCGGCTCACTGTCAAGCAGTCGTCAGCTGACCCTGAAGGTCACATGGGCGAGTGACGTTCAGGTGAAAAGAATGAACTTCCTGAGACTCCTCTGTTTCATAATGAAATCACCTGTAGGCCCTGACAGGTGAGTCTCAGGTGGGAAAGAAAAAGGAAGATGACGACTGACCTCTCCAGCTTTTCGTGCCACGGCGACAGCGTGGTCCATGGCGTTCTGCCAGGGGTCAGCCATGTTGGAGGAGGAACTTCCTGTGGAAAGAGGAAAGACTGCGTGAGGTGTGTTCCAATATTCCACTTTGATCAGGAAGGTTCCTCACTGACATACGCTTCAGTTGTCCATACACTAGGGGAAGCAGCTTCAATGCTTCCTTTATGACCTCCTTTAGCAGAGGAGACACTGGACCGTCTTTATGAAAAGGGAGGAGAAAATGGCGTCCCATAATTCGTTATCCATCCGACCATTCATGAAAACATAATCGCAGTAGCCAAAGCGGAGCAGATCATGTAAATGTCCATTCTAAGTGTTTTTTCTTTTCATTCAGAACCTGTATATATATTTATTTACAGCTTTTATCAGCAGCAGTGAAACTCACAGCTGAACCCTGAGCGTCACATGAAGAACACAGAAAGCTGTATGAGCGCAACATTATGATCTATACGAACTGATCAAAGTGTGCTTGTATGATCAGTGATCGTTAGTAATGTCCAGTGTTGGGAAGGTTACTTTAAAATGTATTCCACTACAGATTACAGCACTGCTGAGAAACAGAAGCTGAGTTCACTTCATTTCTGCTGTTTCATGGAAACAGTTACTGAGGACCAATAAGTGGGCTCGCCTCTGAACGCTCAGCGTGACACTGATGAAGAGTTTTGGGACACAAGTTTTAGTAATATCATCATTTTAGCAGTATTGCAGAAAATGTTCCTCCTCCTTTAAAACACCAGAAAGATATGCTTTACAGACTGTTATCGTTTCTATCACCTCCATAAAACAAGAACACACACTGTGGTGAAGCTAGACCAGCCTTTTGTAGTTCGTCTTCTGCACATTGTAGTTTCAACACGCCAGACTTCCTGTTAAAGAGACACCAGTGTAAGGTTGTTCATGTTTCTTTAAGTTCCCCAAGAAGTATGATAAATGTTTTTTTCTGATAAATTTGTTAATACTTTTAGCTAAATTTTTTATCCATAAATGTAAGTTTACTACTAAAACACCATATTTCTGTCATTATTTTAAGGATGTGGAAATGTACATACAATCAATATCAGACTCCACCAACAAAAAGGCTCAAAACAATATATGTATGTGAATTTTTGCGTGTATTCCTATAATTGTTACCTTTTTCTTTACCCCTGGCTTTGTGTGTTCATGTTCTGTTGTTTTGTATACTTCATCTGTTCGTATGTTGTATACTCATTGTTTGTTAAATAAAGTTTTAAAAAAAAGTGTAAGGTTGTTCCGGTTCTAAGTGCACGCCTCTTCCCTTTTCCTGAGTCCTCAGCAGTTCTCCTTCTCACCTTTGACCTCAGTGACGTTTTCATCGAGGTCAAGGAAGAGCGTCAGGAATAGGAGACATGAGGGACTTCTGGAATGCACCAGGAATGCCCAGAGTCCTCATCATAAGAACCACATCAGTAATCAATAACATCAATCTGGGAGGTGATGGATCGATAATCCAGTAACACCAATCCTGACCTATCACAGCGGGTCCTGAATTGGCCACAGGTGACCGCTAAGTGGCTGTCTCAGCGCGTCCTCTCATCGAGTTTACGGTCACTAACCGAGTATATACTGATTATCAATGAGCGTTACCTGGTGGCACGTGACGAAGTGTCAAGCGCGCCGACACCTTTTCCGTGCGCGTGCCCACCGGCACTGCCGCGCCGTATGAAATCAGCTGATTTCTGAACGGAAGTACTACGCCGCTGATTCCCGCCACAAATTCCAAAACCGGAAGTAAGGCGGCGGATCAACGAGACGTTTCGAAAACAAGTAAAGAGGAACAGCGCGAACCCTGAAAACGCACCTGAGGCTCTCGAGGTCGGTCTGAAGGTAATCCGTAACGGGTTAGCAGCTCCACTTTCGGGTTTCTTCTTCTACGTTCTACGACTGAGCGCTGCCGCCTCCTACTGGACATTGACTGTCACAACAACAACACTAGAAAAGGTTGCATTTCCTGCGAAAATGCAGTGTGAACGCCGTGTAGTGGAATCTGAAAACAGCAGGACAGCTATCTGTTGAAAACAGGTGTAGAAGCTGAACTCTGCTTTATTTGAAAGACTACACTGAAGACTGTCAAGAAAGCAGATTACATGCAAGCAGGGGAGATGTCCAGCATCTGTCCCATGTAGTGCTCGAACCCTTGCCACCAGATCTCACAGCAGCTGCGCATCCCACTGCGCCAAACCAGTTCTGGTCCCAAACAAAGATATGATGAGAGGAAAAAAACGTGCACTGTGCAGAAGAAGCTAAATGCGCAGAAAAGAGGTGAAAATGCTGAATGTTCAGCAACAAAGAGATAAGGAACCTGAAAATTGTGCTGAAAAGAGGTGAAAAAGCTGAAATTTGTGTGGAAAAGTTTAAACAGTTGAAGTGTTAACTGAAGAAAATGTTGCCATAAGCGGGATTCGAACCCGCGCCTCCTACTCTGAGAACGGCTGCTCATCTCACTGAGCTAAAACGCGACTCAGCAGCAAAACTAGTGATCACACTGATAATGTGGTACCTGTCAGCAAAATGGGCCAAAAAATGGCATAAAAAGCTGAATATCTCAAAAAGTATAAAAGTTATCATCACCAAAAGATATAGCAGTGGAAAGCAGAAATAGCAGAACAGTTTAAAGTTTGAATGGTGAAAATCGACTGAAAACTGAGGGAGTAGTTAAGCGGCAAAGAAACGGAGCAACTAGAATAATAAAGGATAAAGAATAAAGAGAAACAGGAACTCAACAGTGTGCCTTTGAGGCATCCACACAAATACACCACTAAAGCCTACTACTACCTACTGGCGTGGCACGGTTTTCAGGGTTTTGCATTAGGTCATAGTACCTGGTACTTTTATGGTACCTGCACAGCCGTAGCTCCGTACTTTATTTCAAACACAGAACATTACAGATCAAAGATCTTGTACATATCCAGATAAGCAATGTTAGAATCACAATCAGCATACTTTGTTAATCCCTCAGGAAACGATGTGGTTTACAGTTGCTCCAGTACAGTAACAGAAACAGACTATTTAACAATACAATATGTTACAGATTTAAGAAAAAGCACAATATATACAAATCACTCAATAATAAATAACAAATCAAATCACTTTTATTGTCACATCACATGTGCAGGTACATTGGTACAGTACATGCAAGTGAAATTCTTGTGTGCGAGCTTCACAAGCAACAGAGGTGTGCAAAATACAATAACGTAAGAACAAGCAAATATAAGAATGGCTACATCTGAGAGTAATAAATATATGTACAATATAAGAGTGTATGCATTACTAAATGTTAATATTAAATGTGTGTGTGTGTGTGTGTGTGTACACATATTTTACAAATTAAATAGAGTAAACAATAAATAAAATATATAAAATATACAGAGTTGAATATGTGCAAAACAGTGGCATTACTGTACAGTGTGGAGTGCATAATGTTAAAGTTCCAGTAGTGAAGCTGAGGTGTCTATGACGTGTTCAGCAGTCTGATGGCCTGATGGAAGAAGCTGTCTCTCAGTCTGCTGGTACGGGACCGGATGCTGCAGAACCTCCTTCCTGATGGAAGCAGTCTGAACAGTTTATGGCTGGGGTGACTGGAGTCCTTGATGATCCTCCCCGCTTTCCTCAGGCACCGCTTCCTGTAGATGTCTTGGAGGGAGGGAAGCTCACCTCCAATTATCCGTTCAGAGCACCGCACTACTCGCTGGAGAGCTTTGCAGTTGTAGGCGGTGCTGTTGCCATACCAGGTGGTGATGCATCCAGTGAGGATGCTCTCAATGGCACAGTGATAGGAGGTCCTGAGGATGCGGGGGCTCGTGCTGAATCTTTTCAGTCTCCTGAGAAAGAAGAGGCGCTGCTGCGCCTTCTTCACTGTTTTGTTTGTGTGTACTGACCACGTAAGATCCTCAGCCAGATGTACACCAAGGAACCGGAAGCTGCTCACTCTCTCCACAGCAGCGCCGTTGATGGTGATGGGGGTGTGTACTTCTCTGCACCTCCGGAAGTCCACTATCAACTCCTTTGTCTTTGCGACGTTGAGGGTGAGATGGTTGTCTTGACACCAGTGGGTCAGGGCGCTGACCTCCTTCCTGTAAGCCGTCTCATCACCGTTGGTGATAAGACCCACCACTGTAGTGTCGTCCGCAAACTTCACAATGATGTTGGAGCTGTTAGTGGCCGTGCAGTCGTAGGTGAGAGTGAGTACAGGAGAAGGCTCAGTACATCAAGGATTGACAGAGGTGATTATAAATAAGCATCAAGAACACTGACAGGAATATTACAGTAAAATAGAAAAGAGCGTGTGGAAAAGGCTGTAACTATTGCAGTGTTCACAGTGTGTTAGATGGAGGAGTTGCACAGGGAGATGGCCATGGGCAGGAATGACTTCCTGTGTCATTCCATGGTGCATTATGGGTATCTCAGTGAGCGTGCTCCTGTGGCTGACCAGCATGTCATGGAGTGTGTGGGAGGTATTCGCCAGCATCACCTTTATCTTGGACAGCATCCACCTCTCCGACACCACCCTGAGAGAGTCCAGCTCCAGGCAGGTGACATTAAAGATGATATGACACTGATATGAGAAATAAAGGTAAGGGAATGATGTAAAGTAACGCTCTTCGTGGTCACACTCATGAATGTTGTAGTGGAGGAAAAAAGACAAACATAAACAAGTAAAATAAAATAATTCTATGCAAAGAGCAGTTTACAGCAGGGTTGTTTCGCACTAGGGGGCGATAACAGACTAGAGAAAGAGGCTTCCACAGCTTTAATTGCCTTCAGGTTTTGTGATGGTTGAACACACTGAATGTGCTGTTTGAATTCATCTTTAGAGAACATAATGCAGGGTTAGTGCCTCTGAATGTACACTTATGTATATAAAACTTGGCCATAATCAGGTCAGTTATATTTACTGTGTCAGGCTTCTTTTGTAGATCTGTAGTTTTCTGTAAGATGTCCTTCCAAAATAAAGACTTCAGCACTTTGTTCACACTTGTTAATATTCAGATCTAAGCCAGAAGCTCCAGAGAACGCTTTCACTGACTCCAGAGCTGCAACATTTGGTTTTTGTTCTTCAGAATAAGGGTTAGGGTAGTACCACCAGCCAGCTGAGTGATGATCAGACTTCTGTCCAGCAGAGAAATACATTGAATTTTACTGGATCTAATATGGTCTGCTAAGAGTTGGGCGACTAGTAAAAAGAGGTACGGAGAAACAGGCCATCCTTGCCTGATGCCTGTCGACAGATCAGATCTAGGACAGGTTCCACCAGCTAGTGTCACTGAGCTGTTAGCGTTTCTGTAGTCTCTCTGCGGATGAAGTCACTTCCAAAGCCAAGTTTATGTCAGGACTGTGAACTGGTGTTTCACAAAAACCTAAAATAACACGACTCCATTGTCATCAAAAAGTTGACAGTAGTCTAAAATGTCCAGCACTGATCTGATATTGTTGGTTATGTCTGTTAGCCACAAACCTGATTGTGTTCATCTATGAGGGAGCTCGGGACCATTTTGAGCCTCTTTGCTAAAATTAGAGCAAACGTCTTGTAATCATTACTAAGCAGACAAATAGGCGCCAATTATCTCGAAGTAAACGATCTTTATTGGGTTTGCGAATGAGAGAGGGCAGTCCCAACGCGGGCCCAGCTCAGCAGCAAAAACCTGATAAAACTGCAGATAGACCGTCTGTTCCTGGTGATTTGTTATTTTTGAGAAGATTCATCTTCAAAGCTCCCATCGCTTTCTGACAGGTCGTCTAATTTAACTTGAAGATTTGCCAATTCCATTTCTTCTTCCTCTAATAAAGTTTCTGGTCTTTTATTGGAAATAGTGAAAATATTTGCTACAATATTAGCCTCTTAGGCTTTCCTTGAACTTTTTAACAACCATGTTTCAAATTTACAAAGTTATCAGTTCCTTCTAAAATCAGTATCTTTTGTCCAGAACGTGGAGATCAAGTCTTTTATTTCTGTCTGAAACTGATTATTGTTTAATAGTGAGCTATTGGGTTTCCAGTAACCAGAGTTAGTAGCAGGTTCAGAGATGGTGGATATGTTTATTTTAATTGATATAACTTTGTGATCAGTAAATGGTGCAGGGCAGTGATTCTTAACCATGGATGGGCCGCCAGCCACACCGTGAGTTTAGTTTTACACCTGTGGACCGCGTGATATCATAAGTTACTAATCAAAGACACCGGGGACTACTCTCACCCATGAAAATCTCAGTTACAATACAGCTCCCCACTGCTTGGTGAGAGGTGTTTAATCAGCTCAATAAGCGAGCAGAAGAAGACGCTGTCTGCCATTTACAGTTAGATATGGAGAAGTTCTTAAAACAAAAGATGAAGATGAAAGTGACAAACGACACTGAGCTGCCGTATCACAGACAGGGCCTGAGACATACAGCATCGGTTTCTGGGAAGAATAAAAAGAGTCCATTTGTCTCTTTGCAACTAGGCGAGTCCACTGATGTCACCATTGCCACCTGACACTGGTTTCTGTTCGTTATTGCTGGGACTGTTTTGGAGAGCTACCAACACTCAGGATGTTTCACTGAGAATGACCTGGACTGGCAGAACTGGTGTGCAGTGATGCTGCAGCTTCAATGACTGGCAGCTGTCAGGGCGTCATTATGCTGATTCTTGATCGTGCACCAGAAGCTAGAAACGATGTGACCAGAGTTCCACGAGATGATGGAAGTGAAAACAATCAACTTCATTGAAAACAATGCTGTGAACTCCAGATGTTTTGTGAGGACATGGAAGCAGATCATGTCCAGCTGCTCTACCACAGTGAGGTGAGATGGGACAGGACTGGTCCTCAAGTGTTTGTTTGAACTGAGGAACGAGGTCTTCTCTTATCACACGGAGAAAAGAAAAGAAAACAAAGAAGAAAGGAGTCTCCTCTTAGACATTATCATGCCAACTCAAAGGTCACAGCTGAGCTTGTCTACCTCTGTGACGTTTTCTCACTGCTGAACATCTCACTTCAAGAGAGAAACTTGCTTTGTGGACTAAGAGGGCCCAGGAGAAAACGATGGACATCTTTCCACTTTTGTCCCACACCTCAGAAAACTCCCCTCAGGTGAAGGTCAGTGACTCAGCCCGTCAGCACCTTTCACAACTGACAGAGTCATTTGATGATCCCTGAGAAGGGCATGTGTGGATTTATGGACCCATTTTCTGTGAATACCACGGAAAATGATGTTGCTTTGCCCTCACATCTGGAATCCCAGCTTCGGGAAGTTTCCACCGACAGCACTCTAAAGTTGCAGTGGGGCAAACTGGACCTGGGCTGGAGTCCTGTCTCAAAGGAGTACCCATGTCTGGCACTGAGAGCTGTGAAACGCCTTCTCCCATTCACAACTACACATCTGTGTGAATCAGGATTTTCCATTTAATTCAGTTTTATTTACACAGCGCCAAATCACAACAGCAGTCACCTCAAGGTGCTTTATATTGTAAGGTAGACCCTAGAATAATACATACAGAGAAAAACCCAACAATCATATGACCCCCTGTGAGCAAGCACTTTGGCGACAGTGGGAAGGAAAAACTCCCTTAAACAGGACGAAACCTCCGGTTCAGGGAGGGGCGGGGCCATCTGCTGTGATTGGTTGGGGTGAGAGAAGGAAGACAGGATAAAGACATGCTGTGGAAGAGAGACAGGTTCCATCCTCGACCGTATCGCTCCACGTCAGACACGGTTCGCCACTTTAATGGCCGACTCTGAACCAGTATCAAGAAGGTTAACTCCCTAGCATCGCTCAGCATTTTCAAGCCTGATTGGTGGAGGTGATAACAATGATGCTGGTGGTGATGAAGGTGATTACAGGCATCCTGCTTAAACTGTGAAACAAACAGTGAATGAAGCGTATTTGTTTGTTACCCACAGCAACAGGTGATCAGGATAAGAGCCAGTTCAGAGCGCACAGGTGCATCTACAGTGGACAGACAGCGAGGCACAGGAGGAAGAGGAGGGGAATGAAGAAGACCAAGAACAATCATCACTGATGATATTTAGTCAGCTATTGTAATCCATGTCTGTCCTGTTACTGCAGCCTCTGCTGCTTTTACTGAACTGTAAACATTATTGTAATGTACATAAATCTGGAGTGCCTCTACTGTAAAGTCTCTGTGTCACCTACAGGAAACTACTGCGCGTCTGTTTTAGAGAAACCTGGAAAGGCCCCATGAATACACCGTCACAGATGAAGCAGGCTTTAAACTGGCGAGGGGAAGGCGGAGACGCTGCAGCATAACAGCGGGGTTCTCCTCACGCTTCTGTGGCACACAGGATGTGAACAGCTGGATCACATTCCCAGGGAAGATGTTGCCTGATGTGGATGAGGTGTTCCGACATGACGCTGCAGAATTACCCTCAGCAACTCACAGCGATGTGCTTTCCACGGAGATTTCATTGTGCTGATTTCAGCACTGGCATATCAGTTTGCTAAACACACTTTCAATAAAAACTTCCTGTTAACAACGGCTTTCGCCTTCCGTCTTAAGCTCCGCCTTCCGTCTGATGATCGGCCTGAGCAAGTCTGACATCACCACGGTCATCTGAGAGCTCACACTTGTTTAGTCTAAATCAGTCGTGTGTTCAGAAGGTTTAAGCTCACCAATCAAGAACAGGAATGTTTGCACGCAGATTTTTATTGGTTCATTGATCACAGAAGTGTCACTAATCGCTTTCAATACGTTATCGTCTGCAGCAGCACACTTCCTGTCAGCTGACCTACAGTCTGGTCACACCGGTCGCCCCACACACACACACCTGTGTTGGTCATCATCGTCACGGCTACAGGGGAACGGCCGGATCACCTGAGCAATGCGACTGGCTACGGCGGCGGAACTGGCGGCGATGACTCTTCGGGACATCATGTCAAACTCTGAGCCTGAGGACACACGGACCAATTAGACGACGCCTCGCAGCTAAAAAAGGTGACACGACATCATGCGGCAGATACAGACCGTCTGTATCTTTGACAACTCCTCCAGCTTCCCGGACAATGATGGCGGAGGCAGCGATGTCCCAGCAGTGCATCCCGATGTGATAGTAGGCGTCGGCACCGCCTGTCGCCACCTGACACATGTCAACCGCTGCTGTGCCCAGTGCACGCACTCTGAAACACGCAAGCAACAACACGTCAACACAAACGCGAAAAAACAAAAAAGTTCAAAATGCAGAAAGAGCTGTGGTCTCTTCCAGGCTCGTTCAAAGAGGAAAGTAGGTCGGTACATGTGTGCCAACAGGTCAGAGAGCATGCAAAGGTCATGTGACCTTCACATCTTTTAAGAAAGCTTTGGGTGTGAAGCCCACAGGAAGGTCGGTTGGACCTGAACACCACACCAACCCCGAGACCGACCTCTGACCTCTCAGCTATTGCTGCACTTCGAGCTGCTCTGTGATGGATCCAATCAGTGATCAATGAAGCGCTCTGAATCCTGATTTTCTTTCTTCTTAATTTCATTGGTGTGCTGATTCAAACTTTATTTATACAGCACACCAATGAAATTAAGAAGAAAGAAAATCAGGATTCAAACCTCAGAGTCAATGCAGGTGCACTGAGCATGCTCAAAAAGCAGGGCCAGGGGGGGCAGGGGGGCCCGGGGGCAGGGCCTTACCCGTGCACAGGAAGCTTCAGCAGTCTGAAGATGTTGGATGTCATGGTGGACAACGCAAGGTCATCACGCTCTGCCCCAATCTCTGTCACCACCACACACTGGCTGATATCTGATTGAGACAAAGGTCAGCGTGAAGCCGGATCCACCTTAAATGCACGCCACACAAGCATGGTGTCCTGTGTGATGTCACCTTCCTGTCCAGAGACGTGCAGTGGCTCTCCGTTCAGGAATGCCCCTCTTCCTCTTTGAGCGTGGAACAGTTTGTCATCAACACAGCTGTACACGATCCCGAACTCCGTCTGAGAACAGCAGTACGAGTCAGTCGGACCACTCTGACCCCCGACCCCGGAGACCGATGGCTCAGCCTACCTGCTTGTTGACAGTGAAGGCGATGGAGATGGCAACAAACGGGAACCTGATGAAAGACAGCAAAGGATCTGTCAGCGCAGTGCTTCCCAAAGCGGGGGGGGGGGGGGTGTAAGAATTTAAAATAAAGGGGGGCCTTGGGAAGCACTGCTCTAACCTCTGTTACCTCGCGTTCTCCGAGGGCAACGACGGTCCTAAGACTTCATGTTTTCAGGTTCTCAAACCTTTGTGGGGTTTTAAACTGGGGACACCGTATGTGTGCGAGTTCATAATGTGGGCGGAGCCACTCACCTGTGGACAAAGTTCACGGTCCCATCAATAGGGTCAATGATCCAGGTGGGGAGATCGGTCAGCTCTACACGCTCACCTGCAGCCACAGACTCCTCCCCGATGAACCTGAGGTCACAGGTGTAATATCATCTACCTGCTAACTTCCTGCCCGCCGTCACTAGGCAGACTTTAAAACAGTTTACAACCTGGGCGTCCAATCTGAATCCAGTTTGTGTAACGGGTCCCTCCCCAGAGTTCATGCTGGATTCATTAGTCGACTGTGACACAATGAAGCAAAATAAAGACAGTGTGACAGTAGAACTCAATAGAACCTGTGCTGAGGATACTGGCTCCTGATGGCAGATAAGATGATCGTCTCAACTCGTTGGTCCGTTTCTGTCACCAGGTCAGCCGGAGAGCTTTTGAGCTTCACTTCCTTCTCCTGTTGGAACGCTGTCAGCACCACCTGGTAGCAAAGACGCAGGTAAAGGCACACAAACGTTTGTGTGCGCGCGTGTCCGTTCATGCACGTGTCTGTGTGCGCGCCTGTGTGTGTAAACTCTGCTCCGTGACATTCCTGAATGTTCCTAGGAAACCTGACCGCTTGCTGAACCGCAGTGTCATCATCACCTGTAGCTGACTGAGCAGCCGTCCAATCAGGATTCACACCAGAAGCACCTGTTACAATTAAAAACGCCACACCATGACCTGTGACCTCAGTGCTGTGTTGTGATTGGCTGCTGTGTCACTTACCTTACTGGCCTGTTTGGCAATGGAGATGCCGAAATTCAGACAGTCGGTCCAGTCGGCCATTGTGAGCGAGCGGTGTTGGCGAGGAGGAGGAGCAACACTGAGGACACGAAGAGAAGGAGAGAAAGCAATGAAACCAGAGAGAAAAGAACAAATCAAAAGATGAAAGAAAGAAGAGACTGAAACACACGGCGAGGAGGAGGAGCAGTGTTCACACCTGTGACATGAAGAAGAAAACTGTTGCAAACGCCTCAGCTTTTTCCTGTTTTATGCTACAAACAGCCAATCAGAGCTCACCTCCCACCACCTGCAGTACAGCTGACCAATGCTAGCTCTGCTAGGAGCACCAGGCTCCTCCCCTTCATATCAACCTCATGCACTAACACTGAGCGTGCTCAGAATCAGCATCAGGAACAGAGTACAGCACACTGTGGCTGTGTCCCAATTCAGGGTCTGCACGCTGGAAGTACGCATTTTAAGTGCGGTTACGTCACCGCCACGCGACGACGGCTGTTCCAATTCGAAGTGTACTTCAAATGCATACTCCAAATGCGCCGTCGATTTCCCCAAATATCAAGCGTGGTCCGGTGCACGCTTCATGGTCCCATATATCCCACAATTCATAGCGCAGCGGTGGGTGTGGAGAATTTTGCCGCAAAATACGGCAGAAGGGAGCGGCCAGAGGTTTTTTTTTTTCCCAAACTTTATTAAACTTATAAAGCCAACAGTCAGTCATTCCAGTTCAGTTTGCACAGTAGACATACAAGGCAAATAAAAGTAACAATATACAGCACAATGAAATAAGAAGGATAAATAAATACAGGATAAAAAAGAAAAAAGGGGGAATGTGACAGACTTCATAACAACTGTAACGGTCTTTTGCATTTGATGTTTGTTGCATTTGATGTTTGTTGCATTTGATATTTGTTAAGCTGTATGTCTGGATTTTGTTCCTTTACGCCCTCTGGTGGTGAACTGTGTAGGGTACAGCTTTGCTGTTTGGGTCTCCACCCAGCCACTTTTCTTTTGCTAGCGCACATGGTGTCTGCATGCTGCAGCTCACAGTTAGCTCCACACATGGAGAAAATATCGTTTAAGAGTGGAAATAATTGACAAAGACGATGGAAGATAAGGCAATAAGGCCATAAAGGACTATTTAGTACCTCCTGGATGTCAGCTCACGAGGTTTGTGTATTTTAAATATTTATTTTCTGTAATTAAGGATTTTTGATTGATTGGCACTACGTACAAGAGCGCATTTTGATGTGATGTTTTTGTTTTATTGTTTTGTCCGTGAGCAGTTCTCACAGGTTGCCAAGACCAGAATAAACCCTGTTTTATAACTACATCGTGTGTACGTCAATCCTTGAGGGTGCTACAACAACTTTGTACTTGAAAGTTGTGACAGCTCATTCGTTAAACATTTCTGAATGAATTTCAATCAATGATAAACCTTTTTTATTTGAAGTTAATTTAAGAGAGTTTAAGTAATATTCAATTTCAATCAAAAACAAATTAAATGATGTATGTGGAATTTCCCCAATAAGATGGAGCGACCGAAGAGTGAACTGTCAAAAGTACTGAATATGACGCCACTTATTTATGTGCAAATGTGTAATAATTAAAGTCAGTCTCATATATATATATATATATATATATATGACTGACTTTAACGGGCAGCACGGTGGCACGGTGGTTAGCACTGTTGCCGCACAGCAAGAAGGTCCTGAGTTCAATTCCAACATCAGGCCGGGGTCTTTCTGTGTGGAGTTTGCATGTTCTCCCCGTGTTTGCGTGGGTTCTCTCCGGGTACTCCGGCTTCCTCCCACCGTCCAAAGACATGCAGCTTGTGGGGATAGGTTAATTGATTAATCCAAATTGCCACTAGGTGTGAATGTGCGAGTGAATGTGAGTGCGAATGGTTGTCTGTCCCTGTGTGTTGGCCCTGCGACAGACTGGCGACCTGTCCAGGGTGTACCCCGCCTCTCGCCCTATGACAGCTGGGATAGGCTCCAGCGCCCCCCGCGACCCTGAAAAGGATAAGCGAATGGATGGATGGATGGATATATATATATATATATATATAATATAATTGATCCAACATGGCGGCGCGTGCACACGCAGCGGCTTCTCTCTCTCTTCTTCTCTCCCAAACAAACTACTTTTTCGTGTTTTTCGTCCTGCAAGTTGCAGTGTTTTTGTAAGTCTTTGTCGCGTCTATCTGTGTGCAAGCGAGGATATGCCCGAACACTTCTTCTCGACATCAGCAGAAACAAACTTTTTAAGTTAAACTCTGTGGACACCGAGAAGCTGAAAGATCTGGGTCTGCTCCGAAGGCCTACTCAATCACCGACCCCCACTCCCGCACTTCGCCCACAATGGATGCGCCTCAAGTGGTGTGAGAGGAAGCAGAAGAGGGGTAAGCGCGGTGGCATCCGAGCTAGGCTAGCGGCTAGCCCACACAAACCCGCCATCCCCTCTATTGTTCTGGCCAACGTACGCTCGCTAGAAAATAAACTGGACGACATCCGACTGCTACGTTCATCTCAAAGGAATGTAAAGGACTGCTGTGCTTTTGTGTTCACGGAAACATGGCTCAGCGACAGTGTCCCGGACCGCGCCATTCAGCTCGACCAGCTAACATGCTACCGTGCTGACAGAGTCATCGTCGCGGGAGGTAAGACCCGCGGGGGAGGACTTTGTGTTTACATCAATGATGCCTGGTGTCGCGATGCTGTTGCGGTCTGCAAACACTGCTCACCAGTGCTGGAGTTTATGGTTATTAAGTGCCGGCCATTCTATCTACCGAGGGAATATACAGCCATACTCCTGTGCGCTGTGTACATCCCTCCCTCCTCCAATGTCAACAACAGGAATGAGGCACTGAATGAACTGTACCAGCACATCAGTGAGCAGCAGACAGCCCATCCTGATGCTTTTCTCATCCTGGCTGGGGATTTCAATCATGCAGACTTAAAGTGCGTGTTTCCAAAAATACAACAACACATAGACTTTCCAACAAGGGGAAATAACACACTGGACTTTGTTTACACCACCCAGAGAGGAGCTTACAAAGCTTTTCCCCTCCCCCACCTCGGCGCCTCAGACCACATCACTGTCATGCTAATGCCTGCCTACAGACCGCTCGTTAAAACCACCAAACCGGTTCGTAAGCGGATACAAGTGTGGCCAGAGGGGTCTTCAGAGGCTCTACAGGACTGCTTTAATACTACAGACTGGAACATGTTTAAGCAGGCTGCCACCTATAACAACACCACTGACCTCCAGGAGTACGCAGAGACTGTTACTGCCTACATCAACAAGTGTATTGAGGATGTAACAGTCACGAAAACCATAACTGTCCGGGCCAATCAAAAACCATGGATGACAGGAGAGGTCTACAGGCTGCTGAAAGCTCGGAATGTTGCCTTCAGAGATGGAGACGAGGCGAGCCTGAGGACAGCTAGGGCCAACCTTTCCCGTGGCATCAGAGAGGCTAAGAGACAGTACTCCAGGAAAATATCTCATCACTTCAAAGACAGCAGAGACTCACGGAGCCTGTGGCGGGTCCTTCAGACCATCACAGATTACAAGCCCCCACCACAGACCTGTGATAGCACTATCCCCCTGCTGAACGAGCTGAACACTTTCTTTGCTCGCTTTGAAGTCCAAAACAGCACCACTGCACAGAAGACCCCACCCCCTCCTGGTGACCAGGTGATGACTCTGTCACCGGACAGCGTGAGGAGATCCCTCAGCAGGATCAATGCACGTAAAGCTCCGGGTCCTGACAACATTCCTGGTCGTGTACTGAGAGACTGTGCAGTGGAACTCACTGATGTCTTCACAGACATCTTCAACATATCACTCATCCAGGCTGTCGTCCCCACATGTTTTAAAGCCACCACAATCATTCCGGTTCCAAAAAAGTCCTCTCCCTCCTGCTTTAATGACTACCGTCCTGTTGCACTTACTCCCATCCTGATGAAGTGCTTCGAACGACTAGTCATGCAACACATCAAGACTGTCCTGCCCCCCTCCCTGGATCCCTTCCAGTTTGCGTATCGGCCCAACCGCTCAACCGATGATGCCATCTCCACTGCACTCCACTCAGCACTCACACACCTGGACAAAAAAGACTCATATGTTCGAATGCTGTTCATAGATTTCAGTTCAGCATTCAACACCATAATCCCCCAACAGCTCACTCAAAAACTGGTCCAGCTGGGGCTCAACACCTCACTGTGCAACTGGCTGTTGGATTTCCTCACCGGAAGACCTCAAGCAGTACGGGTCGGCAGTAATACATCCAGCACCATCATTTTAAACACGGGGGCCCCGCAGGGATGTGTGCTGAGCCCCCTCCTCTTCACTCTGCTGACCCATGACTGCACTCCATCATACAGCTCCAACCTCTTCATCAAGTTTGCGGACGACACAACGGTGGTGGGTCTCATTAGCAACAGGGATGAGACCGACTACAGAAGTGAGGTGAGACGCCTGGCCACGTGGTGTGCTGACAACAATCTCTCTCTGAATGTGGAGAAGACGAAGGAGATTGTTGTGGACTTCAGGAGAATGCACACCCAACATGCTCCTCTGACCATTGACGGAGCGTCTGTGGAGAGAGTGAGCAGCACCAAGTTCTTGGGTGTGCACATCACAGAGGATCTCTCCTGGACGTACAACACCACAGCACTGGCCAAGAAATCACAGCAGCGTCTCTTCTTTCTCCGCAAACTAAGAAGAGCAGGAGCACCAGCCCCCATCATGCACACTTTCTACAGAGGCACCATCGAGAGCATCCTGTCGTGCTGCATCACTGTGTGGTTTGGAGTTTGTAATGCGTCCTGTCATAGAACCCTCCAACGCATAGTGAGGGCTGCAGAGAGGATCATTGGTGTCTCTCTCCCCTCCCTCCAGGACATTTACAGCACCCGTCTCACTAAAAAAGCCCTTTGCATGGCGGCTGATCCCACGCACCCAATGCAAAGCTTCTTCAAGCTGCTGCCGTCGGGGAGGAGACTGCGGAGTCTCCAGGCCAGGACCAGCAGGCTGAAGGACAGCTTCATCCATCAGGCTGTCAGGAAGCTTAACTCCCTCCCGATTCTGCCCCCTCTCCCCTCTCTCCTCCACGGTCTCACTGAACTCTGTCACACACACACACACACACACACACACACACACACACACACACACACACACACACACACACACACACACACTCTCTGACTCACTCACTGGCCTGCACCAGTTACCAGTTACTTTGTGGAGCATTGGACTGCCACTACCTCATAAGACTTTGTTGTTACACTTTCTCTTACCGTACATTACTAAATCTCCATTTGCACTATTTGCCTATTTGCACTACTCTGCCTGGTTTACACTCAATGTCACTTACCCATTATATTGTATATTGTATAGCTTTCTTGTTATATGTAAAATTGTATTTATTTAAATTTTTACTTTTTAATTATTTTACTTGCATTTTTAATCACTTTTATATTTAAATATATTTAAATGTTCATTTGCTATTTATCTAGGGATTGAGAGTAACGCAAATTCTATTCTCTGTATGTCCTGTACATGTGGCAGAATCGACAAATAAAGTTGACTTTGACTTTTGACTTTGATATATATATATATATATATATATATATATATATATATATATATATATATATATATATATATATATATATATATATATAGTGGGGCAAAAAAGTATTTAGTCAGCCACCGATTGTGCAAGTTCCCCCACTTAAAATGATGACAGAGGTCAGTAATTTGCACCAGAGGTACACTTCAACTGTGAGAGACAGAATGTGAAAAAAAAATCCATGAATCCACATGGTAGGATTTGTAAAGAATTTATTCGTAAATCAGGGTGGAAAATAAGTATTTGGTCACCTCAAACAAGGAAAATCTCTGGCTCTCACAGACCTGTAACGTCTTCTGTAAGAAGCTTTTCTGTCCCCCACTTGTTACCTGTATGAATGGCACCTGTTTGAACTCATCATCTGTATAAAAGACACCTGTCCACAGCCTCAAACAGTCAGACTCCAAACTCCGCCATGGCCAAGACCAAAGAGCTTTCGAAGGACACCAGGAAAAGTATTGTAGACCTGCACCAGACTGGGAAGAGTGAATCTACAATAGGCAAGCAGCTTGGTGTGAAAAAATCAACTGTGGGAGCAATCATCAGAAAATGGAAGACATACAAGACCACTGATAATCTCCCTCGATCTGGGGCTCCACGCAAGATCTCATCCCGTGGGGTCAAAATGATCATGAGAACGGTGAGCAAAGATCCCAGAACCACACGGGGGGACCTGGTGAATGACCTGCAGAGAGCTGGGACCAAAGTAACAAAGGTCACCATCAGTAACACACTACAACGGCAGGGAATCAAATCCCGCAGTGCCAGACGTGTTCCGCTGCTGAAGCCAGTGCATGTCCAGGCCCGTCTGAAGTTTGCCAGAGAGCATATGGATGATACAGCAGAGGATTGGGAGAATGTCATGTGGTCAGATGAAACCAAAGTAGAACTGTTTGGTATAAACTCAACTCGTCGTGTTTGGAGGAAGAAGAATACTGAGTTGCATCCCAAGAACACCATACCTACTGTGAAGCATGGGGGTGGAAACATCATGCTATGGGGCTGTTTTTCTGCCAAGGGGACAGGACGACTGATCCGTGTTAAGGACAGAATGAATGGGGCCATGTATCGTGAGATTTTGAGCCCAAACCTCCTTCCATCAGTGAGAACTTTGAAGATGAAACGAGGCTGGGTCTTCCAGCATGACAATGATCCAAAACACACCGCCCGGGCAACAAAGGAGTGGCTCCGTAAGAAGCATTTGAAAGTCCTGGAGTGGCCTAGCCAGTCTCCAGACCTCAACCCCATAGAAAATCTGTGGCGGGAGTTGAAAGTCCGTGTTGCTCGGCGACAGCCCCAAAACATCACTGCTCTCGAGAAGATCTGCATGGAGGAATGGGCCAAAATACCAGCTACTGTGTGTGCAAACCTGGTAAAGACCTATAGTAAACGTTTGACCTCTGTTATTGCCAACAAAGTTTATGTTACAAAGTATTGAGTTGCATTTTTGTTATTGACCAAATACTTATTTTCCACCCTGATTTACGAATAAATTCTTTACAAATCCTACCATGTGGATTCATGGATTTTTTTTTCACATTCTGTCTCTCACAGTTGAAGTGTACCTCTGGTGCAAATTACTGACCTCTGTCATCATTTTAGGTGGGGGAACTTGCACAATCGGTGGCTGACTAAATACTTTTTTGCCCCACTGTATATATGACTGACTTTAATATTTAATATATTTAATATTTAATATATTATTATATAATTACATAATTATATAATTTATATATATATACATATATATATACATATATATATATATATATATATATATATATACATATATATATATATATATATATATATATATATATATATATTAATATTAGGGGTGCAACGATATTCGTATCGATATTGAACTGTTCGATACAGTGCTTTCGGTTCGGTACGCATATGTATCGAACAATACAAAATTTGTAATTTATTTTATCAACTTTCCTTCTGACGATGCTGTCTGTGTTGAGCGCTCAGTGAATCTGCGTTCGACTGCTCCGCCTAGGGTCGACAGTGCAGCCTAGGCGGAGTAGTCGAACGCAGATTCACTAAGCGCTCAACACAGACAGCATCGTCAGAAGGAAGAGCGCAGGGCAAGCTAGCGAGACAGAAGTTAAGCTCTCCTTACAACATGGACCTCCCCCACCCTCATTCAGATCTGGCGTTTGGAATTATTTTGGTTTTCATGTGACGTATGACCCTGAAGGTAAGCGAGTCATGGACTAAAGTAAAACAGTATGTTGGATGTGCCATGCAATGCTCAATTACATGGGTGGGAACTAGTGTGTTAGCGCAGTTAGCTCGTTAACGTGTTGGCCGTCTAGCCCCATGCACGGGGCGATCGGCGGTAGCTCGTTAACGGAGATTTGCCGTGTTGTGGCGTTAGGGTCATTTCAACGAGATTAACCTGAAAGCACTAGTGGGTACACAACGAATATGAGGGCAAGATCAAAGTAGCACGGAGGGAGGTTAGCCAACTAACGGAGATGCAGAAAGGTGCGACAAAGAAGGTGCATAAGAAATACAGCAAGCTGTCCATACCTGAGGCCTTGGAAACTGCCAAGCAAAGACTCATAGCCTTGGCCAGCCGCTTGAGGAGGTACACCAGAGAGATAGAAGGCAGGAGAATAAACCAGCTGTTCTCCACAGAACCAGCAAAGGTGTACTCTCAGTGGCAAGGGAACAATAATAAGAGAACAGCACCACCAAGGCTGGAGACGGAGCAATACTGGAAGAGCATATGGGAGAAGGACGCAACCCATAACGGCAATGCTCAGTGGCTAGTGGATCTGAGGGCAGACCACAGCGACCTCCCTGAACAGGGTCCAGTAACCATCACAGTGGCAGATATCCAAGAAAGGGTCTCCAGTATGAAGAGTTGGACAGCACCAGGGCCCGACATGGTTCATGCCTACTGGCAGCACAAATGAACCAGCTGCTAGTTAACGAGAGACACCCGGAATGGCTAACCGAAGGTCGGACGGTCCTGATCCCCAAGGACCCCAAGAAGGGACCGGTCCCCTCCAACTACCGACCAATAACCTGCCTCAGCACCACGTGGACGCTCCTGTCAGGCATCATATCGGCTAAGATGAACAGGCACATGGGTCAATACATGAGCGGGACACAGAAAGGGATTGGCAAGAATACCAGAGGCGCAAAACACCAGCTACTGGTAGACAGTCAGCCGAGACTGCAAGACCAGACTGACCAACCTGTGCACTGCCTGGATTGATTACAAGAAGGCCTATGACTCAATGCCCCACAGCTGGATACTGGAATGCTTAGAATTGTACAAGATCAATGGGACCCTAAGAGCCTTCATCAGGAACTCAATGGGGATGTGGCGTACAACACTAGAGGCCAACTCCAAGCCCATAGCACAAGTCACCATCAAGTGCGGGATCTACCAAGGAGATGCTCTGTCCCCACTGCTGTTCTGCATAGGCCTGAACCCCCTCAGTGAGATCATTAACAAGACTGGCTACGGATACCGACTACGGAACGGAGCAGTTGTCAGCCACCTCCTGTACATGGATGACATCAAGCTGTATGCCAAGAGTGAACGAGACATCGATTCACTGATCCACACTACCAGGCTATACAGCAATGACATTGGAATGTCATTCGGACTGGAGAAGTGTAGTCGGATGGTAACAAAGAGAGGGAAGTTAGTCAGAACTGAGGGGATTGAACTACCAGAAGGCAACATTGCAGACATAGAGGACAGTTACAAGTACTTGGGGATCCCACAGGCGAATGGGAACCAGGAAGAGGCCGCTAGAAAGGCTGCAACCACCAAGTACCTGCAGAGGGTCAGGCAAGTCCTGAGGAGTCAGCTGAATGGTAAGAACAAGATCCGGGCCATCAACACGTACGCCCTGCCCGTGATCAGGTACCCTGCTGGGGTAATAGGCTGGCCAAAGGAGGAGATAGAAGCCACTGACATAAAGACAAAAAGCTCCTTACCATGCATGGAGGGTTTCACCCCAAGTCCAGCACCCTGAGGCTGTACGCTAAGCGCAAGGAAGGGGGCCGGGGACTGGTGAGTGTCAGCACCACAGTCCAGGATGAGACAACGAACATCCAAGAATACATTGGGAAGATGGCCCCAACTGACCGAGTGCTCAGTGAATACCTCCGGCAGATAGAGGAGGTGGCTGATATCCAGAAATCTTACCAGTGGACAAAGCTGGACTGAAAGACAGCACAGAGGCACTAATCATGGCAGCACAAGAACAAGCTCTGAGCACAAGATCCATAGAGGCTGGGGTCTATCACACCAGGCAAGACCCCAGGTGCAGGCTGTGTAAAGATGCCCCAGAGACAATCCAGCACATAACAGCAGGGTGCAAGATGCTAGCAGGCAGGGCATACATGGAACGCCATAACCAAGTGGCCGGCATAGTGTACAGGAACATCTGTGCCAAGTATAACCTGGAAGTCCCGAGGTCAAAATGGGAGATGCCCCCAAGGGTGGTGGAGAATGACCAAGCTAAGATCCTGTGGGACTTCCAGATACAGACGGACAAAATGGTGGTGGCTAACCAACCGGACATAGTGGTGGTAGACAAACAGAAGAAGACGGCCGTAGTGATCGATGTAGCGGTTCCGAATGACAGCAATATCAGGAAGAAGGAACACGAGAAGCTGGAGAAATACCAAGGGCTCAGAGAAGAGCTCGAGAGGATGTGGAGGGTGAAGGTAATGGTGGTCCCCGTGGTAATCGGAGCACTAGGTGCGGTGACTCCCAAGCTAGGCGAGTGGCTCCAGCAGATCCCGGGAATAACATCGGAGATCTCTGTCCACAAGAGCGCAGTCCTGGGAACAGCTAAGATACTGCGCAGGACCCTCAAGCTCCCAGGCCTCTGGTAGAGGACCCGAGCTTGAAGGATAAACCGCCTGCAGGGGCGTGCTGGGTGTTTGTTTTTTTTATATATATATGTACGTGCTTTCTTTATAATGGGCCACAGCTTCAGTCTTTTTTCTTTGTCCTCTTTCATCAGGTCTTCAGTGAACCGCAGATGATTATTTTGAAGGAAAGTATTGTTCTTGGCAGCTTTCCACACCGGATCACGAATTCTCCTTGAGATGAACCGGATGATGATCCCTCTGGGTCTCGGGTCATTTTGTTTTGGTTTCCCCACTCGATGAGCGATGTCTAAGACCTCTGAAAACTTTTCCTTTTCCGCAGGCAGAACCGTTTGGCATATCCCAATCAACTTTGCGCGCACATCGGCTGAAGAGTAACTTAGTAAACTAAGTACTGAATATTATGTCACTTATTTATGTGCAAATATTTAATAACGAAGAACATTAAAACATTACTGTTGGCCACATGTCGGCAAAGTTATGTGACATTAGTGACGTTTGTACTAACTTGGTTTTAAAGCCTTTACTTTAAAATATACGCCGTTCAATAGCTGAGCTTAATCCTACAGAGAATGATCAAAGATCATGTAGAAACAAACAAATGAACAAAAGATTTTCTCCTTCATTTCTGTCAAACACAGCTGTATGACACGTTTCCAGCTGTTAGTATCATGGTTGCTAGGCAACCTGGGCAGCGCAACGGAGGCTAGACCGTCCCATTTCACAAGCCTCGCACTTCCGGCCTTGGCGGTCTTTGAGTACGCGGCCCTTGAGGATCGTTGAGGCTGCGTACTTTAAGGCTGCAGACCCTGAATTGGGATACAGCCAGAGATGGGCAGTAACGCGTTACTTGTAACGCGTTATTGTAATCTGATTACTTTTTTCAAGTAATGAGTAAAGTAAGGGATTACTATTGCAAAAACGGTAATTAGATTACTGTTACTTTCCCGTAGGAACGCTGCGTTACTGCGTTACTAAAACTGTGATTTTTTGCGAGAATGTCTCACGACAGTGACGTAAGCGAGTGCGCCGCTAGTGACAACAGCTGTGTGCAGATCAACAATGGATCACATATCGATTGTGGGAGAGAGTATGAGCGTGCAGCGTTTAAAGCGTGGAAGTACTGACCTTACTTTGAGTTTGATTCCATAAAAAGTGACAAAAATATTAGTGTCCGTTGTGCGTGGGAAGAAAACTTCTTTTTGCAGCGAAAAAACCCCTAAACTTCCAAACAAGCACCGAGTGCGCAACGAGGTAATGAGAAACTCACAGAGAAACTCGCGGATTCTTCAACTGACCGCTGCAGCACACCTGCACCAGGGTAACCCTCCGCCTACACCACTCCCGCTTTACAGGTGAAAATAGAGCAACAGGACCGCTGATTCTTTGACTTTATTTATTTTCTGCTGTGTTTTACTTGCATCTATTTGAAAGACTGAGTGTAAACACAAAAAATATTTTATATTATGTGCAGAAAATAGGTTTAAATGTTAAACTAATTTCTTCCAGTCAGAGAATGTTGCATATAATTACATTTTTGCTTGATGCATAAAGTTAAAAGATTAAAACTAATAAAACAAGTTAAAAAAAAGAGACTTTTCCATTTGATTACATTTTGTATGATGGATTATGCAGAAAAAGTAATATTGGGCTGAAAGATCTATCGCTTTATCACCTATTCAGGTTGTAAATCGTGTTTTTAAAAAGTAACTAAGTAACTAAGTAATTAATTACTTTTGAAAATAAGTAATCAGTAAAGTAACGGGATTAATTTTTGGGGGAAGTAATCAGTAATTAGTTACTGATTACTTTTTTCAAGTAACTTGACCAACACTGGATACAGCCTGTGTGTGAGAAGCTTGGGGGCAGACAGACTCTGGAGGTTCAGCCTACGACTCCCAGAGTGCATTTCTCTTCATGTCTGTGCTTCATGGCTGGTGCCATAGCAGCAGAATTATAGAGGGCTTCCTCTGGGCCATTCAGACTGTTTAGGGAGAATTAGCTGAGTGTGAGGATTATGGGTAGTGTAGTGTTTATGACAGCCGGAGGAAGGACTTCCTGTAGGACCTCCGAGTCCTATCTGAAAGGTTTTTTTTACCTTCAGGTGTAAAGAGGCGTCATTGAAGGGAGGGGCTAAACACTGACAGCCCTGTCACATGACTGAGTTTAAAGCACAGGCTCTGCTACAGCTGGCATATAGTTTACGCTTTAAAAGCAGACAGCCCAATTGTAATATGATTACATTTCATGCTCACATGTGATGGCAGACTGAGATCCAGTCATCAAATGATGTCAGACTGCATTTTAAAGCACCTGAGTATCACCTTAATCAGCCTCAGCAGGTCAACTTGGATCCACAAACCAGGTCCGAGTTCACCTGGACGGAGGGGCGGGTCCAAGGTGAATCCGGATCACAGATTCAGGCTGATCCAGCTCATCTCACAGCGGCTTAAGTTTTCCCAACACTGTTCCCGCACATGACTCATCTTCCTTCGCCATGGCAAATCCAGCTCTCACCACTTATGACTAATCGATGCAGAAGGGGAGGAGTCAGAGGAAGAGGGTGGGGAGGACTTTATTTATAGACCAAACCCAGCGAGGGGGTGGGGCTTCAACCAATGAATAATCAGAGAGCAGTTTGGTCACATGACTCTTGCAAAGACAACACCATCATGGGAAAAAAATCTTTATTCTGTTAATTTGTACAAATAAAGTTTCTGTTGTTCATAAAGTTCACTAGCAGCAGCTCTCAGCTCTGCTCGCTGGTGATTGGCTGTTAGGTGGAGGTTGAGGCAGGAGGCACTCATCATCTGCCCTTCTTCGTCTTGGCCACCTTCTCCTTCCTCTTCTTCACGTGCTTGGGTACTTTGGTTCGACGTTTCTCTCGCTGAGCCTCCTTCACCATCTTCTTCCTCTCCTGAAAGGAAACATGGCGAGACGTGACGTCAGGAACGACGCGCACAACACTTTGACCTCTGACCTGCTGCAGCAGCCATCTTCTTATTAATAACATGACAGTTCCCAGTGCTCAGAAAGACGGTTTGAACCACGTTTTCTGAGCAGTAACCTGCTCCTGCTGCTTCCTGTATGTAGCTCTGTATGTGCGTTTGTTATTTACTCCTCCAGCTACGCCTGTAATCGGCCTTGTGTTTGTACATGTGCCACAAAGCGTTGGCTGCTCCACACGCAGGAGGCAAACACTGAAGAGGAGAAGAAGACTCACACTTCTCAGAAACACCCTTTGATTGTATTTACGTGCCATTTAAGCTCCGCCTCTTTGCTCTTCACCGTGTGTAGACAGACTCATTAAATGATGACATCACTGCTGCTGCCGTGTCATCAGTGTGTTTGTGGGCTTGTCACACGCCACTCATAGACACGCTTCTACTGCAGGTCTATTTTTAGTCATGTTTCCATGACGATCACAGAGCGCTACGAGTTCAAACGAAGCCCTGAAGCAAAAACTGATCATCATCTGCCATTGATCAGTGCTGGACCCGTAAACACGCTCAGCCTCTCTCTGACAAACGGAGGCGCCGCAGACCTTCAGGCTGTCAGCAGTTTAACCTTGCTGGCAGTGGGCGGAGCAACCCCTCCTAGCCTGCTGGTACGTTCAGCTCCGGTATCGTTTGTAAAATCCCAGGTGACATCAGAAAACTGGCCTCTGACCTTGAATTCACAGTCACTTCAAACTCGTTAGACATTTTTGGTGGACATCGTCTCAATCTCGAGTTGTCGCTTTCACAATCTTGGGTGTGCAAACCTCCGCCCACCCAGCAGGGTGTCGACACACCCCACAGTCAGCTGCACCTGACGGCGAAACACTCGCCCCAGCTGTCTTAGCTAATTCTAACCTTCCTTCTGTCGAACAGAAGAGCCAGCTGCACAAACAGATAAACCCCGAACACCGCTGCTGCTGCTTCACCTTTCTGTCCATCTGAGCATCCTCACTTTGCTGCTCCTCCTCCTCTTCTTCCTCCTCTTCTTCCTCCTCTTCCTGTGAGGAGGAGCAGTCGTCCTCCAGGAGAGCGGGAACCTGAGGAGACACCAGACAGGTGAGATCACCTGAGCTGTTGAGGCCCTTTCAGGATCTGATCAGCTCTCCTCGCTGTGGAGCTGTTTAACTGCCTAGAGGGGTTTTAAGATGGCAGCCACAGAGCAAGACCTTCCTCCTAAAATACTCCACGCCCACGCTACGCTAAGGGCCGCCTGACGTGTGACGTACCGTCTGAACTCCAGAGAGGTCCTTCTTCAGCCCTGTCAGCGTCTGATACAGGATCTGAGAGACACAAAATACCTTCATCATCATCGGCATCATCATCACCATCATCAGCATCATCGAGTTCGTGGTCTTACATTGTCATTCTGTCCACTGATGGCCGACTCTTCCTCCTGCGTCCTCACCAGGTCGACGTCACGCTCGTAATGACTCACCTCAGTCAGAGTACGGGGGATGTAGGCCTTTTTAAACACCTGAGGGGTCAGAGGTCAGAAGTGAGACTGGCTCAGAAAGGGCAAACTCATCAGTGTAAGCAGCTGTGAGGCATCACCTCCTCGTCCACACCATCCTGACTCGATCGCTCCTCCGACGTCCTCTCAGCTGCAATCACCATCGCCTGAACAATCAGAGAGAAGTGCGATAAGTGTCAATCAAACAAGTTCTGCACATTCTTGCAAAAACATGACCCGTGCAGCTGTTAGCACCTTGTCCAGGTACTGGTCAATGTTCTGGCTGGTGATGGACGGGTCAGTGATGAAGTCAAAGAGCTCCCTGACTGTCATCACAGCCACGCCGTGCTTCACAAAGAACTCTGGGAAAGAAGACAGCGCAGTCAGAGGCCAGAGCACGACATCTTCAGAAGAACCTGCTCTTCACTTTCACCTGTTATTCTGAAAGAACCCCTCTCACCATTGATGTTGCTGCAGTCCTTCCGCAGGAACTCCAGGGCGTGAGGATGATCGTGCTCCACCGACTGCGACACATCGATGATGTAAGCGTCTCCGTTGTGATACCTGCAGACAGCCGAAATACATCAAACACACCGAAGGGTCCACAGGAAGTTTACTTTGAAAGAGTCAACTCACAGCATGTTGAACTCGCTGAGGTCGGCGTGGACGAGTCGAGCCTCCTGAAACATCTTCCTCATGTTCTGTATGACCTGCAGGTAGAGCTCCCGAGCCTTCGACTCCGAAAGTGAGGCGTTCTTCAGCAGAGGGGCTGGACTGTCCCATGAATGAAAGAGACAGCGATGAATAAAGGAGAACACAACTCCAGGAAGAGATAAAACTTCTGAGGTGGCCAGCGTATGACCCTGATTTTTTACCTGCTTCCCACGATAGTAGATTTGAACCATGGGTGTGGCATGGAATCACTGCTGGGTGTTTGGTTATTGTAGAATCTAAAATTATGGCTTTTGATACCCTATGCAAGACTTACGACCTCGAGAAACAAGACTTTTTTTGATACTTGCAACTCCGTGACTATATTGGCAAAAGACTGAAGAGCTGTGTCCGTGGAGACTTCTCGATTGTTAATATTTTCATTGATGCTTATGACTCTGGGAGTAACAGAGCCTTGATAAGTAAATTGTACAAATGTATGACTAAGCTCAAAGGGCACTCAACGATTTACATAAAGCAGAAATGGGAAAAAGAAATGGACATTGTGATTACAGAAGATGGGTGGGCACGGATCTGGGAGACACAGTTTACCACGACTAACTCCAACATGTGGCGGGACTTCTGCTGGAAGAACATTATACGCTATTTCATAACGCCTAAACAGAAGTCTAAATTCAGTGCTACACCTGCGTTTTGCTGGAGGAATTGTGGGGAAGTCGTGGCTGATTACGGTCATATATTCTGGTCCTGCCCACTCATACGACCCTTCTGGACGGAAGTTATAAAGATAATTACAGAGGTGTTGGGATTCCACGTGTCTTGTACATTTACCTCATTGTATCTGGGATATTTTACAGACGATTTAGTTGCAGATGATGTTTATCTTCTGAAAGTTCTCTTGGCTTCTGCGAAGAAGGCCACAACAAAACGCTGGCTCTGTAGAGATCCTCCCACTGTAACACTTTTTACCTGTATAGTGGAAGACGTCAAATTGATGGAATGTATGACTTTCACTCTGCGACTGCAGGGAGATTTGGGAAGGAGACGGTGGAGAAAATGGCTGGACTTTACAGCTTGTGGCAGCACCCTTTGATGCATAGAATTAGTAATGCAGACTTGCTGACGTATGTATGTGTGGATGTGCAGATGTATGTACGGGCGTATGTTATCTTCCCATGACCTCATACTGTTTCTGTTTTTTCTTTTTCTATTTTATCTTGTTGCATAAAAATGTTCCTAAATAAATAAAAAGTGTCAAAAAAACCTGTAAAATCACCTTAAAGTCAGCGTAAGACTCTGCTGATGTGATCGATTATTAATCGGACCGATACTTACACGTTGTCTTTTCCAATGAACCCCATCAGCAGAACGTGGCTTCTGAGGAGGAGAGGTTCTGGGCTCGGGATTCCCGCCGTCTGCAGCCTGAAACACACACACGAGTTCTACTGGGTTCTAGCAATCCGAACAAGTTCTGACAACGGGACAGGTTCCATGTTTTTAACAGGTTATGCAATCAGAGCGGGTCCATGTTATCAGTAAGAGCATCTCTAACGCTTGACACAGGCTTTACTGGGTTCTACCAGTCAGAACCAGTTCTGTTTGGTTCTGGGTGTGGTTACAAAGGTTCTGACCTGATGAGGTTCCTCATCTCCTTCTCTGCCCATGTTCTCACCATCTTCCGGGGGTTTCCTTTACAGTACCCATGACGGAACCTGCAGAATAGAATAGAATAGAATAGAATAGAATAGAATAGAATAGAATAGCCTTTATTGTCATTGTACAGAGTACAACGAAATTGGAGTGCCACTCCCTTGGTGCAAGTTTCAATAATAAATATAAATGTAAAATATAAAAAGTACAAAAAAAACAATCGTAAGTACTCAAACAATAGTAAGTACAATATATACAGGATAGCAGCATTAATATGATGACAGTATGAATAGCAGCATAATATAATGACAGTGACGGTATGGAATAGGTTCAGTTGTTTTTGTGCTTATTTACTACGGTGATAGCTCTGGGAAAGAAGCTATCCCTGAATCTGTTTGTCCTGGTTTTATGTGACCTGTACCGTCGGCCTGACGGTAATAGTTCAAACAGTTGGTTGCTGGGGTGAGAGTGGTCCTTGATGATATTGCCAGCTCTGCTGAGGTACCGAGAGTTTGCAGTGACCTCCAGGCTGGGCAGAGAGCAGCCAGTGATCTTCTGGGCTGTGTTGATGACCCTCTGCAGTACTTTCCTGTCTGCAGCTGAGCACCCTGCATACCATGTTGTTGTGCCGTACGTTAGGATGCTCTCTATGGTGGCTCTGTAAAATGTCACCAGCAGCCTCTCCTCCAGGTTGTTCCTCCTGAGCACTCTCAGAAAGTGAAGATGCTGCTGGGCCTTTTTAACCACCGCTGTAGTATTTGCAGTCCAGGAGAGGTCATCAGATATCTGCACGCCCAGAAACCTCATGGAGTGTACCCTCTCCACACAGCTCCCGTGAATGTAAAGTGGGGCCGGGTCTGCTCTGCCCTTCCTGAAGTCCAAGATAAGTTCTTTAGTTTTCGTGGTGTTCAGTTGGAGGTTGTTAACTGAACACCACTCAGTCAGTCTGTTGACCTCATCTCTGTAGTCCGACTCATCCCCCCTTGAGATGAGTCCAACCACTGTGGTGTCATCCGCGAACTTTATGATGGTGTTTGAGAGATGGGTAGGGGAGCAGTCGGATGTGTAGAGCGTAAACAGGAGGGGACTCAAAACACATCCTTGTGGAGACCCGGTGCTGAGTGTGATGGTGCTGGACCGGTGGGGGCCGAGTCTGACAGACTGTGGTCTATTTGTCAGGAAGTCCTTGATCCAGAGGCAGATGGGGGTGGAGAGTCCCAGGTGAGACAGTTTCTGGACCAGGATCTCCGGGATGATATGATTGAATGCTGAGCTGAAGTCCAGAAAGAGCATTCTCACATAGCTTCCTCGGTGCTCCAGGTGACTCAGCGCAGTGTGGAGCGCTATGGTGATGGCGTCCTCGGTGGAACGATTTGTCCTGTAGGCAAATTGGTGGGGGTCCAGAGAGGGAGGCAGACCGGCCCTGATGTGCTGACAGACCAGTCTCTCAAAGCACTTCATCACTACAGGCGTAAGTGCAACAGGCCTGTAGTCATTTGGGCTGGCCACAGCTGTCTTCTTGGCGATGGGGATGATGGTGGAGGTTTTGAGGCAGGGCGGGACGGTGTTTGATGACAAGGAAAGGTTGAAGATTTTAGCGAAGACTCCGGTCAGTTCGTCAGCACATGCTCTGAGAACCTTTCCATGTATTCCATCAGGACCTGCCAGTTTGTCCAACAGGACAAACTGTTCCTGAAGGAGTCTCCTGCTGTACCTGGAGGCAACAGGAAGTGCTCGTGGTGTACCTGAGCGCTCTTCTTCTGTGGTGCCGGACTCACCTGAACTCCCCGCTGACGTACTTATCGCGGTCTTTGAACAGCAGGATGGACGTCTTGTAGATCTTGATGGCTCTGCTGTCCCCGGCTGCTGTGCTGGCGTGATAAACGTTTGCCTGAGAGGGACGAGTATTGATCAGCGCACGTGTAACTGTTCAGCGCATTGATCGAGCGATTAGTGAATGGTCTGACCTCCTTCCCGGTGCTGATGCAGCCGTTGATCTCGGAGATAATTCCTCGACTCAGCATCTTAAAGAGAATCATTCGAGTTCGAGGGTCTAACACCTGAAGAAGAAGAAAGCATCAGCTGCTTATTGATCTTCACCTTATTGATTATCTTTCACCTCCTGGCATTTCTTTCCTAAAGAACTCAGTAAAAGTGGTAGCATCGCATCACAACAACAGTCGCCTCGAGGTGCTCTAGATTGTAGGCCAGAGCCGCTACAGGAACTCACCTGTTCCACTGTGGCTCGATCTGATTTGTCCCTCACTCTGTACCTGTGGAGAGAAGCCAATCAGGATGTGAGTCACAGCAGGAACACCACGGCTGATGGCAGCATCATCAGCTGCTCTCACACTCACGTGTCGGCTTCTCTCTGTTTCTGCATCGTCGTCACTTTATTGATCACTGAGTCTGCGTAGTTCAGTTTGTCTGCCGGAAAACAAAGACGATCAGTCGATTCAATCGATTCCTGATCATAACTACAAAGCCTACACCGACGTTGGACCAGAGACGCAGACTCGATGATGCTTCACTGGCTCCAGACCTCCACAGCGGCTTATAGCAGGCCGTTGGGTGCAGGTGATCAATCAATACAATCAATACTGACAATCAGCTGTGAGCAGACAGGTCGCTCTGAAAGGCGGATGAAATGCCACATCGATGTCGTTTAAGAGCTTCACGAAACTAAAAAGCTGTGTGTGAGTATGTTCCTGTCTAGCTATCTTTGTGAGGACCAAAATCTGCATTTTGTGTGTGTGTTTCTTACCCAGGTTGATCTTGTGTTCATATTTCCTCAGAGCTTTGTCAGATGGCGTTGATGACGGCAGCTTCTTATTGGACGGATTCTGTCTGTTGGACTGCAGTCGGAGACTCTGTGCACAAAAATAACTCAGGTTATAACGTCTCACACACACACACACACAGAGAGACTGAGGAGGAGCTTCTTCCCGCAGGCGATACGGTCTCTCAATCACACCACCACACAGTACTGACCCACACATACAGTTCTTACACACACACTGGACTTTCTGGACATTGTTTCACTTCATTACTTAAATCACGCTGCTGTTATTGTGTATATATTTATTTATATTTCTTCATACATTCTTATATAGTTCTATATTGTGTATTTTGTTGTACAGTTATTTTATTTTCAACTTTAATTTATATATTTTATCTTATTCTCCCAGTTAAATTTACCCTTCATTCTAATTTGTGTTGTACAGTTATTTCATTTTTAACCTTAATTTATATTTTATTCCTTCCTAGTTAAATTTACCCTTTTTAATTTTTCATATTTATTTCCTATCTTATTCATAGCCTTTTCCTTTTTTGTTTTCTTTAGGTCACGAGCAGTTGTCCAAGCATTTCACTACATATCGTACTGTGTATGACTGTGTACGTGACAAATAAAAAAATTTGAATTTGAATTTGAATTTGAGATACAAGAACAAGATGGCGCCGAGTATGGCAGCCTCGTCGCGAGCTCCCCCAAGCAACGGCTTTCTTCTGTGTTTAATTTTACTTTTCCTTTATTTTTTCACGAGCAGCACTTGTCTCCTTGTGTACGACCGACAAACCTTACTGGACATAAAAGACGGTCTTTCTTATAACTTTCCGGAGTTCAAGTTTTGCAACACGGACGCTCCGTTTGCAGACCCCCCATTCATCTCACCTGAGACGCCTTTGTTCTCTGGCCCTGGAGGCCGCAAACGCCGACGCAGAGGGAGAAGATCTGGCGTTCTGGTTCGACTGAGACGGCGCACTAACAGACCACCGTTACCCAGTTTATTACTGGCTAATGTGCAGTCTCTGGAGAACAAGCTGTGCGAGCTTCGGGCACGGATCTCATTCCAGCGAGAGATGCGGGACTGCTGCGTGATCTGCCTCACAGAAACCTGGCTATCGGACAAAGTACCGGACTCCGCAATACAACTGCCGGGGTTCTCTGTGCACCGCGCGGACAGGTCACAGGATCTTACTGGGAAAAGCAGAGGCGGTGGTGTGTGTTTCATGATCAACAACAGCTGGTGTGATTATGCGAACGTGCACCCGGTCAAATCCTTCTGCTCACCGGACCTGGAGTACCTGATGATTAAGTGCCGGCCATTCTGGCTACCGAGGGAATTTACAGCAGTGATTATTACGGCTGTTTACATTCCCCCACAAGCCGACACTGACCGTGCACTCAGGGAACTGTACAGCGCGATCAGCAGCGAGGAAACCGCACACCCAGAGGCAGCGTTTATCACAGCCGGAGACTTTAATAAGGGAAACCTGAAGAAAGTCTCACCAAAACTCCATCAACACATCCATTTCAACACTCGTGGAGACCGGCTACTTGACCACTGCTACACCTCTTTCCGGGATGCGTACAAAGCCCTCCCCCGCGCCCCATTCGGCCAATCAGATCACCGCTCCATCCTGCTCCTGCCCGCCTACAGGCAGAAGCTGAAACAGGAAGCTCCAACCCGGAGGGCGGTGCACTGTTGGACGGACCAATCGGAGTCTGCGCTGCGGGACTGTTTTGATCACGCGGACTGGGAAATGTTTCACGTGGCCGCCAGAGACATTGATGAATACACAGACTCAGTCTGTGGATTTATCAGGAAATGTGTGGAAGATGTCGTCCCAGCCAGAACAGTTAAATCCTTCCCAAATCAAAAACCCTGGATTAACGGAGATGTTCGCGCGGCACGGAACACCGCCTTTGCCTCCGTGAACACATCGGACTACAAACACGCACATTACCAACTCCGGAAGACGATCAAAGCAGCCAAACGTGAGTACAGGGACAGGGTGGAGCAACAGTTTGACAACCCTCGGAGTATGTGGCAGGGACTAAACACGATCACAGACTTTAGAGGGAAAACCAGCACACCGCAGACCACGGCCTCTCTGTGTGAGGATTTAACGTATTCTACACTAGATTCGACGCAGCGAACACCATGAGACCGGACAGTGTGCGCACCGCGGATGACGTCAGTGCGCACACTGTGTCTGAGGAGGATGTGCGGAAGTGCTTCAGGAAGGTGAACGCACGCAAAGCTACTGGTCCGGACGGGATTCCCGGCCGCGTCCTCAAGTCATGCGCGGCTCAGCTGGCTGGAGTGTTCACGCACATCTTCAACCTTTCCCTCTCTCTGTCTGTAGTCCCAGCCTGCTTCAAAATGGCCACCATCGTCCCTGTACCCAAATCCTCCACCATCTCCTCATTGAACGACTGGCGACCTGTAGCCCTGACCCCCATCGTAAGCAAATGCTTCGAGAAGCTGGTCAGGGACTTCATCTGCTCTGCACTACCCGACTCACTGGACCCTCTACAGTTCGCATACCGCCACAACAGGTCCACTGATGATGCCATAGCCCTGACACTACACACTGCCCTGTCACACCTGGAGAAGAGAGACACGTATGTGAGGATGCTGTTTGTAGATTACAGCTCAGCATTCAATACCATCGTTCCCTCGAAGCTGGACAGGAAACTGCAGGATCTAGGACTGAGCAGCTCCCTCTGCAGCTGGATCCTTAGCTTCCTGTCTGACAGACGCCAGGTGGTCAGACTGGGCAGCATCACCTCATCCCCCAAATTCAAATTCAAATTTTATTTGTCACGTACACAGTCATACACAGTACGATATGTAGTGAAATGCTTGGACAACTGCTCGTGACCTAAAGAAAACAAAAAAGGAAAAGGCTATGAATAAGATAGGAAATAAATATGAAAAATTAAAAAGGGTAAATTTAACTAGGAAGGAATAAAATATAAATTAAGGTTAAAAATGAAATAACTGTACAACACAAATTAGAATGAAGGGTAAATTTAACTGGGAAGAATAAGATAAAATATATAAATTAAAGTTGAAAATAAAATAACTGTACAACAAAATACACAATACACAATATAGAACTATATAAGAATGTATGAAGAAATCTAAATATAAATAAATATATACACAATAACAGCAGCTGTACAAGTATTAACTGGAAATGAAGAATATAATGTCCAGTGTTGTGCAAAACCAAAGTCCAGAAAGTCCAGTGTGTGTAAGAACTGTATGTGTGGGTCAGTACTGTGTGGTGGTGTGATTGAGAGACCGTATCGCCTGCGGGAAGAAGCTCCTCCTCAGTCTCTCTGTGTTGGTCTTCAGGGAGCGGAATCGCTTTCCTGACCTCAGCAGAGAGAACAGTCTGTTGTTGGGATGGCTGAGGTCCTTCACGATCTTCCTGGCCTTGGTCCAGCACCGCCTGCTGTAGATTGAGTGCAGGTCAGGGAGCTCGGAGCGGATGGTGCGCTCAGCTGACCGCACAACCCTCTGTAGAGCTCGTCTGTCCTGCATGGTGCTGTTCCCGAACCAGGTTAAGATATTTCCCACCAGGATGCTCTCTATGGTGCACGAGTAAAAGTTCCTGAGCACCTTGGAGGGCAGTTGGAAGTCTCTCAAGCGTCTGAGGTGGTAGAGACGCTGTCGGGCCTTTTTCACCACGGTGTTGATGTGACAGGACCATGACAGGTCCTGCGTGATGTGAACTCCGAGGTATTTGAAGCTGTCCACTCTCTCCACTGGGCACTCGTTGATGACGGGGGTCTGGTAGTTCCTCTCCTGCTTAGTGCTGAAGTCCACTATCAGCTCCTTTGTCTTACTGACGTTTAGAAGGAGGTTGTTCCTCTGGCACCAGTTCTCCAGATTCCTAATCTCCTTCAGGTAGGCCGTCTCGTTGTTATCAGAGATCAGGCCCACCACGACGGTGTCGTCAGCAAACTTGATGATGGTGGTGGAGCTGGTAGTGGCCACACAGTCATATGTGTACAAAGAGTACAGCAGGGGGCTCAGAACACACCCCTGGGGGGCTCCAGTGCTGAGAGTGGTGGAGGCTGAGACATGTCCGCCCATCCTTACTGCCTGTGGTCTGCCAGTTAGGAAGTTGGAGATCCACTGACACATAGATGAGCTGAGTCCCAGATGCTCCAGCTTGGTGGTGAGTGTGGAGGAAATTATGGTGTTAAATGCAGAGCTGTAGTCTATGAAGAGCATTTTAACATAATTCCCCCTTCTAGTGTCCAAGTGAGTGAGTGATGTGTGGAGGAGATGAACACTGGTGCTCCACAGGGGTGTGTACTGAGCCCTCTCCTGTACTCACTCTACACCTACGACTGCACAGCCACTAACAGCTCCAACATCATTGTGAAGTTTGCGGACGACACTACAGTGGTGGGTCTTATCACCAACGGTGATGAGACGGCTTACAGGAAGGAGGTCAGCGCCCTGACCCACTGGTGTCAAGACAACCATCTCACCCTCAACGTCGCAAAGACAAAGGAGTTGATAGTGGACTTCCGGAGGTGCAGAGAAGTACACACCCCCATCACCATCAATGGCGCTGCTGTGGAGAGAGTGAGCAGCTTCCGGTTCCTTGGTGTACATCTGGCTGAGGATCTTACGTGGTCAGTACACACAAACAAAACAGTGAAGAAGGCGCAGCAGCGCCTCTTCTTTCTCAGGAGACTGAAAAGATTCGGCATGAGCCCCCGCATCCTCAGGACCTTCTATCACTGTGCCATTGAGAGCATCCTCACTGGATGCATCACCACCTGGTACGGCAACAGCACCGCCTACAACTGCAAAGCTCTCCAGCGAGTAGTGCGGTGCTCTGAACGGATAATTGGAGGTGAGCTTCCCTCCCTCCAAGACATCTACAGGAAGCGCTGCCTGAGGAAAGCGGGGAGGATCATCAAGGACTCCAGTCACCCCAGCCATAAACTGTTCAGACTGCTTCCATCAGGAAGGAGGTTCTGCAGCATCCGGTCCCGTACCAGCAGACTGAGAGACAGCAGACTACCACCAAATATGAATTCTGCCAACATTAGTCTCCTGCTAAAACCAGGCAAAGACCCTTTATTTCCCTCAAGCTATCGTCCAATTTCTCTTTTAAATGTAGACCTTAAAATAATCTGCAAAGCTCTCTCAAAGAGATTAGAGAAAATGACCCCCCTCTTAATTCATCCTGACCAAACTGGTTTCATAAAAGGTCGGCACTCCTCAACAAACACTCGTAGATTACTTAATTTAATAGACTACTCATACGATAAAAACATCGAAGCCATAATATTATCTCTAGATGCAGAAAAAGCATTTGACAGAGTTAATTGGAAATTTTTATTCGCAACTTTACACAAATTTGGTTTTGGAAACTCTTTCATAAACTGGATAAGAATATTATACAATTCCCCAACGGCTCATATCAGAACAAATGACCAGACATCCTCCAGCTTCTGTCTCCTGAGGGGCACCAGACAGGGATGCCCACTCTCCCCCTCACTTTTTGCAATTTTTATCGAACCTCTAGCAGCAGCATTTAGACAGGCTACAACAATTAAGGGCATAAAATGTAAGAACATAGAACATAAAATCAGTCTCTATGCGGATGATGTGTTGCTTTTTCTGCAAAACACACAAACCAACCTCTCTGAGGTAATTACTTTAATAAACTGGTTTTCAAGAGTTTCAGATTATTCAATTAACTGGCCAAAATCTACAGTTCTCCCCATTAACTGCTCCTTCCATAATTCTTCCTCTGCCCCACTGCAATCCGGAAATATTAAATATTTAGGTATTAATATCTCTCCTAAGCTTTCAGACTTAACTAAACTAAACCACATCCCACTTCTAAAGAAAGTAGAAGGCGATCTGACTAGATGGAAATCTTTACCCATATCACTCATGGGAAGGGTCGCCACTATAAAAATGATGATCTTGCCAAAAATAAATTACTTATTTTTGATGATCCCTAACAAACCATCACAAGATTGGTTCAGATCTCTGGATTCATATATTTCCAAATTCCTTTGGAAAGATAAACCCCCGCGTATTAGCTTAAAAACGCTACAAAGAACCAAGGATAGAGGAGGATTAGATCTGCCTAATTTTCACCAATACTTCTTAGCCAACAGGCTTCAGTTCATCTCAGAATGGTTAAAACATACCTTCTTAGTTGAGCCCTGGCTAGATGTTGAACAGGCACTATGCAAGGATCTAGAGATTTCAGACCTACCATTTATTAGCTCAAACATCAAAAGACATGAATGCTTTAAAAGTATCAACATCAGCTTTTCTCTAACAGCATGGTGGGAGTTTCTAAAAATAACGGAGTCTTCATTAATCCCATGCAAACGTACACCTATCTGGAATAACCCTGACATATTACAAAACAATAATATGATTAATTTCCCAGAATGGAGTTGTAAAGGAATTAAATACTTAGAACATATATTAGAGGGAACAGAATTTATTCCATTTGACAGACTAGTTGAACAATATGGGATCAACAAGACAAGGTTTTTAGAATATCAACAAATTAAATCCATAGTAAAAAAGAAATTTAACCTCAGTCAAGTTGAATTACAAACACCACTAAGTGCGGCACATTTTCTTACTCTTAAATCCCCCAAATTATTATCTAAAATATACAGAACACTTTCTAAATTAGATGAATCAATATCCCTTCCTACTGCAAAGTGGGAAGCAGATTTATCAGTCAACCTAGACCAAAACTTCTGGTCTCAGATTTGCTTAAAAACTTTTAAATTAATTAAAAATCCCAGTCTGCAATTAATACAATACAAAATACTTCATAGAGTGCACTATACAGGTCATCGGATGTTCAAGATGGGCTTTACATCTTCCAACAACTGCTCACACTGTCAAGGCAATACACCAGACAATTACATCCACGCTCTTTGGTTCTGTCCACCAGTGCAAAAGTTTTGGCGCGAGATATGTGAAGACTTATCAAAATGTCTGAAATGTAACATTCCAACCTCCCCCTTAGTGTGTTTGTTGGGCAGCTTAGATAATGTCACTTCAGAAAAGAATATAGCCCATATGATCTTCACTGCCCTATGCATAGCCAAGAAAACAGTCCTCATGAACTGGAAAAATAAAAATAATCTTAATTCTAACCAATATAGAAATTATCTATTAGATTACATTAGTCTTGACACAGCCTCTGCCACCACATTAGATCAATTGCTCTGGGCCCCTTTTATCAGCTCCATCACCTAGTGGGGGTGGGGGGTCATAGTTTGGTCCCGCCTTCACTGTTGTGATTGGTGAGGGGGTAGGGACAGGCTTAGGGCGTCGGGGGGTTCCCCGGAGGCATCTTCCTTGGGGGGCTCAACCCGGGGTAGCGGTCACATCCGGTTGAGGGCTCTGTTGGCTCTCAGGTGACTGTTTCCTCACGGCTGCGTGCAGCGGGGCTAGGGGAGGGTCTGTGCTGACGGACGTGGGTTACTGACCTGGCAACCTGGCTGCCCCTGGGTGGGTCCGGGATGGGCGTGAGGTTTTGGGGGCGCTCCGTCTCTGGGCTGGGGCCCGGGCTGGGCCTCGGGGGCTCGGGTCCTGGTTGGTGTGTTGCCGGGGTTGTGGGCGGGTGGGTGCATGGGGGCCCGGCCCTGGAGCAGGGTGCCGCCGGTGCATCGAGCCGCCTGGGGGGCTCTTCAACTGGTGGGGGGGATGGTCACATCTTGCAGGAGCTTTCTTCTCTTAGGAACTCTCTGCAGGAGGGGGAGATACAGGAGAGGTGGAGGAAGATCTCAGCCTGGGCGTTTACCGTCTTATGTAGTCTGGAAGATGTGTGGTTGGTGGGGTGGGTGCAGTTTTCTCTGTGGTGGGGTTGGGTGGACTGTCCAGGGCTCTGTGGAGCCGGGGGGCGCTACTGCACTGGGCCCCGGTCTGATGGGCCTGGGCCCCCCTTCCCTGGCGGGTCGCGGAGGGTGGGAGTGCCTACTGGGGTCAGCGGGGGAGCTGGCCCCAGGGAGGGGTTACCTGCCCCTCCCTTCCTTCCCTCCCCATCTCCAGCTGCCTCCCTCTTCCCGCTCCTCCACAACCACCCACACATGCAGGGCCTTGGAGTGGGGGTATGTCACCAGGGTGCAGAGGAGGCTACCCCCCCCGTCCCCTTCTGGCTGCCTCTGCCTCAATTTTATCCCACAACTTAGACATTCACATTATTCACACTCTCATCACACATACATATAGGATCTTGGGGGTGGGCACAATCACGGAGTCCAAATCACCATCAGGGTGTATACCTCACCCCTGATGTCGTTGCCCACCTCTCAATTTTAAATACACTTAGTCATTGAGGGTTAGCAGGAGGGACTATGCGCTTACCTGCTGCTCCTTGGCAGGTAGCTCCATGCCCTCCTGGGTTTTAATTGCACCTTAGAACACATATGCATCAACACTACAATGAGCGGGTGGAGGGAGGTTTGGAGTCTTCTCCCACCCCCATTCTCTGCGGCCTGCTGGAGCGGGAGGGCTAGTAGGAGGAGTTGGCCGTCCGACTGCGGTCTGGGGTGTGGCGCCTCCCTGCTGCTGCGGAGTCGGGGTGGTCTGCCTCTCCCCACCGCAGGGAAAAGGGTAACACCACCTGGGTCTGGGTGCAATTCCCCCCTCCAGGGGCAAGGGTACCTAGACCCGGTTTGTAGAGTACGCTTGGGGAGTGTGATTGTGTGTACAGCGTCTCTTTATGTCTGTCTCCACGTTGGTTGAGTGTGGAGTAAGTGCATATGAGAGCATGAGGGTGGGAATGGATGTTTGTGTCTGTGTGTGCCTGTATGTCTGTGTCTATATGTCAGGTTGGGTATCAGACGCCACCTCTCTGGGGACACCTCAGGCCCTCCAAGGTTTGGAGGCCTATCTCCACCCACCACCACTTCCCCTGCCGGTGGCGGACTCCCTCAGGTGTCGGTGTGTTGGTGGTTCTTTGTGTCTGGGGGTGGGCGTCCGGGTGCACACCGGCTCACTCCTTGGCGGCCGCTTGTCGGGGCCTGGGGCCTGGGGCTCGCTCGGGCCCCTTTGGAGGTGGGGTGCCCCCGGCCTCTCGGCCTAGGGCTCGGTCACTCAGGCGCAGCTGGGGGCCGGCGGAGCTCACGGGCGCGTCACTGCAACTCCCCCTGACTTCTGCTCCGCGGCTGCTGAGTGAGCCCTCATCTGGGACTCTCCTCAGCTCTTACTGGGACAGTGGCGCGGCTGCCCCTCTGTTGGTCTTCCATGGTCTCTTGTGTTCTGGGGGCCTCTGGATGTCTGGAGTTTTGATCTCCTCCATACCCGCTTCACACCCTGGAGGACGGGGCTGTGGCCCCCCCACACTCCCTAGCAGATCATTACATGGAGAAACCTTTGGAATGCAAGCATGCTGATCCACACAGGTATGCACACATGGGTATTCACAGACGCGGACTAAAGCTTTCTTGGCTGCTGCCTCAAAGCACACTGTGCGCTGTCTATCTTGCGTGCTGCACAATATCGTTTATTACTTAGTAAATACTGATATCTATGACTAGCTAGTTTATTGTGATGGTGCTTTGTTTTCTCTATTATTATGTTGCTCTTTGTTGTTTGCTGTCTCCTCTGTTTGTTTTTGTTTGTTTGTTTTTTCTCCATACAGGTGACCCAGGAGTTTTTTTTTTTCTTTCTCTCTCTTCCCCCCCCTTCTCACCGTCTCTTCTCCCCTTTGGTTTTCTTTCTTTCTCTCCCCCTCTCTCTCTCATTCATTCCCCCTGTCCTATTTATTAAAAAAAAAAAAAAAAAAAAAAAAAAAAAAAAAAAATGACAAAGGATGAACTGAAGCTCTGCCATCACGTAATGTCGCATACTGCTGTTTCTGATGTCATTTAAAAAAAAAAAAAAAAAAAAAAGAGAGACAGCTTCTTCCACCAGGCCATCAGACTGCTGAACACTTCATAGACACCTCAGCTTCACTACTGGAACTTTAACATTATGCACTCCATACTGTACAGTAACGCCACTGTTTTGCACATGTCTCACTCTGTATATTTTATATATTTTATTTATTGTTGACTCTATTTAATTTGTAAAATATATGTACACACACATGTAGAAAAATATTTAGTATACACATCCAGAAATGCATATACTATTATATATTGTACATATATTTATTAGTTTCAGATGTAGCCATTCTTGTATTTTGCTTGTTTACATTATTGTATTTTGCACACAAGAATTTCACTCACATGTACTGTACCAATGTACCTGCACATGTGATGTGACAATAAAAGTGATTTGATTTGATTTCACACACACACACACACACACACACACACACACACACACACACACACACACACACACACACACACACACACTCTTTGGCATCGAGCTAGCACTACAGAAGAGGAGCAACGCTGTCAGCTCATTTCTATTAGCTGACACTTATCAGCTCAACAAACATGCAGTTTGTCTCACAGTGTGTTGCAGCTAAAGGTCCAGCTGCTGTATTTGACAGGGAGAGAAAAGACAGAAAGCTACTTCACTCAGAGATGGAGACAGATTAGAAAGAAGGACAGGAGAGGAAGAAGGACGCTCATTTAAAGCTCACATGGAAGTCCTCGTGGTTTTAAATCTGTCACATTGTGTTTGTTCATAAACCTGCTACTAATCAAACTGAGGCAGACTGTCATTTAAAGGCTGCATGAGAATCCTCTGCAGGATGAACAGGTGAGTTCGCTGCACTGATGGGTTTACAGTAGAGTGTGTGACTGCTGCACAGTGGCTGTGGGTTCATGCTCACAGTTAGCTTATACCAAGGTATGGAGGGCCAGGAGTACCAAAAATAATTAAATAGCCCATTAAATAATTAAATGTTTAAGTAATGAATTAAAATGGAAAGAACCCCGACTCAACAATATGAATTTTACATTTGCTCAAATCTGGATGAATCCAGGTGTGTACATCCACAGAGAGCAGCAGGTCAGCTGATCACAGCCTGCACGCTAAGAAACTACTGGAGCTCTCAGTGGAAATGACTTTCAGTCTTTCCCCCACACTGAGACATGACAGCTGATTTAAAGGTTCCTCCACCTGCTGAATCCACATTAACCTCTGACTGTACACATATTCCTGTTTGGAGACAAAGTCCCCCTCTACAATGTAGGCAACAGGAAATAGAGACTTGTTTTTATTTCTATGCTTTTTATTCTGATTCAAGCTGTATAAACAAAGATAGACTAAAGTTTGTATTCCCATGAGAACCTTCACAGACATATTTGTATTCCCATCTATCTATCATTTTATAATTATGTTAATATAACGCAAGGTTCAGTTAGCTTTGCACAGAAACAGTCCTCCAAGGAACTACTCATCTCCTCAGTTAGCTCCTCTGTTAGCCCCTGTGTTAGTCCTGCTATTAGTCCCTGTTAGCTCCTCTGTTAGTCCCTCTGTTAGCCACTCTGTTAGTCCCTGTTAGCTCCTCTGTTAGTCACTCTGTTAGTCCCTGTTAGCTCCTCTGTTAGCCCCTCTGTTAGTCCTGCTATTAGTCCCTGTTAGCTCCTCTGTTAGTCCTTCTGTTAGCTCCTCTGTTAGTCCCTCTGTTAGCCACTCTGTTAGTCCCTGTTAGCTCCTCTGTTAGCCCCTCTGTTAGTCCTGCTATTAGTCCCTGTTAGCTCCTCTGTTAGTCCTTCTGTTAGCTCCTCTGTTAGTCCCTCTGTTAGCCCCTCTGTTAGTCCTTCTATTAGTCCCTGTTAGCTCCTCTGTTAGCCCCTCTGTTAGTCCTTCTATTAGTCCCTGTTAGCTCCTCTGTTAGTCCCTCTGTTAGCCACTCTGTTAGTCCCTGTTAGCTCCTCTGTTAGTCACTCTGTTAGTCCCTGTTAGCTCCTCTGTTAGCCCCTCTGTTAGTCCTGCTATTAGTCCCTGTTAGCTCCTCTGTTAGTCCTTCTGTTAGCTCCTCTGTTAGTCCCTCTGTTAGCCACTCTGTTAGTCCCTGTTAGCTCCTCTGTTAGCCCCTCTGTTAGTCCTGCTATTAGTCCCTGTTAGCTCCTCTGTTAGTCCTTCTGTTAGCTCCTCTGTTAGTCCCTCTGTTAGCCCCTCTGTTAGTCCTTCTATTAGTCCCTGTTAGCTCCTCTGTTAGCCCCTCTGTTAGTCCTTCTATTAGTCCCTGTTAGCTCCTCTGTTAGTCCTTCTATTAGTCCCTGTTAGCTCCTCTGTTAGTCCCTCTGTTAGCCACTCTATTAGTCCCTGTTAGCTCCTCTGTTAGTCCCTCTGTTAGTACTTCTATTAGTCCCTGTTAGCTCCTTTGTTAGTCCCTGTTAGCCCCTCTGTTAGTCCTTCTATTAGTCCCTGTTAGCTCCTCTGTTAGTCCCTCTGTTAGCCCCTCTGTTAGTCCTTCTATTAGTCCCTGTTAGCTCCTCTGTTAGTCCCTCTGTTAGTCCTTCTATTAGTCCCTGTTAGCTCCTCTGTTAGTCCCTCTGTTAGCCACTCTATTAGTCCCTGTTAGCTCCTCTGTTAGCCCCTCTGTTAGTACTTCTATTAGTCCCTGTTAGCTCCTTTGTTAGTCCCTCTGTTAGTACTTCTATTAGTCCCTGTTAGCTCCTCTGTTAGCCCCTCTGTTAGTCCTGCTATTAGTCCCTGTTAGCTCCTCTGTTAGTCCTTCTGTTAGCTCCTCTGTTAGTCCCTCTGTTAGCTCCTCTGTTAGTCCTTCTATTAGTCCCTGTTAGCTCCTCTGTTAGCCCCTCTGTTAGTCCTTCTATTAGTCCCTGTTAGCTCCTCTGTTAGTCCCTCTGTTAGCCACTCTGTTAGTCCCTGTTAGCTCCTCTGTTAGCCCCTCTGTTAGTCCTTCTATTAGTCCCTGTTAGCTCCTCTGTTAGTCCCTCTGTTAGCCACTCTATTAGTCCCTGTTAGCTCCTCTGTTAGTCCCTCTGTTAGTACTTCTATTAGTCCCTGTTAGCTCCTTTGTTAGTCCCTGTTAGCCCCTCTGTTAGTCCTTCTATTAGTCCCTGTTAGCTCCTCTGTTAGTCCCTCTGTTAGCCCCTCTGTTAGTCCTTCTATTAGTCCCTGTTAGCTCCTCTGTTAGTCCCTCTGTTAGTCCTTCTATTAGTCCCTGTTAGCTCCTCTGTTAGTCCCTCTGTTAGCCACTCTATTAGTCCCTGTTAGCTCCTCTGTTAGTCCCTCTGTTAGTCCTTCTATTAGTCCCTGTTAGCTCCTCTGTTAGCCCCTCTGTTAGTACTTCTATTAGTCCCTGTTAGCTCCTTTGTTAGTCCCTCTGTTAGTACTTCTATTAGTCCCTGTTAGCTCCTCTGTTAGCCCCTCTGTTAGTCCTGCTATTAGTCCCTGTTAGCTCCTCTGTTAGTCCTTCTGTTAGCTCCTCTGTTAGTCCCTCTGTTAGCTCCTCTGTTAGTCCTTCTATTAGTCCCTGTTAGCTCCTCTGTTAGCCCCTCTGTTAGTCCTTCTATTAGTCCCTGTTAGCTCCTCTGTTAGTCCCTCTGTTAGCCACTCTGTTAGTCCCTGTTAGCTCCTCTGTTAGTCACTCTGTTAGTCCCTGTTAGCTCCTCTGTTAGCCCCTCTGTTAGTCCTGCTATTAGTCCCTGTTAGCTCCTCTGTTAGTCCTTCTGTTAGCTCCTCTGTTAGTCCCTCTGTTAGCCACTCTGTTAGTCCCTGTTAGCTCCTCTGTTAGCCCCTCTGTTAGTCCTGCTATTAGTCCCTGTTAGCTCCTCTGTTAGTCCTTCTGTTAGCTCCTCTGTTAGTCCCTCTGTTAGCCCCTCTGTTAGTCCTTCTATTAGTCCCTGTTAGCTCCTCTGTTAGCCCCTCTGTTAGTCCTTCTATTAGTCCCTGTTAGCTCCTCTGTTAGTCCTTCTATTAGTCCCTGTTAGCTCCTCTGTTAGTCCCTCTGTTAGCCACTCTATTAGTCCCTGTTAGCTCCTCTGTTAGTCCCTCTGTTAGTACTTCTATTAGTCCCTGTTAGCTCCTTTGTTAGTCCCTGTTAGCCCCTCTGTTAGTCCTTCTATTAGTCCCTGTTAGCTCCTCTGTTAGTCCCTCTGTTAGCCCCTCTGTTAGTCCTTCTATTAGTCCCTGTTAGCTCCTCTGTTAGTCCCTCTGTTAGTCCTTCTATTAGTCCCTGTTAGCTCCTCTGTTAGTCCCTCTGTTAGCCACTCTATTAGTCCCTGTTAGCTCCTCTGTTAGCCCCTCTGTTAGTACTTCTATTAGTCCCTGTTAGCTCCTTTGTTAGTCCCTCTGTTAGTACTTCTATTAGTCCCTGTTAGCTCCTTTGTTAGTCCCTGTTAGCCCCTCTGTTAGTCCTTCTATTAGTCCCTGTTAGCTCCTGTGTTAGCTCCTCTGTTAGTCCCTGTTAGCTCCTCTGTTAGCTCCTCTGTTAGCTCCTCTGTTGCATAATCAGGCGTTCAACACATACATCATCAGCTGATCTCCTTTTACACCTGGAAGGCTATTGGTTCTTCCACCTCTACTCACTTCCTGTCTTACCTGAAAGCCACCCGCTGCCTGGTTATATCTTTTGGCCAGATCTGCTGCTGAGCTCCAGGCCCACTCATCCTCATCATCATCCTCATCCTCCTCCTCACTGAAATCCTGCTGCTCTGATGAAGGCAGTGCATCACTGATGCGAGTCAGCTCCACTGATTTGACGCTGCAGAACAAAAACAAACAAACAACAAAAACACAGTCAGAGCTGCTGAAATCTCTGCGAAAGTTACTCATACAGCAAACAAGATGTAATGATGAAAGAGGAGGCAGCCCTGGTGCCCCGATGGTCAGGAAGGCAGAGGCCCGAGCTGTGAACTGGTCCCCTCTGTGAAGCTATCAGAGCTCCTCTGTGGGTTAAAGTTGTGGTTCTGTTCTTGTGCCCTGAAGCCTGTCGATTGTATTTATGTAGTAAATATTAATGAATTTTACCTGCAAATATTGGCCTGAAACAAGAAGCCCTGATGGTGAGAGGCTGGTTTCTGTATGGGACTGAAACACCAACAGTACGGCCATGGAGACTTACACTGAGTGTGTGTGTGTGTGTGTGTGTGTGTGTGTGTAAGGTGCGTCAGTAACCGCGACAGAAAAGCTCACACATGAAAGCATCAGAGCATCAGCTGCTGAAACCCAGGCTACACCTGAGCTTACCTGGATAAGACTGAATCCTGCTATGGAGTGGTGACGCGTTACCATGGTGATTTAGCCAGGTACAGCCTCACTGTTTACAGCGCATTATCAAAACAAACAAACGAACTCACCTGTCCTCCTCCGCGTCATCAAACTGCCCAGGTACACACGCCGACTCCGCCATGACATCAAAGCCTCTTACACGTGCACAGGTGAGCGCTGAACCTTCTGGACCGACTGTGCTGCGCCGCTCCTCGTGTTTACGCCACTTCCGTGTTCGACCACGTGACTACGGAGAGCGGCGCGGCTCAGAGGATGACGTCACATCACCTCTACCGATCCCACTCTCAAACACACACACGCGGTAATCTAGCTTTCACCCAACAACAGGTGTTCTGGGAATCCTTTTTTTTTTTTTTCAATTATTAAACTTTATTAAGAAACAGTATACAGAACATGTATACAACCAGAACAAAATTAACATATGCCAGGGGGTGTAATACAAAGAATTACATACATTCAATAATTTGTAATTACTGAATGTTCGGCTTATCGGTCTGGAAGAGGGTCTGGAAAGTGGTGGCAGCATAAATGATTATGTGATGAAGATACTCGCGGATGGCCTAGGTCTACGAGGGGAGGAATATGAGCTGGGAGGAATATGAGCTGGAAAGATGCCACAGAAGTACGAGACCACGCCTGGGACCTGGTCAGTCACCTCGAATCGTGCTGGTGAGATTTCTCCGTTACACTGCACGACAAAAAGTTATCATGACCGCTAAACAGAAGAAAGGAATACTGTGGGAGAACTGTCGTTTGTCATTTTATGAAGATATGACCGCGGAGCGAGCGGCGCAGAGGAAGCTTTTCTCCCCAGAAATTCGTGCGTGAGAACTTTCAGGAAGTGGTGGAGTAAGGGGTTAATAAGCTAAATTACGTGCATGGGAGCGCATCGTTAATAATTTCATAAGACGGGGGCGGGCTCCCTGGGGTGTCGACGGGACAGCAGGAGGACAGCAGTTCACTGTCCACGGGACCATCACGGACCAGAGACAGTTTTGCCCACGGGGCTTTTGCGCTGTCATGTTCCTTTTTTGGACGGCGCTATTTCTTTTTTTTATGTTCGTTGTTTTTTATTTTTTTGGTAGAGATTCTATAGGTGAGGTACTGTTCTTGTTTAAACTTATGTTCTGGTTCAAGCAGGGTTATCAGCACAGGTTAAATGGTTATGGGTTGGAAGATATAAGGCTTATAGATACCTTAACATGGCATAGTCATGGGGAATGTGGACGTTAATATTGTGTCATGGAATATAAATGGCTGTGGCACACCAGTCAAAAGAAAAAAAGTGCTTAGCTACCTCAAGTCTCATAATGCTGATATTGCATACATCCAGGAGACGCATTTTGCGAATGAAAATGAAGCATTGAAATTAAAAAGGGATTGGGTTGGGAAAGTATTTCATAACTCAAGATCAAGCAAGAGTCGTGGTGTCATGATACTCATTAATAAAAGACTAAACTTTGTATTATTGAAGGAAAGCCGGGATGAAGACGGGCGAGTGTTGGCTCTGCAGGCTCTCATTAATGGAGTTCAGGTTGTTCTGTGCAATATTTACGCCCCAAATAGGGATGAACCTAATTTTATGGATGAGGTTAACAAGATGCTAGGGAACATGAAGGGCCAGATCTTGTTAGGTGGAGACTTTAATAATGTGATGGATGAATATATTGATAGAAGTGCCATTAATGCAACTTCAAGTACTAGAACTGGGACAGCGATAGATGCTTTAAAAGAAGATCTCAGTGTGGTAGATATTTGGAGGCTTGTTCACCCTATGGAAAGAGAATACACCTTTTACTCTCATTCGCATAAGACATATTCCCGAATAGATTATTTTTTGATTTCTAAATCATGTGTCAATTTAGTAGTAAACTGTGACATTGGTGTGATTGCTTTAACAGATCACGCACCAGTAGAATTGCACATAAATCTAAATGTCGAAAAGAACAGAACGGGTAGGTGGAGACTAAACTCAAGCATATTGCAGGACGAAAAATTTGCATCAACCCTAAAAGAGGATATAAGATATTTTTTAGAGGTGAATGTTGGATCTACGGACAGGCTGGCTATTGTATGGGATGCTTTGAAGGCATTTATTCGTGGAAAGTGCATAGGCTATAGTTCTAAGAAAAATAGAGAAGATAAGGAAAAGATAAAAACTTTGGAGGAAAATATAAGTAAATTGGAAAAACAATTAGCAGGAAAATTTGATGATAATAAATTTAAAGAGATTTGCCAGCTTAAATATGATCTTCATAAAATTTATAACAAAAAAGCAGAGTATGCCCTCTTTCGTCTTAAAACTAATTTCTATGAGAATGGTGAAAAGACAGGCAGGCTATTAGCCAGACAACTTAAGCAAATGGACAATCAGAATGTTATTACGGCAGTTAAAAAGGATGATAAATTAGTTACATCTTCTTCAGAGATTAACACAATTTTAAAAATATTTTATCAAGATTTATACACGTCCGATAACAAAGTAAGTATGGATCTGCTGAGTACATACTTTGATAAAATGAAAATACCAAAAATCTCACAAGAGGGTAGGGACAAATTGGAAACTCCACTAACTGAGGTAGAAGTAAAAGAAGCTATCCGTGCAATGAAAGCTGGGAAGTCACCAGGAATAGATGGATTCCCAGCAGAATTTTACCATAAATTTATAGATTTGCTATGTCCTTTTCTAACTGAAGTATTACATGAAGCCTTTGAATTTGGACGACTCCCTGCAAGTTTTAATCAGGCAGTAATATCACTAATTCCAAAAGGCGACAAGGATTTAACTGATCCAGGTAATTACAGACCAATAAGTTTAATCAATGTGGATTGCAAAATTCTATCCAAAGTTTTAGCAACAAGGTTGGAGGTTGTGATACCACAAATTATTCATCAAGATCAAGTAGGGTTTATCAAGAATAGATCTGCTTCTGATAATATGAGGCGATTACTACACCTGCTGTGGCTGAATAGAAATAACACAAATCCTGTATTGGCTATATCTTTAGATGCACAGAAAGCTTTTGATAGGGTGGAGTGGAACTTTCTGTTCACAGCCCTGGAAAAGTTTGGAATAGGTGACAATTTTTGCAGATGGATTAGAACCATGTATTCTGGTCCAGAGGCAGCTGTATTTACAAATGGGGTACTTTCTCCTTTTTTTAGTATTTCCAGATCAACACGTCAAGGATGCAATTTAAGCCCATTGCTATTTATAATATTTTTAGAGCCATTAGCTATTCAAATCAGAGAAAATGCAGAGATTAAAGGTGTATTTGGGGGAGGCAGAGAACACAAATTATTCCTGTATGCAGATGATGTGCTGATATTAAACCAAGACCCAACTAATTCTATCACAAAACTATTAGAGGTGATTAATACATACTCAATGTTTTCGGGGTACAAAATTAATTGGCATAAATCAGAGGCGATGCCAGTTTCCCAGGCTTGCAGTCATAACTTTATATCGGGCTTTAACTTTAAGTGGGTGGACAAGGGAATGAAATATCTTGGAATTGAATTGGACCCCAATATTGAGGATATTATGGCTAACAGTATGGGAAAATTATTAAACAAGATCAATAAAAACTTGGGTAAATGGAGTAAACTAAATTTGACATTGTGGGGAAAAGTGAACACAGTTAAAATGGTTGTGGCACCGCTCATCAACTATTATACAGGAATGCTGCCTATGTGTATCCCGCGACGGATGTTGCAAAGCTACAATAATATGATAAAAGATTTTCTTTGGAAGGGTGGTAAACCCCGTATTAACATAAATCGACTGTCCCAATCTAAGAAAGAAGGGGGACTAGCCCTGCCCAATATAGAGTATTATAGTATCTCTTTTGAAATGGCTAGATTAGGCAAACATTGGGCAGGGAAAAATAATGTAGACTGGATTTTAATAGAACAAGAGCTTGCATCTCCATTCACACCAATTGATATTTTATCACAAAAAGTGAATAATCACGGTAAGACGCAAAACCCTATTTTGAAATTTTCGAAAATGGTGTGGTTGGAGGGGCATAAGAAATATAAACTTGTGCCATATGTACAGAAGTATGCCTCCTTGTGGTATAACCCTAAAATTAAAATTGGTAAGCAGACTGTTTATTGGACACAATGGCTGAGAAGAGGTATCAGAACTGTTAGTGACCTATTTGAAGGGGGTGTTTTCATGTCGTATGAGGATATTAAAAAAAAGTTTTGTTTAGAGGGTAACAGTCATTTCTGGAAGTATTTGCAAATAAGAAACTGTTTAAAAGGAGGAGTTACAATAACATGTGAAAGTAACTCGATAGAGAATTTCATGCTACTACCCCCATTTCTGTGCACAGCTGCGAAATGGTATAATATTTGCCCATGGATTAAAAACAATATAAATAAGAGCCTGAAAAAAGTATGCGAAAGGGATCTAGGGCGTACAATGGATGAAGATACATGGGATTCTATATTGTCGAACAATGGATTATACATTAGGGAAGCCAGGGGAAAATTTATTCAATACAAAATTCTTAACAGATACTATTATACTCCTTCAAGGCTGTATAGAATGGGGATTGGTAGAGATGACTTGTGTTGGAAATGCCAAAAAGCCAAAGGTACTCTGATACATGCCCTCTGGGAATGCCCGCTGGTTTTTCCAGTTTGGAACACTGTACTGAATTATTTGCAGGGGTGGACACTTTGTAACCTACCCAGATCACCTAAATTATGTTTACTAGGAGACAAAGGAGAGGTGCCACAATTAAGTAAACACCAGTTTAGAGTGTTAAGTACCAGGGCCGTGCAGAGAGGTTTAAAGGGGCGGGTGCTCAAAGTTAAAAAGGGGCACATTGAACCAGGCTGAATAACAACAACACACATTCATCAAGAATCTAATATGGGAAGGGCAGGGCTGTGTTGATCTGAGACTGTAGACATTAAAAAGTCCACAGGAGAGATGGTAGCTGATTAAACAAGTGTCATGAGATAATAACAAAATGCAAAGATTGGTGACAGCGCTTGGAACCATAAGGACACAAAAAACTGTGAGAAATAATTTAGGCTCTGCCTGTGAATCACTCTTTGCTTCTCTTCTTCCTTCCATCATTTCATATATCACTCTGCACTTGCTGTCTATGTGAGAACAAGGCACAACTTGCTATTGCAATAAACTATAATCTAATTATCCACACCTAACAACTCCTGCACTTAATCTATAATAAAATGATGACAGAAAAATGTTATAGCCCTGCCTTTAGTAGCCTCACACAGCTCCTGCTGTTTCCTCCTCGTGTCCTTACCAGCCATGTCTGCACAATGTTATATCATGAGTAATATTTTTTTTAAAAATCCATCTAAATAAAACACACACATGCACGCACACACAGTGACATTTTAGACCTTCTTCAGAATACTGTATATACTATGGGCATCACAGTGCTGATCCAGAATCCTTACATTATTATTTATTACTAGAGCTACAATAATAAAGCAATGAGGAGGGGGAAGTAATAAATATGAAATAATGTATTTATGATGATTCCATTTGTTTCACTATCCACTCTGTGCAGGGCAAAGCTTATTACATGTTTAAACTGTAGAGATACAATCATTTTACTGCTGTAAAATCCAACTTTTGTCTTATTTAAAATATAAATCTAATATAATCTGCTTCTTAATGTATGTTCTTTAAAATACAGCGTGTGTTTTTAATATATTATAATTATAATAATGTGGACAATTATGTGGACATGGATATTAGATCGTTTTTAGTGAAATATAATCCCTCCAGAAAGGCAGGAAAAGCCCGGAAACTTACTTTAAAACTAAATATGTTTCTAAATACTTTAAAACTAAATATGTTCCCTAAAACGGGGACAAAGCTACAGACCCATGACAGCCTTACACAGGTAGCCAGCAGCTGTGACCAGCACTACCTGTGCAGTTAATAAAAGGACAGGTAATGTTTGTCGCGCTGTTGCACACACAGCACGCTCGTTTGTTTCAGTTCGTCAGTTGCAACAAGACAGCTTACCAACGTGTACGTAATAAGCTGATACTCCTGGGTGCTACACACTACAGTGTGCGCTGTACACCTACTTACTGGTTGTGTCGCATCAGTCTGTGTCTCTGAGTTAACTTGTGTTTCTCCTACAGCTCCGGACCGCTAAAAATGCGCGTGCTCTTTGTGAGCTCGTTCCCGGCTCGTAACCAGCGCGTTCTGCCGTCGAGGGCGATCATTGGTTAAATGTGATCATGTGACTGATGCAAGCCAGATCCTTTTATTTAGCAAAACTGTGATTAATAGTTAAATATTATTGTTGAGGGGCACAGACAGGACTCCGCACGCACACACACATAAAAAATAAATAAATAAATAAAAAATGGGCACCCATCAGGAAAGGGGCGGGTGCTCAAGCCCCTCTAGCCCCCCCCTCTGCACATCCCTGCCCTCTAGCCCCCCCCCCCCCCCCTCTGCACGTCCCTGTTAAGTACTGCATTGGTAACATGTGCCCGTGTCATTTTGGAACACTGGAAGGACTCTCATATTCCAACGCTTAAAATGTGGAAAGACAGAATGATTGGGAATGTTGCATGCGAAAAGATGCTGGGAAAAATACACCATGTGACGGAAGCTGCGCTGGAACAGTGGGACAATTTTTGCACCTACATGTCTACCTGACTTGGACATTTGAGCTTAATACAACATATGTTAAAACCTCACTTGTTTTGTTTTGTTTCGTTGTGTTTTTTTTTAATTTATTTATTTATTTTAGTTATTTATCTTGTTTGTTTTTGTTTGTTTGCTTCTTGCTTTTGGTTGTTGCATCTCTGTATTTGCTGTCATAAAATGCAAAATCTAATAAATACTTGAATTATAAAAAAAAAATAATTTGTAATTACTACAAACAGTAATAGTTTTCACAGCCTTTTTGTTAAGTGATCCACGAATCAATTTTATGTAACATAAAACATTGTAGTAATGTTTAAAATTAGGTTTTTTGTTACTGTATTTGCATTTGTGAAAATAAAATTTAGCTAAGATAACTAACAAGTTTATTATAAAGTAAACTTCTTTTTTTTGCCTTCAAAAGAAACAAAATACAACATTGTCCCGTTTCACAGTAAAGTCTTTGTAGAGATGTCCAGCAATGAATCTACTGAAGTCTTTCCAAAATGTTCCAGCGCATGAACAGATCCAGAAGAGGTGCTGCACAGTCTCAGGATGGCTTCCACAAAATCCACAGCTCACATTTATGTCCCTTTTGAACTTCGTCATGTAATGATTAGCAGGATAAATCAGTGTTTTAAATGAGACTTCCTTCACTTTATTCGTTACCAGATACTTGTTAGGAATTGTCCATACTCTTTTCCAGTTAATGTCACTGACAAAGGAATTCCAATAAGAGACCACATGTGGGACAGTTAGAGATTCTGTCTGGAACAAAGCACGAATATTCTTATTACTTTTACTGTGGTTTGTTAGACAGATTCTTCCTATGTGTGAATCTAAAGGGTTGGGGAGAGAAACAATGATATGCAAGGTTGAATACCTTTAAAAAGCATTATAATACCCGTAGGTATTGCATCAAATAATATGGCATATTCTTTGGGTGTGGCTGGAAATTTATAGGTGTTTAAGAATTCTGAATAGGACATAAGCTGCTCATTAGGATTAAACAACAACAACAACAACAATCTTTATTTATAGAGCACATTTAAAAGCCTTGGGCATACCAAAGTGCTTTACATAAAACAATAAAAGGTTCAAACATTGATAACGGATAAATAAAAATAAGGAGTTATGTTCATAGATAAAAGCTACCAATAAGAATGACTACAGCACATGGGTAATAGCAAGATAAAAGCTGTACCACCATAATAAAAAACACCAATAGAAAGATAGGAGGGAATTAATACAAGAGGTCAATAGGTCACAGCAACCAAACAAACAAACAAACAAACAAACCAGCAATTAAAAGGTGGAGAAGGCAAGTTTAAAAAGATATGTTTTAAGCTGTGATTTAAAAGAATGAATAGAATCAGATGCCCGGATGCCAATCGGGAGATTGTTCCAAAGCACAGGTGCAACAAGAGCAAACGATCGATCACCTCTAGTCTTAAGTCGAGATCTGGGCTGAGCCAGCAGTAACTGTGACGATGACCTTAAAGCCCTGGCAGGAGCATAAGGGTTTAAAAGGTCCTTAAGGTAGCTGGGTGCAGTGTTGTTAGTAATTTTAAAAGTAAACAACAAAATTTTAAATTGAATACGATATTTGACAGGCAACCAGTGCAGATCGGCAAGGACAGGAGTAATGTGGGCAAACTTGCTGGTTTTGGTTAGAATGCGAGCTGCAGCATTCTGAACTGTCTGTAATCTCTGTAAAAGGGAAGAGTGGAGACCACAATAAAGTGAATTACAATAGTCTAGCCTCGACGTTACAAAGGCGTGGATGAGCTTTTCGAGATCTTTATGCGGGATATAGCGCCTAGCCTTAGAGATAAGACGAAGCTGGTAAAAACTAGATCTGACAACAGCAGACACTTGTTTGTCAAGTGAAAAGGAGCTGTCAAATAAGACACCTAGATTCCTGACAGTATCAGAGAGAGAACAACTAAGACAACCAAAGGCATCCCGGAGTTTGGCACGAAGAGCATTACTACCAAAAATCATAATCTCGGTTTTCTTCTCATTAAGGATAAGAGAATTCGACAACAACCACTTCTTGGCCTCAGACATGCATTCTCGGAGGCTATTCAGAGACAGAGCAAGATCGTCGTTTAGCTCAAAATAGAGCTGGATATCATCTGCATAATAGTGATAAGCAATATGGTATTTCTCAAAGATGGCACTTAAAGGAAGCAAGTATAATGAGAAAAGGGTAGGGCCCAGCACAGATCCCTGGGGGACACCACAGCAAACAGGTACAGCCGAGGAAGAGGATGTAGCCAGATGTACCGTAGAGAGCCGATTGGAGAGATAGGATTTAAACCAATCCAGGGCAGCGCCCTTGATGCCTACAGTGTGCTCAAGTCTCGCTAATAAGATATTATGGTCAACCATGTCAAATGCCGATGATAGATCCAAAAGCACTAAGACTGAGGGGCGTCCGTTGTCAGCCATTAGTAGGAGATCATTGAAAACACGAAGCAATGCTGATTCTGTGCTGTGATGTTGTTTGAAGGCCGATTGAAATTTATCATTTATATTATTCTCATCAAGGTAGGTCTGCAGTTGGAGCAGAACCACCTTCTCAAGTATTTTAGCCAGAAAGGGAAGCTTAGAAATTGGCCTAAAATTGGCAAAATCACTAAGCTCAAGGTTCCTTTTTTTTAGAACAGGTTGGATTATGGCATGCTTGAGAGCTGAAGGTACATAGCCAGAAAGCAAGGAGAAGTTCAATATGGACAATAAACAAGGTCCAATTACACTGAAACAATCCTTAACAATACGGGATGGGAGAGCATCATGTACACAGTTAGTATTGTTCAATTTATCAATTAGACGCTTCAGAGTGGAGAGAGAAACGGGTTCAAATTGATAAAAGGTGGCCGAACAATCAGGAGTAGACATACAATCAGTCACCAGAGGAAGAGTAGATCTAAGGGATAAAACTTTATCTAAAAAATAGTTTGAGAATTTTCCACAAAGACCCGGGGAAGACAGCAGTGGCATAGAGGGACGGGGGTTCACCACAGAGTTAAAAATTTTAAATAGAATTCGTGGATTATCACCATTAGTGGTAATAATTTTAGAGAGAAAAGCCGCTTTAGCCGTTCTGGCAGCAGTTTGGAACTTCGAGCGGCTAATACGTAAAATATCATAAGAAGACTGAAGTCTATCACTCCTCCACTTCCTCTCATCACGCCGACATATACGTCGTAGGGCACGAACAGAATCATTTAACCAGCATTGTGAGAAAGTTCTAGGGCGTTTCATTTTGATGGGTGCAACAATGTTAAGAATCGAGGAACAGGTGGTAAAAAGAGTATTAGTAGAGTTCTCAAGTGTGTGTGGGGAAGAACAATCCAGCATACTAAATGGGGAGTTAACAAAAGACGTAATAAAGTTGACCACAGTATTGGCATTAATAGTGCGCGTAGGATAAAGAGGAGAGTTTAGGTATTGTCCAGTATCACCCAGGTCTACATCGAAGATGACCGGGGAATGATCAGAGAGACCAGTATTCCTGATTTCCTTAATGCAAATGTCCACATTGAATGAAAAAACCAAATCAAGGGTGTGGCCTTGAACATGGGTAGGCTCATTCACCCACTGAATAAGATTAAAAGAATCAGTCAGCACAAGAAAATCTTTAGCCAATTGGTCATTCATACAGCAAACATGAATGTTAAAATCTCCAGAAACAATAACAGCATCATATTTAAAAAGAACGGATCCCAAAAAATCAGCAAATTCAGAGATAAACATCTTATGATATTTAGGCGGACGATAGACCACGACACACAAAGTGGTCCGAGAGCCCGTCAGTTCCAATAGCTGAACTTCAAAACTGGAATAGGTTGGAGAGGATAGCAGCCGTGCATCATGTTTATTATTGAAAACCGAGGCTAAGCCACCACCTCTACCAGTTAGCCTAGGTGAGCTAAAGAAGGCACAGTCAGGAGGTAGAAGCTCAGAGAAGGGGATGAACTCACCCGGAGAAGTCCAGGTCTCCGTTAGAAATAGGACATCCAGTCCCGAGGTGAGAAAAAAGTCATTTAGGAGGAAGGCCTTATTTGAAAGAGACCTGACATTAAATAAGGCCATCCGAATCCGGGGGGCCAGGACCTTTGTAGTAGCCCGTCGCAAGGAGCAAAGGTTGTTATGTTGAACACCGCGGCCAGGCGGTGTTATCCAAAATCGGGCAGAGTGGTAAGCCACTGGGCGAGCAGGGTAGGTTTGAAGGCTGACGGAGCAAATCCAACGGTGGGTTAGCAGTCTAGCCGCAGAGTGGCTGCTGAGATAGTGGAAGAAACAGGATAGCTCACGGCTTGTAGAAGGGAAGTCCATAGCCATGGCTCTGATATAAGCCTTAACGCGGACACGGACGCCGCTCCTCCTACCCCGTTTCCTGAAGCGTTTCCTACGGAGCATGGGAAGAGGAGGATAGGTCACATAGGTAGGGGAGACAGGCATCAGGGGGATAGCGGCACCGGCGGTCCCAAGGCAGTCAGGTCGTTGAGAACAGGAAAACCGAAGATTCAGGAGCGTGTCTCTGTCATAAGTTATTAGTGTACAATCACCTAGAGAACATAAAACCAAAGATAAAACAACGAGAAGTACAACGCCGAGGCGAAGACGTGGTCGGAGACGGTCAGCCATGCACACCGGCGCCATCTTGCTTAAACAGCTGATTCACTAAAACAATCTGTTTCTCAACCCACCTAGAAAAAAATAATGATTTATTTTTATGCACTATGTTCCTATTATTCCAAATTGAATACGTATGGGGTGTAAAGTTGTGTTTATATATAAGGGACCAAGCTAATAGAACTTGTTTGTGAAACATCGAGAGCTTTTCTGGAAGCTTATCTATATTACAATCACAACCTAAGACAAAACTTAGACCCCCAAACTTAGAGAAAATGTAGTGAGGAATAAAATTCCAGATGGAGACCTGATTTTTAGGGATATGTTTCGCCCAATTAATCTTAAATGTATTGTTTAGAGTAGTAAAATCCAAAACATTGAGACCACCGTGTTCATAGTCATTCATCAATACACTTTTTCTGATGTAATGTGTCCCGTTTTTCCAGAGGAAGTGGTGTTCTGGGAATCCATCCTACCTGACAAATCATCCTACCCGTTGTTTCTGCGCATGCGTACAACACGAAATTGAGAGGCGAACCATCCTACCTTTGTGAATAACAGCTAGAAAAATTCTCTGATGGGTAAAATTAAGTGCCAAACCATGCTACCTTTGTGAATGTTACCTACAAGCATACTTTATCGGGTAAAATGAAGTGGCAAACCATCCTGGCTTCATGAATATGGGCTACAATCATACTCTGAAGGGTAACGTTGAGAGGCACTCCATCATACCTACTTAAATTCGTGCTGGAATTGCTCTGTGACAGTAGAAATGTGCATAAACTACTGTAACGATGGTTAAGTGTTATTGCACATGTTGGTTATCTTTGCACACTGTTGTTGTTCTTTTAAGATTCATGTTTGGTTGTGCTGCAGGAAGTAGGGAGGGTGGTGTGGAGGAAGGGGAGGGGGGACCTGGGTTCTGTGTTGTGTGGGTGCCAGGCTGAAGAGAGGTGTAGCACGAGGGCGCTCTCCCCTGAGTTAGCAACCCGCTTGCTTATGTGCCGAATAAACGGACGAACTGAGACCCAACCGTCTGGTTCTTGTGAACGTTACATTGGTGTCAGAAGTGAAGAAAGAAAAAAGAACCCCAGAACGCCCGACACCCTGTTGCTGGCGACGCTTGCCGTTACGAGACGAGGATGTTGCCGGGCAGGATTAAGAAGGAGACGGAGGAGAGGGAGGTTCGTCCGCGCTCGCCCGCCCATGGAGTGAGGGAAACGGCGCTGCGGCTGTCTGCCGAGGCTGGATTTTCTCCAGGTTTGACTAGGCTCGGGAACTGTTCGCACAGCGGCCGCGATTCCGGCGGGAAGGAGTCGACCTCGCTTGGCGCGCCGTCACGTGATGTAAACAAACATGGCGGCGCCCAGCAAGCTGCAGCGCATATAAAAACGCCTAAGTTCAGCGGCAAGACGCCATGGGAAGTGTTTATCGCACAGTTCGAGCTGTTAGCTGTTGCAGCTGGCTGGTCTGAGGAACATAAAGCTCTCCAGTTGGCTTTGTGCCTGTGTGAGGATGCAGCTGCATGCCTGCTGCTGCTAACCGAGGAGCAGAGGGGAGATTATAATGCTCTGGTCGGAGCACTTCAGAGGCGCTTCGGGCAGTATAACCAACCAGTGCTGCTGAGGTCAGAGTTCCACAACAGACGCAGATTGCCAGGTGAGCCCCTCCGCATTTTGGCCCATGAAGTCGAGTGCCTTTGCCGGAGGGCGTATGACAGCATGCCACCATCAGTGCAGGCGGAGTTAGCTCGGGACCAGTTCCTGCAGGCCCTGAGCCCTAAAGAGCTCCGCATGCAAACTCAGCTTGCTCGGCCGGCCACACTCAGTGCAGCCCTGGAGCTAGCGTTGGAGAGGGAGATGCTTGCGGGATCCTCTGGGGGCGCTGATGACGCACACGTGGTGAGGGCTGTGTCAGCACCTGTGGAACAGACGGAGACGCCAGCGGGCCTGTGCAGTTTGGTGCAGGCGGCTTCGCTGCAGTCGCCTTCCCCTCGGGCTGGCCCACACCGCCGACCGCAGAGCTGCTGGGGATGTGGACAAGTCGGACACCTCATCAGGCAGTGCCCCAAGCTTGCAGCGGTTCAGGGAAACGCCCATGGGCCCGTGTAGGCGGGAGTACACGGGCCTGGGAGAACGACATCCCCACTCCACCGCCACCCCCACCTGGTGCGGCCATCGCTGTGGGCTGGACCCAGGTTGGCGGCTTTTGCCATGTTCCAGTGACGATTGCGGGGGTGTCCTGTACGGCCCTGCTGGACACGGGGTCCAATGCAACGCTGGTCCGACCCGATGTTGTCCCACCCGGAGCTGCTGTGCAACCGACTAATGTGCAACTTAAGACTGTGACCGGTGATCTGGCCCCAATGAGAGGGAGGGGAGTGTTCCAGTTCAAGGTGGGGGACCTCGGTGTGTCTTATGCTGCCTGGGTGGCTGACGTGCAGGACGCCTGCATCCTTGGGCTGGATTTTTTACGAGCCATTGGTGGTGTACTGGACTTAGGCAAAGGCTTCCTCGCACTCCCTGATGGGAAGAAGGTGCCGCTTATTCCCCCCCCGGTCTGCACAGCATCTGCCGCGGCGTCCACCTCCACCGCAGAGACCCCTGCAGACCCGCCAGCAGAACAGCGAGCGGAGGAGGAGGAGAGGCTCTCAGCAGTGAGGAGTATCTGGTCAAAGAACTGTGAGGGGCTGACTCCACAGCAGCAAGAGAGTCTATGGCAGGTACTAAAAGAGTTTAGTGACATTTTTGCCCTGAAAGAAAGTGATGTTGGCTTGACACACTTGGTAGAGCACGTCATTGAGACCGGGGATGCCCAGCCTATTAAAGTGCGCCCCCGCCGCCTGCCCCTGGCTCATCAGGAGGCTGCAGACAGAGAGTTGTGTGAAATGATGAAGGCGGGCATCATAGAGCCATCTGATAGCCCGTGGGCCTCCGCGGTGGTGATGGTGCCTAAGAAAAAAAGTCCTAGGATGCGTTTCTGTGTGGACTACAGACCACTCAACAAAGTGACGAAGAAGGACTCTTACCCCCTTCCCAGGATTGATGAGTCTCTCGACTTAGTAGCCGGGTCCTCCTGGTTCTCCACCCTGGACCTGCGGAGTGGCTACTGGCAGGTGCCACTGTCCCCGGAATCCAGACCGAAGACAGCCTTCTGCACTAACAGGGGACTATGGCAGTTCAAAGTCCTGAGCTTTGGTCTTTGCAACGCTCCTGCGACCTTCGAGAGGCTTATGGACAGTGTGCTGGCTGGCGTCCCACGGCAACGGTGTCTGGTTTACCTGGATGATCTTCTAGTGCACGGGAGCTCCTTTGATGCTGCCCTGGATGCCCTGAGACAAGTGTTGGAGAGGGTGGCGGCTGCAGGCCTGAAGCTGCATCCCGACAAGTGCCACTTCATGAGGAGGGAGGTGGAGTTTCTGGGCCACAAGCTGGGTCGTGAGGGCATCAGCACTTTGGAGGAAAAAATTCACACCATTACCGAGTGGCCCACACCAGCAGACCAGAAACAGCTCAAAAGCTTCCTAGGACTGGCGTCTTATTACAGGAGGTTTGTGAAGGGCTTTTCCTCCATAGCCGCACCACTCTTCCACCTGCTGCAGAAGGACCGTGACTTCATCTGGACCCAGGACTGTCAGCAGGCGTTCAACACCCTCCGCAAATCGCTGACAGAGTCCCCAGTCCTCGCCCCCCCTGACCCCACCCTGCCTTTTGTCCTGGACACTGACGCAAGTAATGTGGGGCTGGGAGCTGTGTTGTCGCAGGTTGGGCCGGAAGGTGAGAAGGTGGTGGCGTACTTCAGTCGGGTCCTGAACAGGAGTGAGCGGCGCTACTGTGTCACACGACGAGAGCTGCTGGCTGTGGTGGCAGGGGTGAGACACTTTAAGTACTACCTGTGCGGCACAGCATTTGTTATCAGAACTGATCATGCTGCCCTTCAGTGGCTGATGTCTTTCAGGGAGCCAGAGGGGCAGGTGGCTCGCTGGCTGGAGGAGCTCCAAGCCTTCAATTTCACTGTGGAGCACAGAGCAGGGACGCACCATTCTAACGCAGACGCCCTCTCTCGCCGCCCATGTGCTGCAGCTGGCTGCCGTTACTGTGAGAAGCGAGAGGAAATAGAGCGGGAACTCACGACAATAGACGGAGCAGCACAGCTCGCCTGCAGGGCTCTTCTGGTGGTGGATGCAGTGGAGTGGAGGGCACGGCAGGAACAAGACACAGACCTGCTGCCGGTCCTGCAGTGGCTGGAGAAGGGGGAGCAACCCCTTTGGGATGAGGTCACTGGGTTTTCCATCTGTACCAGGGGGCTATGGGCCAAGTTTGCAGCTCTCAGGCTGAAGGAGGGGGTGTTGGAGCGTGCCTGGAAGGATCCTGCCACGGGGGAGGAGAGGTGGCAGGTTGTGGTGCCAAGGTCGCTGAGGTCAGCGGTGCTGGAAGCCTGCCATGGGAGCACTGGCTCCGGCCACTTTGGGGTCTCTAAGACTCTCCGCCGCCTCCGCCAGGGCTATTACTGGGGTCAACAGCGGAGGGATGTGGAGGACTTTTGCCGCAGCTGTGATGCATGTTCCTCACACAAAGGGCCACAGGACCAGTCCCGGGCTCAGCTTCAGCAGCAACCAGCAGGGGCTCCAATGGAGCGAGTAGCTGTGGACGTCATGGGCCCATTTCCTCGCACAGACAGAGGAAACCGCTATGTTCTTGTGGCCATGGACTATTTTACCAAGTGGCCGGAAGCATACGCCATCCCAGATCAGGAGGCTGAGACTGTCGCTGATGTATTAGTGGAGGGGATGTTCAGCCGCTTTGGAACAGCAGAGACCCTCCACAGTGACCAGGGGCGTAACTTTGAGTCCAAGGTATTTGCTGCCATGTGTGACCGCCTTGGGATTAAGAAGACCCGCACCACCCCACTTCACCCCCAAAGCGATGGACTGGTGGAAAGGTTTAACAGGACGCTGGCCCAGCAGCTAGCCATCCTTACCTCAGAACACCAACGGGACTGGGACTACCATCTTCCCCTTATCCTCATGGCCTACAGGTCGGCAGTGCAAGACTCCACCCAATGTACGCCTGCCCTGCTCATGTTAGGGAGAGAGCTGAGAACTCCTGCAGAGTTGGCTTTTGGGAAGCCCCCGGACGCGCCAGAAGCACCACCAGGCCGGGACTACGCAAGGAAGCTGCAGGACCGGCTGGATTCTGCACATTCCTACGCCCGGGAGCAGCTGGCGAAGGCAGGCCTGCGCCAAAAGAGGAATTATGACATCACCACTAAGGGGAGGCACTTCCGTGCTGGGGAGCTGGTGTGGGTCTACAGCCCAAAGAGAAAGAAGGGACGGTGTCCTAAACTGGATAGCAGCTGGGTGGGGCCTTGCAGCGTCCTAGAGCGAGTGGGGGAGGTTGTTTACAGGGTGCAGTTGCCTCCTAGGGGGAGGATAGTAGCGCTGCACAGAGACCAGATGGCCCCCTACAGAGGGCAGTCCCTCCCCTCCTTTCCAGAGGGACGTGTACAGAGCGTCCGTGACCCTGCTCAGAGGGGCCCCCGACCGGGGCTGCGTTCCCCTCCCTCGGACTCTTCACCCCAAAGCCCCGACGCTCCGCGCCCACCTCAGGGGCTCAGGAGGTCAAGGAGGGAACGTAGGCTACCACCCCGCCTCAGAGACTGTGTCGTTCCCTCGGGGACGAGGAACTTATTGCTGGGGGGGGCAGTGTAACGATGGTTAAGTGTTATTGCACATGTTGGTTATCTTTGCACACTGTTGTTGTTCTTTTAAGATTCATGTTTGGTTGTGCTGCAGGAAGTAGGGAGGGTGGTGTGGAGGAAGGGGAGGGGGGACCTGGGTTCTGTGTTGTGTGGGTGCCAGGCTGAAGAGAGGTGTAGCACGAGGGCGCTCTCCCCTGAGTTAGCAACCCGCTTGCTTATGTGCCGAATAAACGGACGAACTGAGACCCAACCGTCTGGTTCTTGTGAACGTTACACTACTTACGGTAGGACGTTTTGCCAAAGTAGGATGGTTTGTCATCCTTGAGGCCACTGCTGTTGTGATTTGGCGCTGTATAAATAAAATTGAATTGAAAATTGAATTGAATAGTGAGAACAGCCAGCGGGGAGAAAGATTGTTTTCAGTCGTGGATCTCACAGATCTGGAGGTGTGGCGATTTGTTTTAATAAGTTCCCAGGCGAGATCATAACTTACAAAGCTGATAGAGAGGGCCATTGGTTGACTGTAGTTTTGAAGTGCAAAGGTATATTTCTAATTGTCATGAATCTTTACGGCCATAATAATGAGGGTCAAAATAAAAGTCTATTGGAAAATCTAACAAAAGTTATTTCAGAGTTTAAAGTTATGTACCCCACAGATTACATCCTAGTAGGAGGAGACTGGAACATGACACCAGATGAGTGGATGGACAGATGGCCTCCTCGCTTAGGAAGGAGGCAACAGAATAACATTATTGAGAACGTCTCTAGTGATAATAATTTTACAGACATTTGGAGAAGTTTGAATCCTGGAGTTAAGAGTTATTCATGGTTTAAACCTAATGGAGGAAGCAGGTCAAGAATTGATTATTGGTTAGTGAGCGATTAAATTTTGAGGTGTACTTCACAATCTAAAATCTCCAAAGCACCAACAAGGATGAGACGTAGTAGCAGGGGATATTGGAAATTTAATGCCAGCCTTTTAAATAAGGACGAGTATTGTGATAAAATTAGACATACAATTACAGATATAAAAAATGATGACTCAGTAGTGGGTAATATACAGAAATGGGAATTTGTTAAATTCAAAATCAGAGAATTCACTATAAAATTCTGCAAAGAACTGAACAGGGAAAACGGGAATATGAAAGTAATTTACTTCGTGAAATAACTCAGTGCTGTAGTACAGAAAAACTAAACATGTAAGAGAAGAATAAATTGATGGAGTTACAAACTAAATTAGACTATCTTTATGGTAAATGGCCTGTATTTATATAGCGCTTTACTAGTCCCTAAGGACCCCAAAGCGCTTTACATATCCAGTCATCCACACATTCACACACTGGTGATGGCAGCTACATTGTAGCCACAGCCACCCTGGGGCGCACTGACAGAGGCGAGGCTGCTGGACACTGGCGCCACCGGGCCCTCTGACCACCACCAGTAGGCAACGGGTGAAGTGTCTTGCCCAAGGACACAACGACTGAGACTGTCCAAGCTGGGGCTCGAACCGGCAACCTTCCGATTACAAGACGAACTCCCAACTCTTGAGCCACGATCGCCTTACCTAGAGAAAGCCCAGGGTGCCTTTATAAGATCAGAGCCAAATGGATTGAGGCAGGTGAAAAGAACTCATCATATTTTAGTAAGCTGGAAAAGTGTAGACAGCAGAGAAATCTAATCTCAAGCTTGTTGATAAATGGGACTGAATGTAAAGATTTCAGAGAGATTGAAAAGGAAGTCTTCACTTTTTATTCCAAATTGTACTCCTGAGAATATTCAGCAGCTGATTCTGATAGTTTCTTTGATAAGATTCATGATCTCATCCCATGTATTGACAAGCCGTTCAAAGATCTGTGTGATTCAGAGCTTAAAATTGAGGAACTGGATTTGGTGGTCATGAAAATGGCATTAAACAAGTCCCCAGGGACAGATGGACTCACTACTAATTCTTATCATTTCTTCTGGAAGGACCTAAGAACTTTATTGTTTGATGCATTAAAGGAATCGATAGAGAAGAAAGAACTGATGCCGAGCATGAAACAAGGGTTGATAACCCTGATCCCTAAATCGGGCAAGGATAAAAGAATTTTAGACAATTTAAGACCCATCACTGTACTAAACACTGACTATAAGATCCTGTCTGCAGCTGGAGCCGAGAGGCTAAAGAAAGGCATCTCAAACATTATCAGTGAAACACAATCAGGTTTTTTGAAAGGAAGACTAATTCATAACAATATTAGGCTGGTTTTGGACCTCCTTGAGTACAGTGAATTAATCCAAGAGAGAGGATACATCCTGTTCTTGGATTTTTACAAAGCATTTGACTCAGTTGAACATCCGTTCATATTAAAAACTCTGCAGTCTTTTGGTTTTGAAGAGGAATTTATAATGTTATAGAGATGCTATATAATGACATCAACAGCTCTGTTTTGCTAGAACATGGTACATGTTCAAGGTTTGAGGTTAATAGAGGGATAAGGCAGGGATGTAGCAGCTCACCACTTCTGTTCATCATGGTTGCTGAGCTGTTGTCTATTTTGATTAAAAACAGTCACATTGAGGGGTTAACTGTGATGGGTGAACAGATAATAATCAGTCAGCTGGCAGATGATACCACCCTGTTTCTAAGAAATGAGGACCAGATTCCTTCAGCCTTACAGGCGATCAACCACTTCTCCAAAGCTTCTGGCCTACAGCTGAATATTAATAAATGTGAGATACTAGCTCTGCATGAGTGTCCCCTGCAAGCAATAAATAATATACAGATAAAAAAAGAGGTTAAGTATCTGGGCATTGTAATTTGCAAGGATAAGACATCAACAGAAAATAAGAATATCTGTGCCAATACAGAAAAGTGTAAGTCGATTTTAAACAGGTGGCTGCAGAGGGACATAAGTCTGTTTGGGAGAATCTTGCTAACCAACATGGACAGTCTGTCCAGACTCATCTATCCAGCCTTTTCTCTGCCCACATCTCCAAAACTAATTCAATCTATAAATAATCTTAATTTTAGGTTCATATGGAGGAACAAATGTCATTATATAAAGAAAAATGATATGATTAAGAATTATGAAGAGGGTGGGGCTAATGCCATTGACTTTGATGTTATGAATGGTGTACTAAAATTGAAATGGTTAAGATCTTTCATTAGGAACAAAAATTCCTTTTGGAACATTATTCCCAGTGTGATTTTTGGCAAAATGGGTGGAATAGACTTTTTGTTACGTTGTGACCTTGATTGCAGTTCGTTACCTGTTAAACTCTCAGCTTTCCATCAGCAGGTCCTTCTCGACTGGACATTAATCTATAAACATAACTTTACTCCTCACAACACCCCTATATGGAACAACAGGTATATCCGTTTGTGTAGGAAATCTGTGTACGTGGATGAATTCCTTTAATTTTAAATATGTTTATATTGTCTATTCTGTGCCACCGGGCACGGTGGTTAGCACTGTTGCCTCACAGCAAGAAGGTCCTGAGTTCAATTCCACCATCAGGCCGGGATCTTTCTGTGTGGAGTTTGCATGTTCTCCCCGTGTTTGCGTGGGTTCCCTCCGGGTACTCCGGCTTCCTCCCACCGTCCAAAGACATGCAGCTTGTGGGGATAGGTTAATTGGTTAATCCAAATTGTCACTAGGTGTGAATGTGAGTGCGAATGGTTGTCTGTCCCTGTGTGTTGGCCCTGCGACAGACTGGCGACCTGTCCAGGGTGTACCCCGCCTCTCGCCCTATGACAGCTGGGATAGGCTCCAGCGCCCCCCGCGACCCTGAAAAGGATAAGCGGAAGCGAATGCATGGATGTCTATTCTGTAAAATAGTGAGATGTCTATTCTTATTAATGTAGAGAATTCACCTGCTTGCTGCTACTACTGCACATTCACCCAATGTATATACTATACCTTGAACCTTGAATGAAGATCTAAAGGGATTTGGGCTGTAGCTCATTTTATGGATGAGAATGGGAACATGAGACGTTTTGTGAGAAATTTGATGTAAGATGTACTGCTAAGAGATATAAATCCCTGATGAAAGCCATCCCAGTCCCTTTGAGATCAAAGATAAAAGAAGATATTGTGCACTCTAAAATTTCTCCTTGACTGAGGCAGCTCTGCATAGCTGGAGTTGAATTTGGTGACAGCAGGTTTACAAACAAGGTGATCAGGAATATTTTGATAAATGAAGTTTGCCCTAATCCAGTTAAAAGAAATTATATTCATAAAGAATTTGAGACCATGGAGGTTAAGGCGATAAGAAAAAAGTATATCTCACTTCCTCTTTCCCCTAAAGTTAAAGAGATTCACTTTAAAATCATTAATGAGGTTTATCCAACCAATGAATTCTTAAGACGGAAATTTAACTTAGACGTGAACACCTGCGCATTTTGTGAAGATGATGTTGAAAGTCTGGATCACTTGTTTTTCTACTGTGAATCAGTGCACTTCTGGACTGACATGTGGAGCTGGCTACAGTCCAGGAGAATTCAGTTACCACATTTGACGGTGACGGTAATAAAATCTGGAATACTTGCTGAGAATGCAGATTTTGACTTGATGATTAGGACGGTTTTGTTACTGGGAAAAAAAATTATTCACAAATGCAGATACTTTGAAGCTAAACCATGTATAAACAGATGGCTGAGAAACTTGTGAATAACAAGAAAGCTCATAAACGTGTTGTATTATTTAATAAGTTTAATCCATGTTCAAAAGAAGCCTCCCTATTTAATGATCATGATTGCCCTTTTTTGTTCATATTATTTGTGCCTTTGGTTTCCTTCAATGACTGTTCTTTCGTTTTTTGTCAACTCTTTTTGGCTTTGTGTTTATTGTTTTCTTTTCTCGTTGTAGCGCTCAGCCGAGGATATTTGAATTAATAATGGTGCCTTGTATGTTATGCTGTTGTTTATAAATAAAGTTCATTAAAAAAAAAAGTCTGAACACCGGAATATCCTCCAAAATAAAATCAACGAACATTTCCGGTTCGCTACCGGAAACTTCTAAGCTGAAAAGCCGCGGCCGGAAACACGTGCAGTTAACTCGCAGCCGAAGAAAATGACGTCCTCGGAGCTGGACCGGACTCCGCGGACTCTGTTGGTCTCGGAGAGCTCCAGCTTCTTGGACCCGAAGAACCGGATCAGCGCGCAGGTGCAGCAGTTGCACTTCAACCACCAGGTGACGCTCTCACCATTCACCTCTGACCTTTCACCTCCGAGCCGTTAGCTTCACAGCGGTGGGCTCGCGGACGGCTTCATGTTCATTTGATGGAGTGCAAGGAGAGCAGTCACGGGTAGAGCAGGGCTCAGTGTGTGTGTGTGTGTGTGTGTGTGTGTGTGTGTGTAGCAAGGCTCAGTGTGTGTGTGTGTGTGTGTGTGTGTGTGTGTGTGTGTGTGTGTGTAGCAGGGCTCAGAGTGTGTGTGTGTGTGTGTGTGTGTGTGTGTGTAGCAAGGCTCAGTGTGTGTGTGTGTAGCAGGGCTCAGTGTGTGTGTGTGTGTGTGTAGCAGGGCTCAGTGTGTGTGTGTGTGTGTGTGTGTGTAGCAGGGCTCAGTGTGTGTGTGTGTGTGTGTGTGTGTGTAGCAGGGCTCTGTGTGTGTGTGTGTGTGTGTGTGTGTGTGTAGCAGGGCTCAGTGTGTGTGTGTGTGTGTGTGTGTGTGTAGCAGGGCTCTGTGTGTGTGTGTGTGTGTGTGTGTGTGTGTGTGTGTGTGTGTGTAGCAGGGCTCAGTGTGTGTGTGTGTGTGTGTGTGTAGCAGGGCTCAGTGTGTGTGTGTGTGTGTGTGTGTGTGTGTGTAGCAGGGCTCAGTGTGTGTGTGTGTGTGTGTGTGTGTGTGTGTGTAGCAGGGCTCAGTGTGTGTGTGTGTGTGTGTGTGTGTGTAGCAGGGCTCTGTGTGTGTGTGTGTGTGTGTGTGTGTGTGTAGCAGGGCTCAGTGTGTGTGTGTGTGTGTGTGTGTGTGTAGCAGGGCTCAGTGTGTGTGTGTGTGTGTGTGTGTGTGTAGCAGGGCTCAGTGTGTGTGTGTGTGTGTGTGTGTGTGTGTGTGTGTGTAGCAGGGCTCAGTGTGTGTGTGTGTGTGTTTGTGTAGCAGGGCTCAGTGTGTGTGTGTGTGTGTGTGTGTGTGTGTGTGTGTGTGTGTGTGTAGCAGGGCTCAGTGTGTGTGTGTGTGTGTGTGTGTGTGTGTGTAGCAGGGCTCAGTGTGTGTGTGTGTGTGTTTGTGTAGCAGGCCTCAGTGTGTGTGTGTGTGTGTGTGTGTGTGTGTAGCAGGCCTCAGTGTGTGTGTGTGTTTGTGTAGCAGGGCTCAGTGTGTGTGTGTGTGTGTGTGTGTAGCAGGCCTCAGTGTGTGGGTGCAGCAGCAGTAGGGATGGTATCTTTTAGGTTTTATCTGATACCGGTGCCAAACCGGTACTTTTGAAACGGTGCTTAAACGGTGCTTGGAACGTCCTGGGAAAGGTCAAATGATTTGTATCCGTCACTAAAGCTGTTTCTGTGCTGTGAGGAGCTCTGAAACAGAAACTGATTTTTGAGTGGAGACTATGGATCTGCAGTCCTGACCTCAACCCCACCCAGCACCTGTGGGAGCAGCTCGGGTGGTCTGTGAGCACACTGAGAGGGAGAGAGCTGTGCAGGAAGTCAGAGCCCAAGTCCGAGGGGATGAATGAGGATGTTTGAAGCGTACTTTGGATCTTCTTTGGCTGCTGGTTCAGTCAGTTTAGCTCAGCGTGAGGAAACCTGCAGAATCTGTGAACGATCCACGCTCTGTGTTTACGTCTTTGTGTGGAATGCGTGTACCTGCTGTTTGCTGGTGTTGAAGTAGTTTTGTGAGCTTTAAGCTGAGAATCAAAATACATTTAAAACAGATTCAATGAGTCGATGTCACAATAATCAAACTAAACCAATTAACCAACCTGCTTCCTGGAGTACCCCTGCGTACAGCATCACTTACCATGGTTGATAGGTTTGTAGCATAAACCTATTTGCAGGAACGTTCAAGACAATCCTACTACACAGCAAAGCAAGACACGAGTAGGCAAAGTTCTTCGTGTTACTCATGCATGAGGGAGAGAACCACGACAAACGCTTCGCTTGACCCCAGTCGCTCTCGTCCTCTACCTCGTAACACAAAGAGTACCATACGAACCCTCGCGGACCCTGAGGTCCTCTGGTACTGGCCTTTTGATTGTCCCTAAAGTCAGGACACATACTCACGGAGAGGCAGCTTTTCAGTGGTATGGTCCTCGTCTGTGGAACAGCCTGCCGGAGGAGCTCAGGGCCGCAGAGAACGTACATGTTTTTAAGAACAGGCTCAAGACCCACCTTTTTAATTTAGCTTTTACTTAGCGTTTATTTATTTTATGCTTATTTATTCTATCCTGTTATTCTATTATTAATTTAGGCTTTACCTAATATTTCTTGATTTTATTCTTATTCATTTTTTAATCTTCTTACTCTATTTATATTTATATTGTATCCCGTTCTTATTTATTTTATCGTTTTACCCTGTATATATCCTATTGTGTCATATCTCCAGTGTTTCCTCAGAGGGCGCTCTCTGCACCGGGGCTGTTATTGACCGTGGCTGCTGGGTCTCTGGGGTCCTCTCAGCCTGGTTGGGGGGCTCCTTGGCCTCCCTCCTGCTGTGTGCCCAGCCTGGAGGCTGCGGTCTGTGACCGGCTCCCGGTGCAGACGGCTCCCTGTTATAGTGTTTCCTCACTTGGCTCATGCGAGCCCAGCCCAATTTTTACTCTTTAAGTGTGCGTGTGTGTGGGTGGTATGTGTGTATTCACATCATTTATGTTAATGAGAGTGTGGGGAGTGAGTTGGAGGGTGGGGTGGGCTGCTTTTAACTATGTAAAGCACTTTGTGCTACATTTTTTGTATGAAAGGTGCTTTATAAATAAAGACTGATTGATTGATTGATTGATTGATTGATTGTGTGTGCGCGTGTGTGTCAGAGTGTGACCCCATAAACGACTTCCCTAAACCTGCTGGTCTGGAAGTCCAGCAGTTCATCTAAACAAAAGGCACTTCGCCTAAAACAGACATAGATGTGTTTGCTACACCATATATCAACGAGAGAAGATACGACCTCTTCCCATGACCCCAGGATGTGAGTGTGAATGCCAGAACACGCACACAAAGTCTTTGCAGACTCCTGAGGATCAAACCTCTACCAACATGACGTTGATTATAAAACTAAGCATGTATGATTAGATATTTCTAAGCATAATTGACAATCCAATAATATAAACCTGACAATGGTGATAAACCCCAGGTAGCAGTAAGTGAAGCATCTTCAGAGTACAGAAACCCGGCTGACTCTGAGGTCACCTGAGGTCAGGGCTGGGTGAGGTGAGGAAACATGTTTCAATCCAACCGTGTGCGCCTGACACTGCGCTGCTACACTCATCGTTTCTGCTTTGAATACAAAAAATCTGAATGAATTGAAATATTTGATTTTAACCATCAGCTGTTTCAACTGTGCAGGTGTCTGTGCTGCTTCCTGAGTGTAGCTCCGCCCCCTCTCACCTGGACTCCGTGTTGAACAACTTCAGCAGCTTCTACCTGATCAGGAAGCTGCCGGTGTACGAGCTGTTGGACCGACACTTCTTGGAGACGGCCGTGTACCACGGTAACACACCTGTGCGCACCTGAGCTCCATTCCAGGAAGAGAGTTTGAAAAGAAGCCTCTAAGGTTCCCAAACAGCTGATCAGAGTCAGTTCTGTAATTTTGCCATGGCAACGGGTGAATAAAGAGCACAGGCTCCATGTTAATCCAGAGGAGCAGAAATATGAATCACGTCATCGTCACCAAGTTATTGTGACGTCCGTCTCTGAGTTTCAGCTCTGAACTCTAATTTATATCTACCCATAGCAACAGACTCGCATACACAGGCCCTCACCTGTCCACGCCCTCACCTGTCCACGCCCTCACCTGTCCACGCCCTCACCTGTCCACGACCTCACTGCGTGACTGTCTGTATTTCAGGTGCCGTGTTCGGTCTGTCCTACAGGACTCGCATCGATGAAGATACCTGCGTCGCACTGATGCCAAACGGTAACGTTTCTTTTTTTGTAAACCAACCTTTATTTCCAACACTCCCATTAACAGTGAACGTCATCGTCACGGGGCGAAACGGTAAACTGAGACAGTGGGCGCGCTCACGCGGACACATGCTCCTCGTTCAGAGGCGTCGCAGAAATGGTTCCTCCAGGAAAACGACAAACTTCGTCTTTACATTCGTAAATGTCTGTCTGCGAAGGCGGAGCGTTACAGGAAGTGACATCAGACCGAAGCGGCAGGTTTTTCACATCTTTGTGGCGACAGGAAGATCCAGAGGAGAACCTGAGCAGAGCTGGAACAAAGTGTTTTCGAGCGTGGAGGCGGGATGCTGTGGCGTTTTTAAATCACACGGTGTCTGTCAGCCATGTGATGTCATAACATAAAGATTTGAAATCACTGATTGGCTTGTTGGATCTGTGCGTATCGCTACGGTTACAACAGCTGTACTACAAGAAGCTGCTGAAGAAAGCTGCAGAGTCGTCAGGGAGCAGGATGAACTTCCAAACAGGATTGCTCCGCCCACCTCTGTAACGGTTCAGAAGAACAGATGTTTGATGAAAGACCCCCCTCCTCTCAGCCGCGGAGATCTGCAGGAGATTGTAGTTGATCCTGATTTGACGAGAACCTCTGACCTTCTGGACTCCATGATATGTGACAGAACTGCTCACAGGAATGCTGCGTGCTGATTGGCCAGTGAAAGATCTCGCTGGTGAGATGAAGATGGAGTCTCATCTGCCCGCTGACTGATGCAGGTTTCAGGTTTCCCTGATGGCGGCAGATTGGTCGCTTGGCAGGTGGTGCGGTTCGTGTTCGGGTTTGTGGAGGGCGGTGTGCAGGAGAGGCGGAGTGCGCCGCCGTCTTTGATGGGTTTGTTCCTCGTTGGGTGATAAAGCCCTCCCACACCGCCCTGTTAGCAGAGACGTAGCTGCACGCTGCGAGGCGGGCCGAGCACACCAATCATCCAGCACTGTACGATGGTTTAACGCTTTCTCACACACGTTACTCCATCATAAACAGTTTCTTACTGAAGCACAACCAGGAGTCCAGGCATCCATCAGCACCTCCACCTTCAGCCGCCGTCACCGTTTGCTGTACTCCCTCCTGTTGTGGAGGAGCCGCTCAGTGAGCCGACGATTGAACTGCAGCTCTCCAAAGTTCTGTCGTTCTCCTGGTCTTTGGTCATTTTCAGACAAAGACCAGATATAAGAGTGTTCTGACTCCGCCTCCTCACTGGCTCGAGAGCTGTCATTGGTCACCTGTCGCCGTCACCTGCTGCCATTTTCCTGAGTAATTAGCGTGACTGCTGATTTAGAGCCAGGGCGCCGTCCTCTAACATCCTGGTGATGTAATCGGTGATGCAATGACAACATGGCAGCGAGCAAAACAAAAATGGATTACATTTTAATGAGCCGCCATCTTTAATCTGGCCTTTCCTCCGACTCAATGACAACACGTTGCTTTTTCTGTAACCTGTGACCTCGGCAGGTGCCTGACTCCGCCTTTTAAAGGAAGTTGCTGTATTGTTCTGTTAGTGCGTACCGCCATAAAGCCGTTGTTCTGACAAAACGTCCTACTTTGGCAAAACGTCCTACCGTAAGTAGTTTATGCACATTTCTGCTGTCACACAGTAATTCCAGCACAAATGTAAGTAGGTATGACGGTTTGCCACTTAACTTTGCCCATCAGAGTATGCTTGTAGCTCACATTCATAAAGGTAGCATGGTTTTACACGTATTTATACCCGTCAGAGTATGTTTCTAGCTCTTATTAACAAAGGTAAGATGGTTCGCCACTGAATTATAGCTGTTAAAGTATGCTTGTACATCACATTCACAAAGGTAGGACGGTTTGGCACATAATTTTACCCATCAGAGTATGTTTGTAGCTTGTATTCACAAAGGTAGGACGGTTCGCCACTGAATTTCGTGTTGAGCATTGCGTAGAAACAACAGGTAGGATGGTTTGTCAGGTAGGATGGATTCCCAGAACACCGTGACCACAGAATCGCAGTGTGGCGGTCTAAAGGGAGCGACAGGTGTGACTCGATCAGTAACCTGTAAATGGTAATCCAATTACTGACTGATGGTAATCAGCTCAGCATGTTTTAGTTGACACAGAAAACTGTCTGCTGCAGGGATGTGACATCACTTCCTGTTTCCTGCTTAAAGTATGCCGTGTGTCTGCAGGTCACCTGACCCTCTCTCTGGATAAAGACTCGTTTGAGATTTTGGGCTTCGAGGGGAAACCGTCCAGATTCAAGCACAGAACTGCCACCAGATTCGGTCTGTCCTCTTCCCGTTTGTAGTCTCATTACTCTGAAACGATATTGTAATCGGATTACATTACATATTAGGGCTGCTCGATTATGGCAAAAATGATAATCACGATTATTTTCACTGAAATTGAGATCTCGATTATTTGACGATATTTAAGACCTACTATAGACCCTTTAAGACCTACTATAGAACCAAGTCTGCCAGAGCTTATATTATATTTTTACATGTTGTAGTGCCATTGGTGGGAGCATTTCAATTTGCTATGCAACTGTTATAGCCCATATTTTAATAATATGTCTGCATTAAGTCCATAGTAACTACATTAATTGCAAAAAAGTGCAATAAACTACAAAAAAATTGAAAATCGTTTTTGGTTTTTTTCTACTTGGAGAAATTTAAGAGGCTTATCCCTCAAAACTTTAAATACAAAAAAGTTGCAAAAAATAGTTTACAACAACAGGAAATTTATTTTGAGTGTCTTCATAGTTTTATTTTGGAGATACATTAATTTTTATATACTGCAGGAAAAACGAAAAAACAATCCTATGATGCAAATTTGCAAAGAAAACAGCAGGTGCATCAAAATAAACTATTTCCAGCAGTGCAATTTGAGTTCTAAGCATCCCAGCAACTATTCAGAAAAGTCAAACATGACTTATAAAAACACCAGTATAGGCTTTTAAGGCCTACAAGTAAAAAAACTACAATTTCCGCGAAAATGACGTCACTTCCGGTTTCGGCCAGGAAATGGCGGACATGCAATAGTTCGCGCTGACGTCTGTTTCAATGTGGGAAGTGTTACGAACAGCTGATCGGATCGGCAAAGCGTGTTTCTGGAATATTATGTTTTTGTTGCTGCAAGAGCTTTTTATGCAATTTTTGCAAAGCTTTATGTGAAAGGAAACCGTGACCGAGGACAAGCTGATGACATCAGATGTAAGTACAACTCCTCCGGTTTCATATGCAAAACAAATTATTGCGCTAGCTTACACGGTTCAGGTTCTACAGGGATTTAAAAATAGTTACACAAAACGGAGCGTGCTGCTCTGACCGGCTTTAAAGGGTTAACAATGACTTTAGAAAATAATATAAAATAGTGTGCAACACCACTGAAGTTTTTTTTTTTAAACTCTCTTTTCAACCAACGGCAGTCACTCTCCTCTCCAAATAACTTCTGCTTAGCTTTCCGAGCTTCCCTCGGGTCCTCTTAATCAGCGGTCTCCAACCTTTTTTGCGCCACGGACGGTTTATGCTCGACAATATTTTCACGGACCGGCCTTTAAGGTGTCGCGGATAAATGAGGGAGGGGCTAATAATCGGCTCAGTCATTTTTAATGATCGTTGAAAGCCCAGATCGTAATCGTGATTAAAATTCGATTAATTGAGCAGCCCTATTACATATTATTGATTAGCATATAATTTCATTACTGCTCACCTGTAATCTGATTACTCTGTCTGCTGCAGTGGTATCTGTGGATCTAACTGACAGCAGCATGGCTCCTGGTAGGCGGAGCTACCTGAGGCTCCTCACAGGTCTTAAGTCCCGCCTTCAGCTGCAGACAGACTTCCTGTTATCACATCATCCAGGTGAGTGACCTCATCACCAAGGTTAGCCTGCCGTGTGTTTCCCACAATACTCTGCTCACAGTTCTGTGTTCTTCAGGGGGCGGGGCCTCTCTTCAGCCCCTCCTGTCTCGATGTGATTGGTCGCAGCACAGACCGGAGGTCAACTGCAGCGTTTTGACGGACCTCTCCTGCCCCGCCCCCCGGTCATGTGACCCTCACAGTTTCCTGGAGTGGCTAGGAGCCGTTGACGCTGGCATCAGCTGGTGAGACCTCCTGATGGGCTATGACATCATCGCTGCTGTGTCACGTTTTCAATGTTGACAGTTCTTCTTCTGTGGTGTCAGCGAGAACTCGTCCGGCAGCTTCCTGTCGTCGTTTGTCTGTCCCGAACCGAACACGATACATCGCCACGCTCTGAGCGTGTCCGTGAGCGGGATGCTGCTGCCACACGACATCCACCGTCTGCTGCAGGAGCTTAGGTGATCACCTGTCAGACTCTGTGACCTCTGCCCTCTGTCAGACTGTTCTGACTCACCTGTGCTCACCTGTCCCACAGACGTTACGTGGAGCAGCCTCGGCTGGCGTCCTGGGTGTCCATGACGGTTCGCGGGTTTGCTGACAGTCCGGTATCCTGGAGCAACCACGAGCACGGCTTCCTGAGGGGCGGAGAGAACTTCTACACGCTGATGATGTTCCACGACCACACCTACCAGCTCCACCTCGCCACGGGAGCACATGACGTCTGCCCGCCCTGACGCACCTGCGTACCTGTGCGCGGGCAGAATTTACTCTGATTGGTTTCGTTGTAGAAACGTTTTGATTAAATAAGCTGAGCTGAGGCCACGCCCACTCTGAGACCCTGAGAAACGTGTCGATAAAATGTGCTTGAATAAAGTCAGTCTGATGTCATTGTGTCTGGGGGGTTTCTGATTAGTCTTTGGCAACAGGTTATTGACCACTTCCTGTGTAGCTGACAACGCATCACAACTGAACAATGCACCACAAAAGTAAGAAAGAAGTTCGCCATGACAACGGCTGTGTAGCAAGGAACAGCGAGAGACTCGGACAATATTCGCAGAGGATGACGAGAGAATGGGAAACAGCTGGGAACGCCGCTTACCCTCAGAGTAATGAGAGGAAAGCGCAACTGAACGTGAAACATACGAGACAGACTGAGAATAAAACGGGGACGTGGCTGAGGACACAGGATAACAGAACACGGAGACAGATGGCGAGGACAGTAGGAGCTCCAAATAACAGTCACAATACAAAACTACTAACGCAGAATCAGAACATGAGGATGTATTCAGGTCAAAAGAAGCAATCAGCCAAACTTGGGCGGAAGCACCGCCTGTGCTCACGAGCAGCGTCGTTCCTCCATTCTGCTCATGGCAGAAAACAAAGTCACGTGATCATCAAACTCTTAAATGCGACCCTCGTTACACCGGCCGTTACACCTCGTTACACGGGGCCGAGTGGCCTGTACTGAACAGGACTCAGGTGCAGAAACCCAGAGCAGAGACAGCAGATGATGTAACAATTTATTAGGTTTAAGTGCAAAAAAGAAAACGTAGCAAAGACAAAAAAAACAATAAGACGTGGAGTTTGACGAGGCGTGGCCTGGGGAACGTGGCTAGGGCGAGGGAATGAGGCCTGAGATGCGGAGTGGAGCTGAGCAGGGAACAGTCACACTGAAGAGAGAAGATAGAGGAGTTAGGGAGGTGGTGGAGGCAGCTCTGAAGTGGCCAGTTGTAAGAGTAGCAATTCTCACTTGCAGTAAGGGACATGGAGTGTTGAGAGGGGGGTGATGAGAATCCAGGGGAGGCTGAGTGGCGTGGAAAGGCTGGCCTGAGATCCGGGGCTTCAGATGGAGTGTGAGGGCAGGCAGGTGAGGCACAGAGAGATTTTCAGAATGATTGCTTGGTATCCTGAGTCCGGAGGTGGAGCGTGAGCCAAGATGAATACAGCAACTGCAGCACAAGAGAGTCGTGTTAACAAGATAGATCACAGCAAGAACTTGAAGTATAAGGCCTGTTACCAACATGTGTTGATGACGAACTGGCAGTGAATGAACATCAACGTGTGGTTTAAATCCCTCTGACTTGATTGCCTGCAATAGGCCCCAGGTGTGCAGGAGCTGGAGTTGGCCCCGCCCAGGGGCGGATCCCAGGTCAGTTCAGGAGCCTTATGGAAATTCCAGCCACCCACCGCAGACCATTATTTATTTATTTATTTATTAACCTTTATTTAACCAGGAAGATCCCATTGAGATTAAAAACCTCTTTTTCAAGGGAGACCTGGCCAAGATAGGCAGCAGCAGATGTCTCACAGTTACAGAAATTACTCAAACACAGGCAGCAACAACACACATGCAACAATAAGTGAAAGAATACAAATAAAATAAAAATAAAATTCAATAAAATTCAAATAAAATAAAAAGTCAGTTAAAATGACAATCAATCTAATTGAAACAGTTGCATGTTATGGACTTGGCCTCAAGGATTCGTAGTTTAGATTTAAAATCACTTAATGAAATGAATTCAGTCATTTTCCTTCTGCAGTTTGTTCCAGGCCGAGGGTGCTAAATGGACAAAAGCTCTTTTACCAAGTTCAGTTCGGGCAAATGGAACAGAAAGCAACAAGTAACCATGCGGACGAAGAGAATACCGACCAGCATGTTTCATTACAAGCAGGGAACATATATAAGAAGGCAGCAACCCAAGTATCACCCAAGTACCATGACACCGGCGCAGTGTCGACTGCGATGCCAGTGAGTCTCCAGCCTGCTGTGTGCCTGATATTCAGACAGTACCTGAAGGAACTTTGATCCTTTCAGACCCCAGTCCTACGAATCGCACGTCCTACGTCTCGTTCATCCTTCAGGCAGCTGATCTTTAGTAATTAGCCATGCAGAGCTGGTAAAAGTACAGACATTGTGTACTTTAGTAGAAGTACAAATACTGCTGTTAAAAATTACTCCAATAAAAGTACAGATTCAACTTCTTTACTCAAAAGTATAAAAGTACTGGCTCTGAAATGTACTCAGAGTAACAAAGTAGTTCTTTGGAGGTTTCTGTGCAGCTAGCTGAACCCTGTGCTACATTAACACAATGATGACAGATGGAATACAAACTTCAGTCTGTTTATTCTGTGCTTGATACGTGTTGGAGCTGATGGAGCGACACCAACAGTGTTTGCAGTCGCACGTGTTTTTATTTGCACTGTTTCACTGCTTGTAGCACACACACCGGCTAGCTCAGGTCCTAGCACAGCTTTTATCAGGGAGCCATGACCAGGTGACAGAGCTCAGGTGTGTCAGCCTCCCCTGAACCGTGTGTACATATATGTATATCATGTATATTGTGTTGCCTAAGTTGTAGTTGTCCTGGCTGATTTCCATCCTCCACACTGATAGCACACTCTTTGTCTTCTTCCCAGACGGTATACATTTGGTGGTCAATGAATCGCTTCGTCAGTATGGAGGACCAGGAGTGCCAAAATAAATTAAATATTTCATTAAATACATATATTATGAATTAAATGCCCATTCATTTCATTTAAAATATTACATTATTTCTTTCCTTTTTAATTCATTACTTAAACATTTAATTATTTAATGGGCTATTTAATTGTTTTTGGTACTCCTGGCCCAAACAAATGAACAAAAGATGTTCTCCTTCATTTCTGTTAAACACAGCTGTATGAAACGTTTCCAGCTGTTAGTATCATGGTTGCTAGGCAACCTGGGCAGCGACGGAGGCTAGACCATCCCATTTCACAAGCCTCGCACTTCCGGCCTTAGCGGTCTTTGAGTACGCGGCCCTTGTGGACTGATAAGGCTGCAGACCCTGAATTGGGATACAGCCAATGTGACAGATTTAAAACCACGAGGACTTCCATGTGAGCTTTAAATGAGCGTCCTTCTTCCTCTCCTGTCCTTCTAATCTGTCTCCACCTCTGAGTGAACGTAGCTTTGTCTTTTCTCTCCCTGTCAAATACAGCAGCTGGACCTTTAGCTGCAACACACTGTGAGACAAACTGCATGTTTGTTGAGCTGATAAGTGTCAGCTAATAGAAATGAGCTGACAGCGTTGCTCCTCTTCTGTAGTGCTAGCTCGATGCCAAAGAGTGTGTGTGTAAACCCATCACAGTGCAGCAAACTCACCTGTTCATCCTGCAGAGGATTCTCATGCAGCCTTTAAATGACACAGTCAGTCTGCCTCAGTTTGATTAGCAGCAGGTTTATGAACAAACACAATGTGACATAACTATTCTCCTGAAAGTCTCTGAGCTTTTTACCGTTAACGCTGTTTGTAACTGGTATTCCTCAGAGGCTGCTCTCTTTAAAGCGCCTTCAGGAAACAGACCAACACCACGCTGGGAGGTTGTTCAGATTCTTAGCAATCCTTTCCTAACTCCTTATCAACTCTCCTAGCCTTCTTTCCTTGACCTCAATGATATTTTTGCCTAGATCAAGGAAAGGAGGCTCAGACATGCCATAAGTACAGAAAAAAGGATGGACTTTTTGGACCACACCGTGAGTTGACTGAGGTCAAAAGTCCTTTTCTCATGGAAGAGGCACCCCTGCTGAGGGTCATGGCCCTCTCTGTTTACAGTCTGTGCTGATTTCAGGTAACAAACAGAGCCAGACAGCATCATGTGACACATTCTGAGTTTATTCTGGCAAAGAAACACGGAGACCCTGAGACAGTCAGCCCACCGGCCAGAGGTCACCATTTACCCACAATTCATCGCTGTAGCACCTATATGCGCCCCCTGCAGGCTAAACAGTCTAGAAGAGCGCGCTGCAACACAACATCTTGACCCCAGGGTCAAAGTCAGGGACAGAAACACTTTATTTAGGGTTAACCCTGACCCCGCATGACCCCAGGTAAACACAACCTCAGGTAAGGAGACAGTCCCACATATAGGTCCCATCAGTCTGTTAGCCTAGCTTAGCTTAGCATGAAAGCTGGCCGCAGGAAATCTGTTAGCTTAGCTTTAATTAGCATACAGGCTAGAAGCAGCGAACCTGTTAGCCAAGCTGAGCCCTGAGGAAGACAGTAAGGCTTCTGCGGTCGGGAGAGCCCTCAGTTTGGTCTGTCAGGCTAAATTTAAGTTTGAACTGAAACGTTTAAAATTTCCTAAAACGCCCAGTTTGTCTCCGTGCTCTCCCCATCACTGGGTAACCCCACCCGTCACAGGCTGGCTTCCACAAGGAGCCAACTGAGGCCAAATACAAGCATCACTTTGTCCTTGCCAGATTCCTGCTAACTGGAAAATAAACTATGTCTGATCATTATCATGCTCTGTAGATGCTGCTAGCTTCTGTTAGCATCTATTAGCTTTTATTAGACTACGTTAGCTCCTGTTAGGACTTTTTAGCATCCATGTGCTCCTGTTAGCTTCCATTTGCAACCTTTACCTTCTTTTAGTGCCTGCTAACATCGGTTAGCACCATAATAAACAAAACCAATCCTTCGTCATGAGCTGACAGCTGGCACGGGGGTAAGTTGGGGGTAATTATGCACAAACTATAGCCCTCACAGTCTGATTGCCATGTTTATTATCTTTCTGTCCAGTCCGATGGCATGATGTCATGAGGAGGCGGAGCTTAGAAACAGGAGGTAAACAGAGCATTTAACACGCAGTACAGTGGGAGGAGCATAGAGATCCATGACAGGATGACCGTCAGCGGAGTTGGATCCAAGCCAGCTAACCTTCTGCGGCTAGTTTACAGAGAGCAGAGGAGGCACCGTCCTCAGTCGGACATGTTGGCGTCTTTCGCAGAATCCGCCACGCTTCAGTCAGCGCTCCAAGTCCTGGTCACAGTTCCAGTTGTGGTCCTAGCAGAGCTCGGTCCTCCTCTGCAGGTACTGCAAGATGGCGTCAGTTCCCTGTGAGGAGCCCCAGACCCTCTTCAGGGCTTCACACTCGCGCTCGTTAGCTTGCTCCAGAGCACTGCGACTCGTGTTCCTCATTAGGGCCTTGGACTCCCGCAGGACCTGCAGGACAGGAAGTGACACCACGAAGGACAGAGTCTGTGACTGGAGCAAGTAGATCAATGAGTTTGTGTACTAATCTGTGATCTGAGTGTAGGTGACATCAGTCACAGAGGACAGCACCTGTGGGTGGGTGTGCACCACCACACCAGCCTGGCCCCCTTTTTAAAAAGCCCACGGCTGACCCCGCCCACCTTGAGTTTTAGGCCACCTGATGAGGGTCAGCGTCTGACGTCGGGGTGAAACGCATCACTGTGACATTTCACCGCAGACGCTTCAGTGCTGACCTTTGACCTTAGCCCCACCACATAACCTGTTTGGAGGCTTTAAATAATCAGGACCAGATCTGATCAGGAATCAATACAGTAACCTTGGAAACGTGTGTGTATGTGTGTGTGTGTGAGAAAGAGAGATAGGAACTGACCAGTGAGTCAACGGCGACCAGCTCTTTAATCCGCAGCATCACTTCCTGTGTGAAGGTCCCCGGCCACAGCACCTGAGATACCAGCCCTTTAAGACACGCCTCCTGAGCTGTCAGCTTCCTACCGCTGAGCAGCAGCTCGTTTGCCTGAAACACAGCACAGGAAGTGAGGAGGAGTTGCGAGGCAAACCATGCAGGACATTTAACAGTGCAGGAAGCAGCTGACTGACCGCAGCGAGCCCCATGATGCGAGGGAAGGAGAAGGAGGAGCAGGCGTCGGGCGTCTGGCCGTACGCTGTGTACGGTGTTTGGAACCACGCCTTCTCATTGGCCCACACCACATCACACAGTGGCAGAATGGCGGCGCCGAGGCCAATGGCCGGCCCGTTCACTGCCGCCACGATGGGTTTCCTGAACTGGATGAAGGTGTTGATGAAGGTCCTGAGAAAGAGGGCACAAGGGTCAGAGGTCAAAGCGCCCAGCTCACCGATGCAGCGATTATTCCATCGAGGAATCAGAACAAACAAGCACAAAAACATGGGCTTTTCACAATAAAAGGTTCCAGTTTATCAATGACTCTCTTTGCTCTGACAGTGTAGATGTTAATTACTGTTAACAGCTGACGTCAGCACTGCCGTGGGATGGCGGCACAGCAGAGCGCATCCCCGGCGTTCCAGGTAAAAGGGCTTCAAGAGGAACGAGCAGCAGGAAATACAGGTGCTGGTCATAACATTAGAATATCATCAAAAAGTTGATTTCACCAACTCCATTGAAAAAGTGAAAGATGTTTACGTCCAGTCCACACAGACTGACATATTTCAGGTGTTTCCTTCTCTCAGCCAATGAAAACCCCAGATTCAGCATCTTATCGTGAATATTACTGAAGACCAATACAAACAAAGTGTTTTCAGGAATCGTGGCCAACTGAACAGTCTGAGCATGAGCAGCTCTCGATACATAGCTGGGCTCCTTTTGCCTGAATGACGCAGCAACGCGGCGTGGCTCGAGCAGTCTGTGGCGCCGCGCAGGTGTGACGAGAGCCCAGCTTGTTATTATTATTGGTATTTGTCGTGTTTATTATTCTTATCGTACCTTCCATATTTCTGTTGTTCAGCGCTTTGTCAGCCATGTATTGTTTTTAACGTGCTATAAATGAAAATTTGGATGGAATTGGTGAAATAAATCAACTTTTTGATGATATTCTAATAAAACACGAGCTACGAGACCAGATCTCGGCCGCAGAGGATAACGACAAGCGTGGAGAAATAGGGCGGTGCCACATGACCGAATGAAAACGTCTGTCATATTATACACTACCGTTTGTTTCATGGTGTCATAAAATCTACCGTTTACAGCGAAATGTTTTCATGGGAGCTGAGAATCCAGCATGACCAGGGAAGACGAGGCAGAACCAGGCAGCTCCAAACAGAAGGACCAGTCCACACAAACCCAGGACCTCAGTCCTAAACGGGGGGCCGCCTCTGCAGCAGGGAAACCGTTTGGTTATGAAACGCCTGACACGGACCAGAAAATTGGACTATGCACATTATGGCACAAGCCGGTGCCCACCTCAGACTCAAACACCACAAAGCTCTTCTCAGGAGGATGCAGAGTTTACGGACGAGAAGCAAAAACGAGCCGTCAGGCGCTCCAAGTAAACCTCAGACTCAAACGTCAGAGCAGGCTCCTCCCCGCAGCACGCCGTGGAATAAAGACTCAAAAATGTATCGTTTCACGCAGTCAGAACACTCGACACCCAGCTGGAAACACCGCACATGTCGAGCTACCCGGGGTTCACAGGAAAAGCACATTTAGGGACAGAGATGGTTATCGGGATGTCTTATGTCAGGAGACTGTGGTCATGTGGCACAGCCCGAGGCAGAGGCTTGCTGTGGTTAAAGAAGGACGAGAGGAGGAACCTCCGTCGACGCTGGAGTCAGTGGATCGCTTACTACCACAAAGACTGGAGCTGGACTCAACTGAGCTACAGGTGGGAAGAGCCCATCGCCACGACCACGGCAGCCTGGCAGGAACGTGGGCTTGAAACACCTGCACGTGATTATGCACCCGAGGTTTCAACGCGACAAAGGGAACATGTTGGAGCAAAGGCAGGGTGGAAAGAGAGGATTTCAAACCCTGCTTGCAAAGATGAGGTTTTGGTGAGGTTTGAGGGAATGGTGCTCCATGACTCAACCAGCGACGCTCAAACGCTCGGAGACTTGATTGGAGCGTAGCCGGCAGTTGCCAGGGCGCACAGACAGAAAAACAAGCCTTTCGGGGAAAGCCTGAGTTTTAAACGCTAACAGCAGGAATGTCGGCTGGACACAGAGTTTAGCAGCTGACCGAGCAGTAAGGCAGTAAAACAGAGTTGAGCACCAACACTGCTAGAACAATGGCCACTGGCTGGACGCCATTAGAGGGCCCTTCCTATTGGAGGGTGAGAGAGCCCCTGAAGGCCCCACAGCTGGAGGTCAGCACATGTCTTTTTCTTGATCATTTAAAGAGTTCATGTTTTATACAGCTGTAATGTTTACATGTGTATACTGGGTCTACTACTGGCACGATACCAGTCCTTCCTTTTAATGTTAATGGTAAATGGCCTGCATTTGTATAGCGCTTTTCTAGTCCATAGGACCCCAAAGCGCTTTACACTACATTCAGTCATTCACCCATTCACACATTAATGGTCTGTCAAACCCGATGAAGTAAAATGAGGAAAGAAAAGCAGCTCAACTACAGGGAACATGACAAACGCATCTTCATCCTGTTATAACTCTGTTATAACAATCCTTCAATTAAGCAAACATCGATGGATGGATTACAGGCGTCCAACTCCTCGAGGGTTATGTATTATTGTAGGGTCTGCCTTACAATATAAAGCACCTTGAGGCGACTGTTGTTGTGATTTGGTGCTGTGTAAATAAAGTTGAATTGAACTGAGGGCCGGTGTCCTGCAGGTTTTAGTCCTTGATCCAACACAGCTGATTTAAATGACCTCCTCAGCATGTCCTAAAGTTGTCCAGAGGCCTGGTAACGAACTCATCGTGTGGTTCAGGTGAGTTGGCCCAGGGTGAGATCTAAATGTGCAGCACAGCGGCCCTCGAGGCCTGGAGTTCCCCACCCCTGCTTTAGAAGATATAAATCTAAGTATTTACAAGTCTGAGGCAGAGCCTTCAGTTTACAGGCCCCTCTTCTGTGAAACCAGCTCCTAGTTTTCAAACAATTGGAGAAAAAACATAAAATGAAAACAACAGTCGAGGATATTAGTTTTAAAAAAAACCTGAATAACAGGAAATACTGAAAAATCGATTTTTTGTGAAGCAAAGCGGTTATAAAGGAGGCTCTCAGTCAAACCATTGGCCCAACATTTAAGACAAAGTATTAATATTCAGGGGAATACTGATTAGCCTGCTATACTGATGGCATTCTGATTTATTTGGGACTACCAGCTAACTCAGTGCCTGTACTGATGCAGGCGTTTGGCTATTCTGGTCAATTACAAAATGAATATAAGACAGGTACTCGATTACACCAGGAGAGAAGATGAAATAGTTACAGAACTATTCGAGTGCCATTATTCACCAGTACAGAGGATACAGTAACACACAAACAATCCATCAGAATGAATCTACCACCCAAGTTATTATATTTATTCCAAACCCGGCGGCAGGAGTGAGTGGGAAACAATCCCACGACTAGGGATGGGTATCGTTTAGGTTTTATCTGATACCGGTGCCAAATCGGTACTTTTGAAACGGTGCCGGTGCTTAAACGGTGCTCAAACGGTGCTTAAAGAATGGAGAACACAAAATTGGTTCAAAAACCTCTCATGTTCAGCTGTTTTTTTGTAAAAAGATAACAATGTTAGCCTTTTCTGCAGCTATGGGGCATATATGGTATCACTCTTGGCTGGAAGCTTAAACAATGGAAAAAACACAAACTTTGTCCAAAGACCTCTCATGTTCAGCTGTTTCCCACTTTTTCTTTGGTCATTTTAGCCTTTTTGGCCAGGGTGAAGGGAGCATCTGCCATCAAACAAGAAGACAGCAGCATGTAGCTATGATGATGTTTGCTAGTTCACCTTACATGCATTAATGTAATAACGTGGTTAGCCTACTCAACGTAAATTACACAGGAACAACATTAAGCTACTCACGCAGAGAAGAACGGCTGCTGCTGCATCATCATCCTCATCATTCCTGCTACACTGGCAGGGCTAGGGGCCAGGACTCTCCTCTTCGGGTTTGTGGGGGATGTTGCTCCGGGTCTGATAACAGGCACCACACCCGCAGTAGATGCACTCGGTGCGAGGTCTCGCAGCAAGCTATCAAATACGGCGCATTTCTCGGCTTTTAACAAAACGCTATGCGTCGCCAGGTGTTTCATCAGATTCGAGGTGTTACCTCCTTTGACAGTATCACAGTATCAGCTTAAAGCACTTGTTGCTGCTGAGTTTGCATCTTTTGCTGTGAAGTACAGCCAGACTTTTGACCGCTTCGCCTTGGGCCTTTTTATCTGTAGCTCTGCATAAAAGAACGTACGTACCTGGCCCCGCCTACTATCCTCGGAAACGTAAAATGATTGGCTGGAATCTAAAGTGTGTCACATCTCAGGAAAATAAAGCACCGAAATGTGCGCTGCTTTTCGGTCTGGTCACTACCATTTATGTCAGAACCAGTGCCATCATGGCACCGGATACCGGTACCCATCCCTACCCATGACTGGGACAGAGTGTTGTCCAAATATATCCGGCAGGCTGAGGGAAGAGGAGGGTGGGGCCACAGTTAAGGCCTAAAGAGCTGCAGCTTTACGTGAGACCATGAAGGAAGGCAGCCTACTGCGTTTCTGTAAAAACATCTGTATTTACACACGAGGCTGTTGTCAGAGGAAACCTGCAGACGGATCATTTCTGCCTCGCACACAAACACTCGGCTCTGTAATCGATATAACCAGGAGGACTGGACAACAACACGGGCGCGAGCTATGACATCATTCAGCCCACTGAATGATGTCATAGCTTTTACCCTCAAGCTGCTCGCAGATACGTTTCTACTGCAGGTCTGGTTTTGGCCACGTTTCCATGCCGACGACAGAGCGCTACAGAGTTTAAACGAAGCAAACGTTGGCGTACGTTTGAGTTACTGTATAACGGCTGCAGCCTTAGACGCCGCTCAGCGTTGCCGCGTGTTACCTGATGGTTTCGGCCATTTTGATGCTCTCCTTCTTCCTGTCGTCCGTCAGGCGTCTGATGAAGTACAGGAAGTCCAGTCCGCAGCAAAAAACGCTGCCAACGGCGCCGAGCAGCACCAGCTTACTGTCGTCCGACGCCGCTGTTGCCATGGCGCTCTGGATCTCCTTCATCACCTGACAGGGACGAGACAGAGGTGAATTTCTGGGCATGTGGGGGCAGTCTGACCGCAGGGGCGGGGCCTCACCTCCGGGTTGAGCGTGTTGTTGTCAGAGCTTTTGGTGGACAGCAAGATGTGGGTGAAGCCATCTTGTTTCTTCACCACGATGTCACGGTAACGGTACGCACTCTCCGTCTGACGCACGCTGAAGCGAAGCCGTTTATCGAACGCTGAGCGCTCCTCCAGGCGCCGCTTCCCTGTCACCGTGGTCGCCCCGGCAACAGCACTCTGCAGACCCGACATCCCACCAACGGCGACGCCCTCAATCAGTGGCGAATTTCCTAGAGAGAATGCAGAACATCAGAACGCCCACTTCCTGTCCACAGACAAAACAGCAGGTCATGGGACAACGACCAATCACCAGGAGGAGGCGGAGTTTACTGTAAAATGAATATGGTTCTCATATATCACTATCAGGCTGAGGCTGTAAGGAGCTCTCCTACTGGCTGTTAGAAACACAGCTGCTCTCACCTGAGCGTGACGCCGCCTCGTAACCGATCAATCAGTCTAAGGATCGATCTGGTGGTCCGGCTGACTGATTACACCATTTGGTAATGGCTGATTGATCGGTAGCATGCTTCCCCCCCCCCCTGGGCGGGACTCACCTCTGCCACTGAGCGAGCGCATGGCAGCTGGCGTGATGGGGGCTCGAGGCGGTGGGTTCTGACTGCGGGGTCGGGTCCCCATGCGCGCTCGCTCCTCTCCAGGCCCCAGCTGGATCCCTGACGGCGGTTTCTCCAGCAGAGCGACCTCTGGTGGGACCAGCTGAGCCTCGCCTGCCTCCAGGCTGTGTGCCGCCTCGCTGGGCGACTCCTCGGCGTCTGGGCGGCCATTCATTGGGCTCTTTGGGACCAGGATCTTGATGCCTGTTTTTGACAAGTCCACACTACGGCGGGCGGGGCCGGCCGGAGACGCCGACATCAGCCCAAAGCTGTCAGCCGGCAGCGGCTGCTGTAGGGGGCGGGGCGGGTTGGCAGGGAGCAACTGAGTTGGGCTCGGAGTAGATCTCGCCTGGTTATGGTCGCCCGAACCGCTTCGGATGTCCGCATCGACGTCGCCGCGAGAGGCATGTGGCTTGCAGGGCGCTTTGTGGACGGGGCCCCAGTGAAGGTTAGGCGTGCTGCGTGTGGAGCGCAGCAAGGCGCCGTCTCTGTGGCGCTCGGCGTGCTGGCGGTTGAACTGGTGGACATACGCCATGCACGTGGACAGGTGACTCTCGGGCTCCCAGGTGTCGCCCTCAGCGCCGTACCCTCGCCACCTGACCAGGTACTCGACCCGACCTTTCCTGTTCCTGCGCCGGTCCACAATCCGCTCCACCTGGAGGACACAGAGGGCGGAGCCCACAATAAGCATCACGCCACTACTTTGGTGACGTCACATTGTGACGTATTACAGGTATTGTTCACTAATCAGATCAAAACTTCCTCCGCCGGAGGGCACGGACCACTTCAAGTGTGAGCTCCCAGCAGGCTCGCGAGGACAGTTACAGGGAGAGACCGGAAGGCTAACAGACAGCTACCATTGCGCTAACTGTGCTCACGTGCGGCCCCTCTAGCGACTAGCTGTAGTTTTTCTCTGGACTTCTCTCCAACCGTCTGCCTCGGACTCGATCAGTCGATAACTGCCTAATTTGTTCGACTTTCCTAACTTCATAAACTCCGCCGCTTAGCATGTTAGCATTAGCTCACATTACCTCGTAGAGCTCCTCGGTCGCCATGGAGATGTCCGCGTGCACGGGCAGCTTCAAGAAGCTACTTCAGGGGCGCAGCAACATGAGGGACGGTGTGTGTGTGTATGTGTGAGTGTCGATCCGCGCGGAGCTGCAGGTGTGTGTGCTCCTGTTGGCTCAGGTAACTATACCCCGGTGTTAGCTGTTAGCACGGTGGCGTCTCACAAGCTTCCGCTCTGACTCTGACCATGACCTTCAAAATAAAAGCCCCACCACGACAGGAAGTGACGTATTGCAGTTTTATGCACTGATGTGTAATTTTCTTTTTATTTGTTTCTAATTTAAATAATTAAAAATGGAAACATGTTTATTTCTGCTATAAAATTTAACCAGCTGGGGCCTCTGCTGACCCTAGAGGAAGTGCAGTATTTGGTACTTCCTGTGTGTGTTTCACGTTTTTTTTTTCCACTCTGGGATTCCAAAGGTCAGTTTTCCTTAGTTTTGCAGCCATAGTCAGAGCTGTTTTCAGTTGTCCATACACTAGGGGAAGAAGCTTCAATGCTTCCTTTATGACCTCCTTTAGCAGAGGAGACACTGGACCATCTTTATGAAAAGGGAGGAGAAAATGGCGTCCCATAATTCGTTGTCCATCCGACCATTCATGAAAACATAATCGCAGTAGCCAAAGCGGAGCAGATCATGTAAATGTCCATTCTAAGTGTTTTTTCTTTTCATTCAGAACCTGTATATATATTTATTTACAGCTTTTATCAGCAGCAGTGAAACTCACAGCTGAACCCTGAGCGTCACATGAAGAACACAGAAAGCTGTATGAGCGCAACATTATGATCTATACGAACTGATCAAAGTGTGCTTGTATGATCAGTGATCGTTAGTAATGTCCAGTGTTGGGAAGGTTACTTTAAAAATGTATTCCGGGAAAAGGAGGGAGGGATGTGTATTTCTAGGGAAGAATGGACTCAGATGTGGGAATGGCAATGGAGGAGTACTTCCTCCAAAAGCTGGAGGGAGTTCGGATGGAAAACTCTGATAAGGTTCTTTATCACTCCATGTCAAAAGGCTCACTATGATGGGAATCCTCCCGTGTGCTGGCGAAACTGTGGATACCAAGGAGCCCATCACACCCATATTATGTGGGACTGTCCTGTGCTACGGACTTACTGGAAAGACATTCATGGTATATTACAAGGCATTTTTAACTGTACATTCCCTCAGGATATGAAGACAATTTTTTTTGGCTGTATACCGCAGAACTGGTCCAAAAATGACATATGTCTGTTAAGAGCTTTATTGGTTGCAAGTAAGAAATGTATAACAAAGAAATGGTCCTCGCAAGACATACCGACTTTGTCATTATGGTGGGAAATTACGTTAGAGATATATAGGATGGAGGAAGTAACAGCTCATGTTAATGACAGGATGGCCTGGTTCCATCTGTGCTGGGATAAGTGGGTCCAATACGTTAATACCTATAAACCGAATTTTCTCTTTAAAGCTTGAAACCACCAATTTAGTTAATTGTTTACTCCCGACAGAGCTTTCTCCTTTTATTTTATATATATATAATTTTTTTTCCTTTTTTTTTTTTTTTTTTCTTTCTCTTTCTTTCTTCTCGTTTTGTTTAGTTTTTCTCTTGTAAACTGTGTTAATTAATGCCTGTAATCATCTTTATGAGGTAATATTGTAGAAATAAAGAATATATAAAAAAAAAAAATGTATTCCACTACAGATTACAGATTACATGCGCCGCTGCTCTACTCCCTCTACACTTCAGACTGTGTGGCCACCCACGGCTCCAACACCATTGTGAAGTTTGCTGACGACACAGTGGTGTTGGGTGCCATCTCCAACAACGATGAGGCGGCCTACATGGATGAAGTGAAGAATCTGGCATCGTGGTGCCAGGACAACCACCTCCAGCTGAACGTCAGCAAGACCAAGGAGCTGGTGGTGGACTTCAGAAGGGGTCAGCACAGAGACTACAAGCCCATCATCATCAATGGAGCTCCAGTGGAGAGGGTGCAGTCCTTCAAGTATCTTGGTGTCCACATCTCCTCAGACCTGACATGGGCTGCCCACATTCAGGTCCAGACCAAAAAGGCTAGGCAGCGCCTGTATCACCTACGACAACTGAGGAAGTTCAGGGTCTCTCCAAAGATCCTCAGGATTTTCTATACAGGCGCTGTGGAGAGCATCCTCACACAGAACATGACATCGTGGTTTGGGAACAGCTGTGTGAAGGACCAAAAAGCTCTCCAGAGAGTGATCCGTACAGCAGAACGCTGCTGCAGGATTGCTCTCCCCCCGCTTCAGGACACCTACACCAGGAGATGCCGGACTAGAGCAGATACTGAAGGACCCGTCCCATCCTGGCAACAAACTGTTCCAACTTCTGCAATCTGGTAGAAGGTTCCGCATCTTCCGGGCAAGGACAGAGAGACTCAAGAGGAGCTTCTATCCCCAAGCCATCCGTGCCCTAAACACACACACCCGCCCTCTCACATCATCTATAATTGACTGAGACAGGACTCTTCCAGACACTAAACCAAGGCACAATGTACATTTCAATTCCTTTAATTTTAAATATGTTTATATTGTCTATCCTGTAAAATAGTCAGATGTCTATTCATATTAATGTACAGAATTCACCTGCTTGCTGCTACTACTGCACATTCACCCAGTGTATATACTATATGTATGTATATATATATATATATATATATATATATATATATATATATATATATATATATATATATATATATATATATATAATGTTTTTCCTCTACACCCCCCCCCCCAATTTTTTTGCACATGTCGAGGAGTGTGTCAGGCTACATTTCACTGTGTGTTATACTTGTATAACTATGCATGTGACAAATAAAGAACCTTGAACCTTGAACCAAAATGTATTTTGTAACGTATTCTGTTACGTTACTCAATGAGAGTAACTATTCTGAATACTTTGGATTACTTCATATATTATCAAGCTTTTTACAACTACATGAATGAACTATTGCTGTGTGATTTATTACTATTACTGAAGGTTACTCTCCATACCAACACCAACTACATGTTTAAACCTTAATATAAATGAGTAACAGTAGGTGGACATTAGGTAAGGCTGCACTTTTTGCAGCGATCTCGTATAGAAAACTATTCCGCGCGTATATAAATCAGGTCCGCGGCGCCGAACCGTAGTAAAGGGACCTCTGGCTGATACGTCGGGTTCGTGTCGGGCTCGTAGCCAAACACTAGCTTTACTTTGTTGTCTGGGTCACTTTGCTAGCGAGAGACAGAGAGAGGTGATGAAAGGCTGCTCCAACAGAACTTATTGTTTCAGAGGAAACACGAACACAGTGTACAGTCGAGTCTTAACAGCTTACTTACAGCTGGACTACACTGCCCACGAGGCTACATTCTTTTTATGTGTATTTTATGTGGAGTGAATAAATAAAAGTATATTTACAGTGGCCCCTAGAGACAAAGCACATACAAACTAAAACGCAACGGAAGTGCTCCAGGATGCCAGGGGCCGTGTTGAGCTTTTGTTACCTAGAGGCAAGCCAGTTTGTACGTGCTTCGTCTGTAGGGGCCCCCATAAATATTTATACATAAACATACATAAAGAAAACCATGTTTTTTTACATTACTAATTCCTTTTGTGCATAATTTTATATTGTTGCTGATAATTAATTAATTAATTAAAGCAACAAAACAACCTGAAGAGCCGGTTCTCTAAAAAGAGCCGGAAATCCCATCACTAGTGTCCGCTACGTTGAAACGCTCGGGCCGCTCTGCCCGCCACAGTTTCAAACTGGTCATGTGACTGCATGGCCACATCTGATTGGTAAAAAAGTTACCAGAAACGTCACTGGCCACATGTGTTAAACTAATTATTTTTTTAAAAAAGTAACGAGTTGAATTTTGCAAATGTAGCAGAGTAAAAGTACCGTTTCTTCTTCATAAATGTACTCAAGTAAAAGTAAAAAGTATCGTGCAAAAAAGGTACTTTAAAAGTACATTTTTTTCAAAAACTTACTCAAGTAAATGTAACGGAGTAAATGTAACTCGTTACTACCCACCTCTGCATACAGGGGGCGTCCTGATATAACATGGCAGCCTCATGTTTCCTTCATGTTTTTACCTGCAGCACCGAGGATCTAACACCTGAGCTCAAGGTTTCCCAGCCCAGGGTGGAGTCTGTCTCTGTCTTAGATATGAAGCTAAATAAACACAAGTTATTACAGTTTACAGGAAGCGTAGTGACATGGAATAACTTTAACATCATGCAGTTATCTGTAGAGAAGCGTTTGGCTGATCAGAAGAGTGAAATGTTTGTGTCAGATTTGTATTGCTGGATTGTCATTTATGCCTAGAAATATATATTTGTATATGCTTAGAAGTATATAATTGTTTGTCTCATCCTAGGAGGTCTGTAACAACTGTGTAGCATGAAGAGGGGGGTGCGTTCACTCCTCTCCAGAGTGTTCTGGCATAGATCACGCACCCCTCTGGATCATGAGCAAGGTCGTATCTTCTCTTCTGATATATGGTATAGCAAACACACGTATATCTGTTTAAGTCTAAGTGCCTTTGTTTAGATGAGCAGCAGGTTTAGGGAAGTCTTTATGGGGTCACACACACACACACACACACACACACACACACACACACACACACACACACACACACACACAGTACTCTTTGTGTGTGTGTAGACGTCATATGTTAATGAACCTATGCATATTCATGTGACCTCAATAAAGAGCAGTGTTACGAGGGAGCGGACGAGAGCGACTGGGGTCAAGCGAAGGAACGGCGTTTGTCCGGTTCTCTCCCGTGCACGAGAAACTCGAAACTTCGCCTGCTCGGTGTTCAATGCTTTTTGCTGTGTAGTTGAATAGTCTTGAACATTCCAGCGAATAGGTTTATGCTACAAACCTCAGTTTGGTGTTCTCGAGTTCTGCAGTCTGATAAAACCGACCTCAGCATCAAATCATTTTACTTGATAAGTCCGGATACTTCTTTCTCCTGTGCTTGAATTTTACTTTTGCGGCAGCATTCATTTCAAAAAGCTTAGCGATAACTGAGTTCCTCTCAGCTGTTCATCAAAACGGTCTACCTTAGTAGTTAACTTTTGTATAGCCTCAACAAGAGCAGAGTCGGATCTTTGTCATGGCTCTTAAGCTTCAAGGCAGGAGCTGTGGACTGGATGCTACTGCTGCCTGCAACCTCCGTGTAGTCGTGTTCACATGTGGAAGAGGCTATACCAGGTTTGTCTTCTTTTCTCGGTCGGCATGTCAGACTTCTGGTTCTGGGGATGTGTTCAACAAAAGAAAACAACATTCGGGGCGAGTAAAGGTGAGGCGACAAACACACACGTGCCCACCATCTTACCGCCAACCTGTAACACCGAGTACTTCCTGTGCGTACCTGTGTTGTAGCGGGACACAGGCTGGTTTGTGTTTGCACTCTGAATGAAACAAAGTTTCATAGAACACATTTTCTTTGCTTTTGTTTTATTGCAGCTGTTCTAACAGAACTTTTTCCATCGATGACTGTGGGATTCAGGCCGAGTTGTCACAGATCAGAGGAAAACGTCCTCGGCTAGGCCGTGATTCTGGATTGGTCTCAGGTCCTCTCGGTAGTCCTTGCCATCAGTCTGACTTCTTCTTGCTTTTTTTGTGGCCTCCCAGCGGAGGCGCTAACAGTGGCGTGCCATCTTCATCGACCACAGTGGGGCGGGCCTTAAAGCACAGGTAGCAGAAGCAGGCGCCGATGGTAAGTGGAAAGGCGACCAGAAAGCAGCCGAGCAGCGGCGCGTGGCTGAAGACGGGCTGTGTACGAGAAACATACAGTCAGACTGATTAAACAGGAAGCAGGATGATGATGATGATGATGATGATGATGATGATGATGATGTGACTTACTGCCAGCGTGACTCTGGTATCATAAACGAGGCGTCGGACTCGTTGAAGGGCGCCGTTTCCTCCGTGACCCTAAGGCAAAGAGCAGACAGATGTTCAGAATCCAGCAGCTGCTTCCTGTCTGGAGGTGAGCCTCACCTGACTCACCTGCATGCTGCCGTTCAGCACGCCGTCCAGGAAGTCCAGCAGGTTCTGCTCCGTTTGCACAGTGCCAGGGGGCAGGAAGTAGCCATCATTGGACAGATTCACCACGATGAATGTGGGCACAATGATCTCACTGTTGAAAACAATGACAAGTCAGAGGCGTCCAATCAGAGGAGTGAAGCTGATGTCAGAGGTGAAAACTCACCCCATCACCAGGCCGCTGATGTAATCAGAGCCGGCCATGAAGCCGAAGTACATCTCCCTGAAGGGGCGGGGTCAGACAAGAGTGGGCGGAGAAAGGTAGAGAGGGAATGAGATCGGAGTTCGCGCCCTGTTTCCTGTACTTTTCAGAATAAAAGTCTGACCTGCTGTAGATCTCTCTGTGCTCTGCAGCCACACTTTCCAACAGACTCTTATACCTGAACAGGTGACAGGAAGTGCTTCAGAGCACAGTTGCAGGTAAATTTTACCCTGAAGATGAGTACTTAGATACTTTTTATTATCATTGTGCAGTTGCTTGCACAGCACAATTCGAATGCAAGACCACAAAGATGCAAAAGTAAAGAAAACAACATACAAAGGAAAAAAACAATATAAGTAATATAAGTACACTATATTCATGGTATATGAGTTACAGAAACATTGAGGGGGTGTGTACAAGGACAATAATATAAAATCATAAATAAATAAGGGTGGAGGGGCTATGGTCACTAAGGATGGGACAGTAACTGCACAACCACCAGAATATTGCACAGAGGGAACAGAGAGAGAGCAGATGGGGTTACCTGTGACTTTCTTCACACAGGTGCTTCTCCTCCACCAACGCCAACAGCACCAGCTTACCTGCAGGACAGAGGCGGAGTCACTGCACCTGAGCCAATCAGCAACCAGTGAGTGAAATCCAGGCATTTCAGTGCTTTGTCCCAAACAGACCCGCCTGCTTCCAGTTTCATTATTGTTCAGGTGAACGTCTCCCTGACAGGAAACTCCATGAACAGATGGGTCTGTTTCCAAAGTCAAAGTTGTTCAGTGCTTTGGCTAAAGGTACCTGATGACATCACAGTGCACTCAGGTGTTCTGTGGTACCTGTCTCTCCCATGGCATACAGAGTGTAGCTGTCGATCTGGGAGAAGTTTGGGAATCGTTCTCTGTTAATCCACAACTTCAGGTCCCCGTCACGTTCCTCTGAAAGACAGTAAGCAGCTTGTTTAAGTCAGGTGAAATGCACACAGCAAATGCATGAATTCCCCATGTCAGTCTGATTTGTAACAGAAGCGTTTTCTCAGAAGAGCTGACAGCAGATACAAACCACAAAGCTCCATGTGCACATGACGGAGTTACTAACCACATCAACCACACAAGATGTGAGACATCTTATTTCAAAGGATTCCTCAGTCTGCTTTTACTGCCACAACTTCCAATGACTGTGATCAGTTCAAAGTTCAAGCCTGGATCCTTTTAGCCTAGTTTAACCTGACTTCCATGATGGATCTCATTGTCACACACCTGCACTTCTTCCTGCTGACATTACTCCTCCTACAGATTCTCCCTACTATCAGTCAGTGTCCTTCAGCTGGGTGCACAGTGAGATTCAGCACTGACACAGCTCTGCTACGCTGGTGATGCTCAGCTGTATTTCTGTTAAACCTGAGTGAACACTTTAATGGATCTTCAGACTTCTTCGTTCTCAGTCCTGGTAAACTGAGCTTCTTGTTTGTGGTCCTGATAGCTTCTCTGAGGAGGTTATATCGGTTCCCTCATCAACAATATTAAATATTGGTGTTATTTTATCTATCTGGTCCAGAACTCAGCAGGCAGGACTGACTAAACAATTCTTGTTTCCCTTTGCTGTCTTCATTTTAAAATTGCATTGTTTTTATAGTTAATATTTACAGTTCAGAGCTAAAGTGTGTGCAGGACCATGTATGTTTTAATGTGTGAAGTATGTCTGTGAAGGTTCTCAGTCATCCAGGTCATCGTAGTCTAAGGAGCTTGGAAAGAAAAGCGTCTGGACTTCTTTGAGTTGCTTGAAGACGTTTCACCTCTCACCCTGGCTGATTGTGACCCACACCCCGGCTCATGTGATCAGGTAGAGGATCATCAGGGGGTCCTTTTGTCCCTCTTTGGGGGGAAACTCCCACTGGGTTTAAATCTGGGACTCTCCACCATTTGACCTTAGAACTGAAGAAGCTTCTCGGATGAGAGGTGAAACGTCTTCAAGCAACTTAAAGAAGTCCAGACGCTTTTCTTTGCAAGCTCCTTTGACTTTATTGTGTGAAGTTACTGTGTTGTAGCTGTACAACACGATTTTCAATTTTTTTTGTAAAAACAAGTTTTGGTGGCTGAAGACATTTGTGCAGAGCTGTAGCTTTTTTGCTGTTATTTAATATTCCACGAGAAAGAGTTCTGTTGGCCCGTTCATCAAAATTAACTCACCGCTGTAGGTGAAGTAAGTCCCATCTTTAAATACCACCACAGCAGGCAGAGTGGACAGAGACACCGCCTGAAATAAAGACAGATTATCTACAGACTCGGACGCAGATTATCTACAGATAAAGACACAGATTATCTACAGACACAGATTATCTACGGACACAGATTATCTACGGACACAGATTATCTACGGACGCAGATTATCTACGGACGCAGATTATCTACGGACGCAGATTATCTACAGACACAGATTATCTACGGACGCAGATTATCTAAAGACGCAGATTATCTACAGACACAGATTATCTAAAGACGCAGATTATCTACAGACGCAGATTATCTACGGACACAGATTATCTACGGACACAGATTATCTACGGACACAGATTATCTACGGACACAGATTATCTACGGACTCAGATTATTAGAGTTAGTTTTGAGAGCTCTCGCAAAAGTTCATTGTAATTTTTTTTTCTCCCATGTCCCTTGCGGGGCTCCGTATTATCTACAGACACAGATTATCTACAGACGCAGATTATCTACAGACACAGATTATCTACAGACACAGATTATCTACAGACGCAGATTATCCACAGATTATCTACGGACACAGATTATCTACGGACACAGATTATCTACGGACACAGATTATCTACGGACTCAGATTATTAGAGTTAGTTTTGAGAGCTCTCGCAAAAGTTCATTGTAATTTTTTTTTCTCCCATGTCCCTTGCGGGGCTCCGTATTATCTACAGACTCAGATTATCTACAGACTTGGACGCAGACATGTTCCTCCAGGGTGGGAATGATGAGTATAAACGTGTCTTTTTAAAGGAACACACTGACGTTCCAGGAAAATATTACACCTGCTGCTGGATGTCCACCACATTTTGAAACCTTGTGGACATAGGGGGGATTTTTAAAGTGTTTTAAAAAGTTTTGTCTCAGCATGTGGATAAGGTCAGCTCGATCAGGTGATGGACACGTTTGACCAACAGACGAAAGAGTTTTCTGACCTTCGGTAGGACGTCTCTGCTGGTTGAGAAGAAGTAAGTGTGGACAATCAGCTGCTCAGCGACTGACGTGTAGTTTCCCTGAAACACACCACAGGTCAGTTGTGTGTGTGTGTGTGTGTGTGTGTGTGTGTGTGTGTGTGTGTGTGTGTGTGTGTGTGTGTGTGTGTGTACCTTTAGCGGTGACGTGGCTCCTACATAAACAAACATGACATCATGGCGGCTCATGGCGTGCTGGAAGAGCTGCACACTACTAAGTGATCGAACCAGCGGCCTGAGCAATAAGACAGATTCCCAATGTGATATCATTGTGACATCACCGTCATGTTAAACATCATTTTCCCTTATTTTGTGTCGGCTGTCTAAACTCACCCAGCAATCCGATTAGCAAAGTCCATTATTCCATCTTTGGTTCTCACGCCTGAATAATTATATTTTATATTCTTCTTTAACCTGGAAACAGGAAACAGCTGGTTAAAGATCTGCAGCATGCCTGCATCACTGTCACACCTGTCACACCTGACCATGGTGTATCTCTGCCTGTTATACCACCTGACTGAGGTGCATCTGATGGTGTAAAATGAAACACCTTGTGGTGTTTGGAGCTGCGGTTTCAGTCAGTGGATCTGATGTGTGTGTGACGTCACAGTGAGGACTTACATAAGGATGGCTGGATACGTTCTGACGCGAAACTCTTTGGCCAAACCTTCAGACAGAGAGAACACATCTGACCTCTGGGCTTTTATTTTGACAGTCACAGACAACAATTTGCTGGTAAATCAGTGCTTTAATTTTTACAGTGACTGACCGGTGTTGGCAGTTGCATCTGATTTGCCGACGTGGACCGGAGAGCCGAGACTCCTATATTCTGATCCAATCTGATGCCAAACCGGATCCAGTTGTTTACAGAACGTACACCAGGGGGTGTAAAACTGCAGCGAGACACGACAGGGGCAGACGACACTCAGAAACACTCAAGAAGTACTCAGAAGATACACAATTGCATGACAAGTACTCTGAAATGAACCGCAATACAGTCTCAGAGGATGTTACTAACGTCCAATATCAGATTTCTCTCTGCTTTCAAAGCAAAATCGCTCTGCTCTGATTGGACCCGACTGTAGGATCAGGTAATCGCTCTGCTCTGATTGGACCCGACTGTGATGCAGGTGGAACGTCACCTGTGTTTTTTGTGCTTTTATCAAACAGAGTCAGTGCGGACGTGTTCTTTATCACGTGGAGTACCGCTCGGCTCCATCCTCAGACTTGTTCAGCTTGCATCTGTTTCCCCTCAGTTACTTAATCTGCAGGTATGCTCAGGTGGCCTCAGATTTCTACTGTCTTTGAACTGAACTTGGATTAAGTCTTTGTTCTTGATCCTAATCATATTTTTTTTTACCCTGGGCAAACAATTACCAATCTGTACAACCTCTTAATCAGTGATCATTGATCACCCCCCACCCCGCCGAGACCATGCAGTGCTTTTCGTGTTCTTGGTTCTTCTTGTTCGGTTGTGTTTTAACGCTGCTGCATTCTGTGTTGCTGCTGCAGACACGTAGTGTTTAGTATTATTATTAATAAGTACAAATAAAAATAAGTACACACATTACACAGAGTAAACTCATCTGTACCTTGATGAGCCAGATTTCATCGTCTCCTTTTGTCTCCATGAAGCTGAAAAGACGATCAATCAGCCTGATTAGTGATTACTGATCATCAACCTAAAGTCAGTTAAATTCAACATTCAGTTTGAACTCACGAATCATCGAGCTCCTCCACGAACGCCGCCGCAGACGCAAACAGCAGCACTGACCACACACACACACACACACACACACACACACACACACACACACACACACACACACACAAAGGTCCATTAACTTAGTCTCCAGGCCATTTGACCCCGATCCCACTGATCATGCTCTGATACTTCAGGCCTTCGTTCACCTGATACATTGAGTCACATGACTCCATCAGACGTGGAGTATCAATACCTCCAATTAAAACTTTCAGATTAAAGTTTAATCTCACAAACATCAATCTGTGATCAGATGATTTGGGGCCGGCTCAGGGGGAAGCTGATTCTTAAAAATGGACTGTATGTGTTATTGTAGGGTCTACCTTACAATATAAAGCACCTTGAGGCGACTGCTGTTATGATTTGGAGCTATATAGATCAATAAAATTGAATTGATTTCAGCTGAAACCAGAAACAGATTCAGACTGTTTTCAGATTAACAGCTCAGTAATCTGACTGTAATCCATCTGTAGGTTCTCGAGTCTCGAGCTGCCCTTTCCTCACACTCTGAAGCTACGATAAAGAGGAAGAAAGTTTGGACGTACCTGAGAGCAGGACTGTGGTCCTCCTGTCCGCCATAATGGCTGAAACTGGATTAACAGCACAGAACTAATCTGCTAACACAGAACACACTGCTAATCTTACAGATTAGCAGGCTGCATTCAATCCACTCAAACTTTATTCACAGCTGCTTCACATCAACAACAAATGCACAGCTGACATTAAAGCTGCAGGAGGCCAGGGGAGACCAGCAGGGGGCACCACTGCACCAGAGGGAGACAGGAAAGAAGGACAGAAGAGGAAAGAGATTTGGAGAAAAGGAAGTGATGAAGAAGAATCTATCTATCTATCTATCTATCGATCTATCTATCGATCTAGATAGATCGATAGATAGATAGATAGATAGATAGATAGATCGATCGATCGATCGAGGCTCAAACAGAGCTCTGAGGCGTCTGTGAGGTGGGGAGCAGGTGGGCTGCACTAATGACAGTCACACAGATTTAAACCACACAGAGTGGAGGCTAATTGGCTCAAAGAAGGTGGGCAAGAAGATGATTGGACTACAGTGATTTGAATGCAACCATCTGCTGATATTTTTGTTTTTGTGGTGCAGCATGAACGTCAAATGAAAATAACATCATCACCATCATCGTTTATTTATATAGCACTTTAAAAATACACAAGGCCGACCAAAGTGCTGAACAACAGAAACATAATAGATACCATAAGAATAATAAATACGATAAAATAATAAACATAGTGAAAACAATAAAATACAAGTCAGTCAACCACTGAATCAAAAGCCAGTGAATAAAAATGCGTTTTCAATCTGGATTTAAACACCATCACTGATGTCGATCGCCTAATGTGAAGAGGAAGATTAGCTCAGGACCCATGATAGAGAACGCTCGGTCTCCTCTCAGTTTCAACTCTGATTTGGGGACTGAGAGCAACAGCTGCTCAGCTGACCGGAGCGAACGAGTGGGGACATAGGGCTTCAGCAAATCAGACAGATACGCAGGTGCCAGACCATTTAAAGATTTAAAAACCAATAAAAGAACTTTAAAATGAATCCTAAATTCAATTGGAAGCCAGTGCAGGGAGGCCAGAACCAGAGTAATGTGCTCAAATGTCCTTCTACCAGATAAAAACCGTGCCGCAGCATTCTGGACTAGTTGCAGGCGTGTCAGAGTGCCCAGTCCAACCCCTATTAAAAGGGAGTTGCAATAATCCAAGCGTGAGGTGATAAAAGCGTGGATACCAGTCTCCAAGTCACGCCTTGAAAGAAAAGGTTTAACCTTCGACAGACGCCTGAGATGATAGAATGATGATTTCACCACCGCATTCACGTGGCCATCAAGAGTAAGTGCAGAGTCGATTTTTAACCCAAGATTGGTAATCGAGCTCTTCAGGTGAGGGGTCAGAGCAGCAAGGTCAACATCAGGGATATCAGAGGAACGATTCGGGCCGAACAGAATTACTTCCATTTTACGTTCATTAAAATTTAAAAAGCTTTGAGCCATCCATGACTTAACATCACTAAGGCAATCAAGCAGGAGTCTAATTTGGGAGCTATCAGAACGACTGAAAGGAAAATAAAGCTGGCAATCATCAGCATATAGATGAAATGAAACTTTATGTTTACGAAAGATCGCACCCAGTGGTGCATGTTCTTAATGTCCTGACTCAAGATCCCATGTTAAAGAGTTTCTACATGCTTTACAGTACTGTGAAATTAATTTATATAGCATCCACAAATTGTCACTAGTTGATTCTTTACCAGTGTGTGCTTAATAATGAGACTTTACAGGGCGGCTTTCATTTTTTATTTTTGCATATAATTTGGAGCATTACACATCCTGGTTCATTTGAAGGTAAAAAACAACAATCCGGCTTTTTTAACATTTCAGGGTTTGATCTTTAGAAGTTTCGGAGATGTTGATGCTCAAACACTGCTGCAGATTTCAAATTTCAATCACGCCTCACACATCATCATGTTTCTGTGGTAAAAAAAAAAACCTGAAGAAATTTAGCTTGAACTGAACTTTACTGACAAATTAATCAGAAAACCGAATCGATCACAGGAAAATCAATCAATATTCACATGAAGCTCAAGTTTCCAATCAGCTGCGTAACCGTGAGTAACACAGTGATGTCATCACCATCAAAGGCCTGCATCACTCCCTGATCTCATTTCGTCTCTCCATCTGATCAAAACCTTTGACCAGTAAGAGCAGAACCACGAGAGCAGCATCACAGAGGAAGTTTGGCCTCGAGCACGGCACCGTCACATGAACTGGCGTCGGTGTGGCCCACGTGCTGCCTCGGTGTGACGGAGTCCAAGGGGTTAGCGGTGACCTCTGAGAACGCCTGCCTCTCTGATCTTCTGCTCGAGCCGTCAGCATCGCTCTCCATCCAGCACGACTTGCTGTCAGACACTGAGGATAGGCGGTTCTGAGCCTGGTGGCCATTGGTCCTGACGCCGGCATTAAGTCGACCTTTTGGCGAGCTGGTAAAAGTGGTACAGCGAGACGAAGTGGCGCTTGAGCTGAAAGAGGAGCGCAGGTCCTTCTCCTGCAGCCGTAGCACGCTGCGAAGAAAAGGGACATAGTGACCAATGGCAGCGCGGTACTTTGGGTGTGTGATGGCATAGATAATGGGGTTGTGGATGGCAGAGGCCTTGGCGATGACAGCTGGCACCGAGTTCATGTATGGAGTCAGCAGGTGTGCGTAGCCAGCGGTGGCGGTGAGAGCAACCACAGAGTATGGCGACCAGGAAACGATGAAGAGCAGGATTACTCCCAGAGCCACCTTAGCCATTCGCCACTCGCTGCGCAGACGCTCATATGCCTTGTTGACCTCGCCACAGTTCAGCTGCTCTATTTCCCGCCCCGCCTGCTGCACTGCCCGGAAAATGGCAAAGTAGCACGCAGCAATGACAGCGAGCGGGATGAAGAAGACGAAGGAGAACAGCAGGAGGGTGTAAGTGCGTACAGCAGCTGTAAAGCTCATGTAGTCCCAGCTGCAGGATGTCTGCAGGCCTTCAGGGACGTAGGCGCTCCACCCGAAGAACGGCGGCAGACTCCAGCCCAGAGAGTACAGCCACACAACTGCCACCACCACCAACACTCTCTGATGACTCACCCCACCCAGCATCGCCAGAGGACGCGTGATAGCCAGGCAACGGTCCACCGCAATTGCCGTCAGCGTTATCATGGAGGTGATGCCAAAGAGAGCACCGCAGAAGGCGTACAGCTCGCAGGCCAGCTCCCCAAACACCCAGCAGCGATGCAGGCTGGCCACAAAGAAGACTGGAGACTGTGTCAAGGACATCAGGAAGTCGGCGGCCGCCAAGTTAACCACTAGCAGGTTGCTGGGCGACCTCAGCGTCCGACTGCGACAGAACACGTAGATGACCAGAGCGTTTCCCAGCATGCCTGTTACCCCTACCAACAGGATGACTGAGCCAATGATGTAGTGGGCGTGGTCCGGGACATCCACGGTAGGAAACAGGTGAGACTGGGCGTGAGCACTCTGTGTAGGGGCGTGGTCAGGCAGGTGGAGCAGTTTAGACATCCTAACCTGGTGATGGTGCTCAGTGCAGTTTCCACCCAGAGGGCACAGAGCTGACTTCCTGCTCGAGTGGATGTGACTCATTGCGATGGCAGCCGGATGCCGGCAGGACGTCCGTGTGGCGTTAACAGGATTTCCGTCGGATGATGCTGAACGCTAACCGGATCGGTTGGATGTGGGCTCGAGCTCTCTTAGTTGGCTCTGCGTGCCGGCTCGGTCAGGCTGCGGCTCTTTATGTTGGCCTGATCGATGGATGGCGGCGCATTATCGAGTTGACCGATCCATTAACTCTCTGCACTCGGAGAAGAAGTAAACATCTGGATCAGATATGACCTGATTGCTGCAGGTTAATGTGGGCCGTTTCTGAGGTTAATGAGCTTTTAGTGAAAACACAGTCAGATGTTCGTTTATAGGTCACAGTGTTTCCTGTCCAAGTCCTAGAAATGAGCTAAATCATTAAGTCATGCCATTAGTCAAGGACAGAGGGGAAAACGGATGGTTTTGTTTTTCAGCGTTCAGAGCTCAGAGGTCAGTTTGTTCTTCCACTGAAATGGCTCAAAGACACAACCATGAAGAGGAGAGATCTGTGCAGTGTCACAGCGAGACGTCATAATCTCAGTATCTCAATACATTTTATTTGTTGGCGCCCTACTAAACCCAACCATACCAAGCATAAAAGACAAGTAGTAAAAACCAGCATTGGACAACAATACTGGAGTCAATGTCAGAGAGGGTGAGCCAGTTTAAACAGATGGGACTCTTCCCCATAGTGGTGAGACGGGCAGAGGGAACAATCGGGTGAACGGCAGATGAAGACCCACGAGAATGAGAGGGAACGGCAACGTGGAGTGACTCACACAAGCAGGGATTGCCCAGGTTAGGGATACGTATGACAGCATTATTCTGAAGCAGAAAGTGGAACGACACCTGAGGAGAGGGCAGGTTGGAGGAGCTGCCACTATCAATGGAAAACCTGTGGGATATGGTTAGAGTGGAAGCTGTGCTGACAAACTTTAGTTTTATTACTACAGAGTTTGAGAAAATAGGAGGAGAGCCATGATTTAACCTCCATGAGGCAGTCACAGAGGGGGATGGGTGGAAGGCTGAAACTGGGTTTGGAGGAAATATACAGCTGAGTGTCATCTGAGGAAAACCGGCAGACACAGGAAGTGAACTTTCAATAATGGAGGAGCAGTCCCAGTACCGAGAAAAGAGTCAATAATGGTGGTAATAAGAGGGACCAGTGAGGTAAGAATAGAAAAATCCTTTAATTTCACACAAGCGGAAACGCTCCTTCATGCATCGAGGATGCAGCAGTCTGTCACTGAAGCAGCTCTGCAGTAACATCTACATGCATGGACTGGGAGACTCTGTCCATCAGAGATGTTATTTTGGCCACAGTCCTTCTGTCTCCCACCACCCGCACTGGGTCCAGGGTGCATCCCAGAACAGAGCTGGCCTTCCTGATGAGTTTATCCAGCCTCTTCCTCTCAGCTGCTGATAAACTGCTGCTCCAACACACCACACTGTAAAAAATGACAGATGCCACCACAGAGTCATAGAAGGTCTTTAAAAGCGCTCCCTGGACTCCAAATGACCTCAGCCGCCTCAGCAGGTAGAGTCTGCTCTGACCCTTCCTGTAAAGAGCATCAGTGTTGTGGCTCCAGTCCAGTTTATTATTCAGGTGAACACCCAGGTACCTATAGGAGTCCACTATCTCAATGTCCACTCCCTGGATGTTCACCGGTGTCAGTGTGGTGGGTCTGCGTCTCTGGAAGTCCACCACCAAGAAAAGCTTAGACTAGGACAGTGGGAAGAGGGTCCCTGGGGAGATGATTTAGACTCTTGAATCATTACTGATACATCTGATACTGAGGGGAGAGTGAAACGTGAACATTAGTAAATGGTAAACAAAGACTACAGATCTCAAGCTGCAGGTGGATACAGAGCTGCAAAGGATACAAGAGAGGGTTAGGTTAGAGAAGGAAAAAATTGTGGAGATGCAGGAATATTGTTAAACAAAGGAACTTTGGGTTACATGCACGAGAATAGAATAAACCACAATAGTATTTAGATTTGGCCGAGGCAGCACAGTTCTTATGAAACAGAATGTGATTATTAAACATTTCTTTCTTAAAGAGGAATTTTGGTTGGCGCCCCTTAGATTTGAGAAACCCAACACGTTCTCACTCCCTAAGCGTAATATTTTACACTCGGTGACAAATCGTCAACATTTTACGCTCTCAGTTACCCAACACGTTCCTAAATGACAACATCGGAAAAAGGAGAACACATGAGAACCCTCTGGACTCAATCTACACATGTTCGTTCATTATCCTAAAATCGCTTTGGAAAACATTATTTTACGCCATTTAACTGCTGGTTAGGGTTATGGATAAGGTTAGGTTTAAGGCTGGAATACATGGCTGGAACATCTATTACCGTGGGACCAAAAATAATACAAAAAAAATAAAAAAAATGATTACAAATTTTTTTAAAAACATTTTTTAATAAGAGAAGTCAGTGAAACAGTTTGAATGAAAAACAAGAAGACACCATAGATAGAAACACATTTGTGAAAAGCTCCTCATTTATGTCTCTAAAATGTAGACTTAAAGCCGGATGTTTAGAAAGCTTCTCTTTTTTCCTGACAAAATAAATAAATGAATAAATAAATATAACCCGGGTGAAAAAAAACGACAGTGCAAATTCTCTGTAACCAATCACAGAGCCCCTTACATCTGACCACCTGGATACTTCGCAGTTTTTTTAAGGACCAGAAGACTCACAGAAATGCTATATGTGTTAGCTAATCCGAGAGTTAGCTACAAGCTGCTGAAATATGGGACTGTTCATTTACAGTTACTGTACATGTATATACCATTACCTCTGCCACACAGCATTTTCAGTAATCTGTATTTATTTACTCTACTTTTTTAATAAAAATATATTTTCTTTATTCAATCTCTGTCTTCCTTCCCCCTCCCCAACCAATCACAGCAGATGGCCCCGCCCCTCCCTGAGCCTGGTTCTGCTGGAGGTTTCTTCCTGTTAAAAGGGAGTTTTTCCTTCCCACTGTTGCTCATAGTGCTCATGGGGGTCATATGATTGTTAGGTTTTTCTCTCTATGTATTATTGTAGGGTCTACCTTACGATATAAAGCGCCTTGAGGCGACTGTTGTTGTGATTTGGTGCTGTATAAATAAAACTGAATTGAATTGATTTCGTTTATCTTATGTGCAGTTTTGACCTGCAGAATGTCGCTGCTGGAAGTGAAACTTGAAACAAAGCTAATGTGTGAGCTAACAGGAAATGCAGATGAGGAGAGGAATCTGTTTTTAAATTGTATTTGAAAAAAGATTTTGCTAAAACATGTTTTATTGCACACATTACTGAAGCACAAAGTCTGATGCTCGTTGTCCGTCCCCCTGACGTGTGCTCAGAGTTACGTTTTTGGTTCCTGATTAATCAGAACCTGTTCAGTTCTGGCTAATTTTGAGCACTGAGTCCAGGTGAGCAGCAGGTGAGACGTCAGCTGCTTCACTCACGTTGGTCAGTTATTTCCAATGAAAATAGTATTCTAGTATTCACTGATTAATAATCAGCTGACTGTCACAGCCTTATGTGCTCATTGAGGCCTTTTCAAAGTTAAAAAGTGTTTAAGGCCTTCATATTTTCAAAGTAAAGGTCTGAGAGTGAATAAATAAGAACAGAAACTATTTTTTCTAAGCTTTTATTTTCATTAAAAAAGTCCACAAATAAAACTTTGTGCCGAGCCCCGTCACACCAGCGCATGTTCAGAACGCAGCTTGCTGGGAGGGGGCGTGGTGTCTGCGGACATGTCTCAGCAGCAGCTGGCGGTCCGGGCTCGAGTAGTCGCACTGTTGACATGGGAACGCCTCACCAGTGTGATGGCGGCGAGCATGGAGATCCAAACTCTTCTTCTGGATGCTGTTGAGAAAAACAAAAACAGGGCTACCGATTGCTTTAGTAATCTATCAGTTTTTCCACAGATTAATCAGATCACACATCAATACTGATCAATAATGAATCCTGACACAGGTGTTTCAGGACGAACTGCTCATTGGTTTCCAAACTGCAAACAACATCCGTGAAAACACAGATAAACCCTTCGATTTATGAGTCACATTCAATTTAATTTTCTATTATTCGAAATACTCGAGCAGCAGTTTGTGGGAGCACAGGTGTGCACCAGGTGTGTGTCAGGTGCGTGTCAGGTGTGTTACCTGCTGTAGTCACAGTGCTGACACCTGTACGGTTTCTCCTGGCTGTGAGTCCTGTAGTGTCGGAGCAGAGAGCTGCGATCGATGGACGCATACGGACACTCTGCACACCTGTACGGCTTCTCACCTGAGATCACACACGGGACGCACAACGTCACCTGACAGTCACATGACAAGGGCTCTCAGCTTTCTGTGTGTTACCTGTGTGAGTCCTCAGGTGTGTGTGTGTGTGTTACCTGTGTGAGTCCTCAGGTGTGTGTGTGTGTGTGTTACCCGTGTGAGTCTTCAGGTGTGTGTGTGTGTGTGTTACCCGTGTGAGTCCTCAGGTGTGTGTGTGTGTGTGTTACCCGTGTGAGTCCTCAGGTGTGTGTGTGTGTGTGTTACCCGTGTGAGTCTTCAGGTGTGTGTGTGTGTGTGTGTGTTACCTGTGTGAGTCCTCAGGTGTTGCAGCAGTGAGGCCTTCAGCCGGCTGCTGTAGGAGCAGTGAGGACAGGTGAACGGTTTCTCTCCCCCATGAACGCCCAGGTGACGCCTCAGAGTCAGTTTAGAGGAGAACTTCCTGCTGAGAAGAAATGCCATGACATCACCAGGTCACGTGACTCTGTGCAGTGAGGGATTATGGGTAACGTGGTTACCTGTGGCACAGTGAGCAGCTGAAGCCCGTCTGCTTCCCGCTCTCTGCTGTCAGCTGCTCGCCGTCTCCGTTCGTCCTCCTTGTGGTTTTCCTCGTGGTCTCCATGGTGACCGGCCGTGATGCGGCCCGAGCTCTGCTGGCCTGCCTGAAAACAAACACGCACACAGGCTGTGTTCCGATTGGCTGACAGACATTCAAACTGGTTTTTAATCATTTCAGATTCTCTTAGTTCATGGTTTTCCTCCCACTTTCTTAAAGTCAACAGCAACAACTCGGAGCTTCTCCCGGTCGGCTCCAGATGATGGCTATCCAGAGCTAACTGTTTTTCTGTTACTATCAAGAACTCATCAGTTTCTACCTCTCCCTCTGTGAAAAGTTTGGCTGTCATTCTTGACAGTGCACTATCCTTTAACTCTCACTCGCTCAGCATATTTCCAACTCCGCCCCTTCTTCACTCCACATGCGCCTGCTACCCTCGTCCACAGTTACCTGTCGGATCGACTACTGTAACTCGCTCTTACACAAAAATCCATCAACAAGCTTCAGCGTGTCCAGAACGCTGCTGCCCGCATTATTACTAGGACTCACCACTATTCTGAAGCAGCTTCACTGGCCGGCGGTTAAACTTCGCATTAATTTTAAAATACTCCTCTGTACATTTAAGGCAATTCATTCTCTCCACCCACCATACCTCTCTGGTTCGGTACAGATCTCCATCCCATCCTGGTGCCTCAGATCCTCCTCTTCCTGTTCCTTCCTCTCGTCTTGTTTCTATGGGGGACTTTTAGTCGCTCTGCCCCTCCACTTTGGAATCCCCCCCCGACCTCAGAAACATCACCTCATTCCCTTTTTTTAAAGTCCACCTTCTAAACCCACCTGTTCAAGACAGCCTACTGTAGAGAACCTCTCCATGCTCTTAAACTTTCTTTTATTATCACGTTTATTTCCTGGTTTTATGCCTCTTTTATTTGCTGTACAGTGTCCCTTTTAAATAAAATGTATTATTATTATTATTATTATTATTATTACTATTGTTATTATTACCTGTCAAGAAGCTCCGCCTCCTTACGCTTTGCACGTCCAATCAGCTGGCTCCTCCATCCATCTGCAGAAAACTGATCAGTGTTAGTGTTCTTATTGATTACTGATCGATGGTACAGAGCTGGGCACTCACTGTGTTTCCATGGTTTTTCAGGAGCGCTTCTCAGCGTGCTGTTTTCGAACTTCCTGTGACAGACCGCCACCGCGGTTTTCTTCTTCTTCTCTTCCCGCTCCCTCCTCCTTTTCCTCCTCTGGCTACAGCGGCTCCTCCAGTGATGCTCCACCTCCTCCCAACTGTCGGCCATCCAGTTGCAGCGCACGCAGCCGAAACCGCCGCTGGCACGGTGTGACCTGACATGGATATCAAGCAGCCGCCGCGACGGCAGTTTTAATGGGCAGAGCAGACACAGCAGGCTGGGGGGCGGAGCCTTCGCTTTGTTGTTGGCACTGCTGTCATGTGGTTGCGTGAGCTGTGTGGACGGTGAGGAAGAAGGAAGAGGAGGAGCTCTGACTGCAGAGATCCGACACAGCCCAAGGGTCATCAGGTGGGCGGACTGCGCCAACTCCTCCTGGGAGGCGGGGGTGTCGGCCAGAGAGGATAAAGTGCTCCCCTTCAGAGTGAAGATGGAGGAGTCCTCCTCCTGCTCCTCTTCCTCTTCCTCAAAGAGTGTGGTGACCTGCATACAAACCACAAGATTAAGGTGTGGCTACCAGGTGTAAGGACACCTTCAGAATAAAATAAGATAAATAAATCAAAAAATAAATACATTTCAACTTAATTTGAAAAGCTAAATCATAAATAACCGTCTGACTATGAACTTCATATTGTTTCACCTTTTAAAATAAAAGCTCAAAATCATTCTGTTCTCTGTGTGTGTGTGTGAGGTTATCACCTCACAGGTGTGGGCCACCTGCAGCCCGCCCTCACTGCTGATGTCACAGGTAGCCGGGCTCAGGTTGTCCAGCATGTTGTAGAGCAGGAAGTCCTCATCTTCGTCACTCTCCTTTAGCTGATAGGGTGACGCTCCCTGCTGGAGCCCCGCCTCTGCCCCGTCCAGATAGGCGTTGGGGCGGTGCGTGAGCAGCAGGTGGCTGTTAATGGAGGCTTTGATGCCACAGGTGAACTGACAGAGCTTACAGCGATAAAGCTCCACCAGGAAGGACTCCACTAGCCCCGCCCCCACGCCCTCCACCTCAGCACAGTACAGGCTGGAGCTCACAGCTCCGCCCCCCAACTGCAGGGTCACAGGGCTGATGTCACGGTACCGCTGCTTCACCCACGACATCGCTATGACATCACCATGACATCACGGTGTGAGGTCCGTCCTTTGGCCCTGCTGGGACACAGTCAGTGTAAATAGGATTTATCTAAAAAAAACCGCCTGAATTCAAACACTGACCAATCAGAGCGCAGCAGAACCGAACATCCGTCCAGATATCAGCAGCAGTCTTCGTTATGCTACTTTATTCCACAGTCCCAGTACTCTGACTACTCTGAGTACTTAGAGTACCAACCCCTCTGCTTGATGACGAAACGTACGTTAAGCGGAATGATTGGCTGATCTAGGGCAGCGCGTTCGCCGTCCGCTTTAGCTAGGCTCGCGCGGGAAATGCAAAGACGCGGAGAAGGCTAGCAGGCTAACGGTGTTTCAGAGCAGGAACGAATCGATACGTCACTAATAGATCAATAAATGAGCTCCCAGGTGAGACTGCGGAGCGTCTCACTAAAACTCACCTGCTCCTCTTTGTTTACATCCGCTCCTATTTCTTCTTCTACGGCTCCTCGGAGCCCGCCGGCCGCTCTGCTGCCCCCAGAGGAGGCTTTAAAACCGACAGCACAGAGCTCAGGCGAGAGCACGAACCACACCGGCTCCCTGTTTTCAGGATTACACAAAATCTGTCGGACGTCACACTGTTCAGATTATCAGATTACATGAGATTAACTTCAGTTCACTCTTTCACAATAAAAGCTCCAAAAGTTTTGTTTGTTTTAGTTTAAATCTGGCTTTTAAGTCCAGCATAACTTTTGCACTGTCCACTCCTGCTGTGACAAAACAAATTTCCCACGTGTGGGACTAATAAAGGTTATCTTATCTTATCTTTATAACATTTATTTGTTTTTATGTCAGATGATGCTGGGGGGGTCACATGTCTCTATGGTAACCATATGCGTTAACAGCAGAAGAGAAATGAGGAGAAAATCAGGTCACGTGACCTGGCTGTTTTTTCCTGTCTAACAGGAAGTGTTTGACAGACGTCAGTGAAACAGGAATCAGCCGCATAGCGTGACAGCAAGTTCACACTGTGCAGTGTTGCATGACAAGCTGTGACCGCACACTCACAGACACATACACACGTGTTTGCCCACGTTGGTGGTCCTCAGAGCGCTTCTCTCTGTTACATAATCAAGAAGGTTTATCCATAAACTGCAGGAATGTCTTAAAGACATAAAGACCTGGATGGCTGCTAACTTTCTGCTTCTTAATTCAGATCAAACTGAGGTTATTGTACTCGGCCCTGAAAACCTTAGAAATATGGTATCTAAGCAGATTCTTACTCTGGATGGCATTACCTTGGCCTCCAGTAACACTGTGAGGAACCTTGGAGTCATTTTGGACCAGGACATGTCCTTCAACACACATATTAAACAAATATGTAAGACTGCGTTCTTCCATTTGTGCAACATCTCTAAAGTTAGAAATATCCTGTCTCAGAGTGACGCTGAAAAACTAGTTCCTGCATTTATTACTTCCAGGCTGGACGACTGTAATTCATTATTATCAGGAAGTCCTAAAAACTCCCTGAAAAGCCTTCAGCTAATCCAAAATGCTGCAGCAAGAGTCCTGACAGGGACTAGAAAGAGAGCAGATTTCTCCTGTTTTGGCTTCCTGTTAAATCCAGGATTCAAAATCCTGCTCCTCACATACAAGGTCTTAAATAATCAGGCCCCATCTTATCTTAATGACCTTGTAGTACCATATCACCCTATTAGAGCACTTCGCTCTCGCTCTGCAGGCCTACTTGTTGTTCCTAGAGTATTTAAAAGTAGAATGGGAGGCAGAGCCTTCAGTTTTCAGGCCCCTCTTCTGTGGAACCAGCTTCCAGTTTGGATTCAGGAGACAGACACTATCTCTACTTTCAAGATTAGGCTTCAAACTTTCCTTTTTGCTAAAGCATATAGTTAGGGCTGGACCAGGTGACCCTGAATCCTCCCTTAGTTATGCTGCAATAGACGTAGGCTGCCGGGGATTCCCAGTGAATCAGGCTCAGTCCCTCCCTAATCCTGGTTCTGTTTTAGAGGGAGTTCTTCCGCCTCACTGATTGCGGAGGGGGTGGTGTGGATGTTGGGGTCATCTCTCTGTACTGGGGGTTGTTACCTGTCAGTATGAAGCACGTGTTGTGCACAGGTGACATGACGTGAACTGTGTCCCGGTTTTGTGCTTTCACAGGCTGAAGGTGTGCAGGAGCCCTTTAAGGTAATGTGCTCACAAGTCACGGAAACTGCTGCCAGTCTGTGTTTGTCACCTTAAACAGGAAGTAGAGATAAGCAGAGAAGAACAACATGTTCAGTGTGTGTGACCACAGATACCTCAGTACTACTACCACTCCAGCTGGTACAACACTTCTCACTGCAGACGTGAGGCACCGTGTCGGCCCGGAGCGAGGGGGGGAGGGGGGCGTTGAGGTCAGAGCGAGACAGTCGTGGGTTGTCTCTGATATTAGGGAATGTTTGTTGTCATGGATACAGTGGTCGGCAGGCAGTGAGAGTGATGTTTGAAACAGGAAACGATTTAAATGTGTGTAGTTTTGGTTCAGCGTGGCAGGATGATTCATACAAAGCCCAACAAATCTGACCCCCCCCCCCCCCCCAACACTTACACTCATTCTGGGAAGAAGTGTGCCCTCCTCCAGGTGCACAGACCAGGGCCGAATGTCATCATTTCTTCAGTGTGTTTAGCTTTAGCTTTGTGACTTTGTTGTTTTTAAATATTTGTTTGGGCGGCTTTATTTTGAAGGCTACAGTGAAGAGTGACAGGAAAGCAGAGGGACGAGATGCGGCAAAGGGCCGCGGGTTGGATTCAAACCCAGGCCGGCCGCTTTCAGCCATGCGGCCACCTGTGAATGTCGTCTTTGATTGCTCAGGTAGAAAGTTGTACAAGTCAAACTGCACCCAGATCAGTTTCACACCCAGGCGGATCTGTGAGTATAACCTGCAGCAGCTTCGTGTCTGTGACACAGAGCAGCAGAAACCTGAGGAAATGTCACCAACTGCATTCTGGGTAACCTCTCAGGCTTCACCATGTGAGCCCGGGCGAGTCCCGGTGTGTGACGCTGCTTCTGTTTTCAGTTCTTAGGAGCTCCCGGGTTCAGCCAGCTGATTTTCCCCGACTTCCTCTTTGTGGTGTCCGAGCTTCTCTTTTCATTTTCCTTTAAACTCTCCTCAAAACAGCTCAGCACCTACAAAAGGCCTCCTTTGTACCACAGTGCTGTGCAGAAGTCATCTCCTTACATGTTGCTGTGATACATGGAAATATCAGCCAATAGCAGAGTTTGTACAACTCTAACCAGCTGTAAGTAAATATTTGTTGTTATTCTCAAGGGTTCGGATTCAGGATCATTGGATTCTGGGGGTCTAACATTCAGGGATGTTGATGCGTTCGTGCTCACTGTCTACTCGTTATGAAATCGTAGCCACTCCTCTTAGACAGCTGATGTAACTTCTGCTTTCATACGTCACTTTTGTGGTCTAACGGACTTAGAGTGCAAAAAGCGCCAAACAGCGAGACACACCAGAGACGACGAGACGCCTGACGGTGAGTCCACGCCTGTCTGTCTGTGTCTGGTCTTTGTTTCATGGGGAAAGCGGCGAGCTGCAGACTTTGATTTCCGAGCGCAGTGTAAAGATGTTTTTCACTTCATCATTAACCATCCCATAATAGTCTAGTTGTGAGCAGATCTCAGATCGCCTCACCACAGACTCTGAGATTTCAGATGATGTTTCTGGTTTTAGTGGTTCTAACAGGCACACGACGATAAATAACTGCTTGTACTGCAGCACTTTTAATTTCTCTTTGCTATTTGGGACCCGATGAATGTAAAACACAGAATTACCAGATTTGTGTTTCTGGGAAAAATGAGATCCACATATGAGGACTTTCATTTTACATTTCAATAGAACAGTAGCAGCATAATGTCCTGTAAGTGGATATCAGGCTCCTGTAGAGCAAAATTTAGTATTTTGGTCTAAATAACCCAAAATGTGACGTCCACATATGTGGACGCAGGTCCTAGGAGGACCAGGATATTTGTGACTCACAGACACGTCTGGAGAATTTAAAGTACTCTGGGATCAGTAAAATTATTAATACCACAGTCTTAAATGACCCAAACACTCAAAGTTAGGTACTCTGTGTGCAGACCTATGTGAGACGAAGAGCTTAAACTTTAAAGTGGTCAAACCGAGGACTCATTTTTATGCCTGAAACATTCAAACAGTCGAGTTTTCAGTGTTTGAGCACGTGATCCGCTTTAATCCTCAGCTTCATTTAAAGAAACGAGTTCTTTAATGTCTGTGAGTTTGACGGTTACACGTTTCACAGCACTTATATTCACCCCAAGGCTTTTATTTTGGTAAAGCTATTGTACGGGGGTACTTTTATAGTGTAGGATCAGGGCTCAGTAGTACTATTTAAAAGTACAATACAGTTTGTAACAGAGTAACAGAGTAAAAGTACTTCAAAGAGAGTAAAAATATGTCCTTTGTCCTACACTGACTAAAAACAACGTGCAGAAAGTGAAGCAACACAGACATGAGTCAACAGCAACAACGTCACAAACTACAAAAAGCATGTGACCAGCGAGCGTAGGAGGAGCGGCGCCAGGCGGCTTTAGCTTGTTCTTTTATTTTGTTTCCTCTTTTTGGAGGTTTTGTTTGTGTGAAACTCGCTGCACCTTTTCTAACCCGAACACCTGTGTTTGTAGATGGATGACCTTTTCACCATGAATGTGACCTCCATGGATGACATCATCACAACAATGATCACAGAGGTAACGAACCCTGATTATTTATTGATTTATCCAAGTATGTATCAGCAGAGTGCTCAGGTGTGCTCAGGTGTGCTCAGGTGTGCTGTCTCTGTCCATCAGGAGCCGTCTGCTTTCAATCCCTCGGCCACCTCTGACAACTATGACTACTCAGAGGACTACGGAGACGACTTGCTGTGCGACCGGGAGTCGGTGCGGGTGTTCAGGAGTCACTATGAGCCACCGCTCTTCTGGATGATCGCCCTGGTGGGCGGAGCCGGGAACCTGGCCGTGGTGTGGATCTACCTGAACTTCCGGCGCCGGCTGAAGACGATGACCGACGTGTACCTGCTGAACCTGGCCGTGGCCGACCTGCTGTTCCTGGTCACGCTGCCGCTGTGGGCGGCCGAGGCGTCGCACAGCTGGATCTTCGGCACCTCCCTCTGCAAAATAAACTCCGCCCTCTACAAGGTGAACCTGTTTAGCAGCATGTTGCTGCTTACCTGCATTAGCGTGGACCGTTACATTGCCATCGTGCAGACCACAAAGGCGCACAACTCGCAGGTGGAGCGCCTGCGCTGCAGCCGTTTGGTGTGCGCGGGGGTGTGGCTGCTTGCACTGCTCCTTGCCACGCCCGAGCTGGTATTTGCTGCCCCCGCAAAGGTGGAAGGGAGGACGCAGGACTACTGCCGTATGGTGTTCCCGCCCCACCTGGGGAACAACACCAAGATCCTGGTACTGTCCCTGCAGGTGAGCATGGGCTTCTGCCTGCCCTTCATCGTCATGGCCTTCTGTTACAGCGTCATCGTCGCCACGCTGCTCAAGACCCAGGGCTTCCAGAAGCACAAGGCCATGCGTGTCATCCTGGCGGTGGTGGTGGCGTTCGTTGTGTCGCAGCTGCCTTACAACAGCGTGCTGGTGATGGAGGCGGTGCAGGCCTCCAACATCACCATCACGAACTGCGATCACCTGAAGGCCTTTGATAAGGCGGGGCAGGTGCTGAAGAGTCTGGCCTACATGCACGCCTGCCTCAACCCCTTCCTCTACGTCTTCGTGGGCTCACGGTTCCGCCGTGACGTGGTGCACCTGCTGCGCTGCTGCCGCTGCGTGCCACCCGTCACCAAGATTCAGCTGTCCACCAAGTCCAGCAGGAGCCCGCTGAGCTCCACCCGAGCCTCGGTGATGTCTGACAGCGAAACCTCGCAGGCGCTGTCGCTGTAGAAACCGTCACCGCGTAACTTCCTGTTTGTGCCAGGGCAGCTGTACAGCAGACGCCTCGATCGCAGGAAGAGTTTTTAAGAAGCTTTGATTCAACACATGTGCTGCTTCACCCTAACATCCACCCACAGACAGTCATAGCCCGCTCACCTGAGAACACCTTCACCTCAGAGCACAGGACAGGTGGAGGCTGGGCGCGCCTGCTGGTTACAGCTTTTACAGTTTTGGGGAAAACAAAAAGAAACCTTTGTAATGAGAATGTAAAACCTCCACATCATTTTCTGAGCCAGGACTTTTCCAGGTGTTTCCAGGACTTTTCAGGGCTTGCTTGTACAGTAAACATGAAGCTGTTTTTAAATGTGACGTTTTAGCTGCTGTATCAGAGACGGGACCGGTCTCCTCGCTGCGTTTGAACAGAAACTGAGCCAAAGCTGAAATGTGACTAATGCTGTATATAACCCTGTTTGTGTGTTTGTGTGTTTGTGTGAGTGTGTGTGCGTCACACCAATGTAAATGTTTTGGTTTTCTGAGTTATGAAAATAAAGTGTGAGAGAAAAACGGGGAAGTTGATGAAACGCTGTCGCACTCTTTTCTTCACATCCTTCCTTCTCTCATCCTGTTTATGATCTTTGTTCTGCAAACACACCTCAGCTGCTTCACTGCACACACAGCAGTGAACAAGTACAACACACACAGCTACTCTTAGTACCATTGATGTTAAGTTAGACTCTTTTTCTCTAATTGATCTTTCTGAGTTAACTTCAATAATTACTTCCTCCAAACCATCAACGTGTCTTTTAGACCCCATTCCTACAAAACTGCTCAAAGAAGTCCTGCCATTAATTAATGCTTCGATCTTAAATATGATCAACCTATCTCTAATGATCAGCTATGTACCACAGGCCTTCAAGCTGGCTGTAGTTAAACCTTTACTCAAAAAGCATCTCTAGACCCAGCAGTCTTAGCTAATTATAGGCCAATCTCCAACCTTCCTTTATATCAAACATCCTTGAAAGAGTAGTTGTCAAACAGCTAACAGATCATCTGCAGAGGTTTATTTGAAGAGTTTCAGTCAGGTTTCAGAGCTCATCACAGCACAGAAACAGCTTTAGTGAAGGTTACAAATGATCTTCTTATGGCCTCTGACAGTGGACTCATCTCTGTGCTTGTCCTGCTAGACCTCAGTGCAGCGTTCGATACTGTCGACCATAATATCCTATTAGAGCGATTAGAACATGCTGTAGGTATTACAGGTACTGCACTGCAGTGGTTTGTATCATATCTATCTAATAGACTCCAGTTTGTGCATGTAAATGGAGAGTCCTCTTCACACACTGAGGTTAATTATGGAGTTCCACAGGGTTCAGTGCTAGGACCAATTCTGTTTCAGGGCTCTGCAGATGAATGAGTCTGAGAGAACAGACGAGACATCTGTGAGACGCCATCGTCTTATTTTACTCTTGTTTTTACAGCGGGGATTGCGACATGTCTCTTTCTCTAACCTCAAAATCATTACATCACATCCTCTCTGAGGCTCAGTGATGGGAGGCTGAGAAAAAGGAAGCTGACCTCAGGTCTGTGTGGTGTCATGTTCTCATGGGTCACTGGGACAAAAACAAAATGTGACAGACAGAGAAGTGAAAACCAGAAAAGCTCGCTGACTGGCACGCCACAGTGCTCAAACGCAAAGGTCAGGCCTGTTCCAGGATCCTGCTGCGAGCTGAGGTGTTGATCCCAGAAGAAAAACAGCCAGCCGCCCTCACAGAGGAAGTGCTAAGCCCCGCCCATCACACTGGTCAGAGGGCTTTGAACCAAGAAACTGCCGCCTCTTATCACTCATTAGTCACGTTGCCCACTCACGCAACACGTGCACGCTAACACAGTCAGTGTGTGTGTGTTCTCACTGTGACCACAGAGCACATACATCTGCACTGCCCCTGCTGAACATCTGGCCAACATGTGGCCCACATCTGCAGCTCTGGGCCACAGTTGGGTGTGCCTGACGTCTTGCGGTCGCAGCTGTGCCTCACGTGGGCCAGGAGTCAGGTGCTTTGTGACATCTGGGTCATGCAAACATGACCTCTGGGCCATGAGGGGCACAGTTACCTGAGCTCTGAGCGGCCAGGTGCTGTAAACAGCTGAGAGGACCAGTTCACCCGAGCGTCACTTACATGCGGTGCTTCCTTTAACGACTGACGACGCTCTGCTGTGCTTGGCTCAGTGGCGCCACCGCCGACTTTTTATCTTTGACGTTGTTTATAGATGCAGATCTGAGCGTGCTCAGAACCTGGACCAGAAAGAGTCCGACGCTGGAAACTACTATCCTATGAACTGGATCTCTGATTGATGATGACTTACTGTGGTTTAAGGCGTGTCCCACCTGACCATTGCAGGTGTTCCTGCAGCTCCCTGCTGTCGTAATAAGTCAAGCACAGTTAGGAGGTCGAGGCTGAGTTTGATCTCCAAAAGCTTCCTCAAATCTATCCAGAGCAGCTGAATCTTCACTCACACTGCAAACACGTGTTCCTCCAGCTTCAGGTGATATTCCCAGGTACGACACCGTGATCCACAAACGCAGCTTTCTGTCCGAGGTGGATCTAAAGGATGGGAGCAGACATTTGTCTTGAAAGGTTTGGAGGACGGCGCTGCAGCAGGTTTCTAAAGGGATTCATGGTTGGAATCTGGACACCAGAAACCAGAGTTCAGATTAAAGGTGTTTGGAAGCTGAAAGTGATGACTGGGTCTGCTTTACAGGGTGGATGAGACGGGCTTTTACCCTCAGAAGTCCAACGCATCTTTTAGCAGCTGGGAAACTTTCAACTGCTGCGTTGGCATTCACCACTTCCTGCCAACCGCAAAGCACTTCCTGCTGAGATTCAGCACAAACAATCTGACAAAACCTGAACAGACGGCCCAGGTGTTTCCACGCAGACAAACAGCTCTGTGTTTGCTGCCATGGTAACGGCCCGGCGACAAACACTCAAAGATTACACGAAGCTAAAAACGGCTGGGCCAACATCTGCCAGCTAGCGAGACGATGCGAAGGGTTCAGGTCTCTGTGAGAGACTGTGAGGGCAAAACAGCGACGAAGAAGCAGTGACTGCGTCCTCTACAGGAGCACAGCAGAGAGGCCGAACCACTGCATGAACTCCTCCACCTTCTCTGAGCTTACGGTGGAATGAGGCTGGGAGGAAGCTGCAGTTTGACCAATCAGGAGCAGTGTGGGGGGCGTGGGGATTAGCACGCATGCAGGTGTAACTGGAACACCTGTGAAGGCCTTAATGCTGAAGCACACCTGCAGGTTCAGGAGCAGCCGCTGCCTTTCAGACCTGAATGCGTCTGCCTCAGTTCAGCCCGAGCTCCGCCCACTAAAACCCCTGGAGCTTTAGGAACCCAACGACACCACGACAACATCTGGCTTCAAACAAGAAACCATGCTGCTGAAACTTTATTTAAACATGTAGATTAAACTTTATTACCTTCATGAATAATGGCGTTGCCTTCATTTTTGTGCTCGTGTGTCATGTTTTGAGGGTTTTCCCAGGAAACATGAAGAACAAGTCTGTTTATCAAAACAGGAAGTTTATTGATCGCAGCTGTTTCTACTAAACTTTATTTAAAGAGTTCTTTACCTGTTTAACAGCAGATATTCTTTATTGATCTGAAACAGCAGTGATGATCTAACCCTCATCTGCTCTCTGTTTATAAACAGTGTGTGTGTGTGTGTGTGTGTGTGTGTGTGTGTGTGTGTGTGTGTGTGTGTGTGTGTGTGTGTGTCATGTGACCCAGACAGGCTTCAGGACCCTTCCTGCCCCCCCCCCGCGTGCTCGCTCTGCTGCCTCAGCTCTTTCAGACTCTTTGTTTCAACAAAAGCTCCAAACACAAACGCTGGCTGAACAAAAGCAGCCATGTTTCCAGAGCAGCCATCCTCGCATAAATCCCGGTAGCGAGCGGGTCTGAGCGGTTTGACACTGGCAGGTGCTGATCGTCATGCCTCTGCCCCGACGCCGCTCATCCTTCCTCGGACAGACGGCCGCCGAGCGTCCACCCTCTGCCTCCTGCGGGAGAATGGGCTCGGCAGGCACCTCTGCCCCTCGCGGCGTCTTTGTAGGCTCCACCCCACCAGCGAGTGTCCCCTCTGGCCTGGGGACGCGGGTGTCACGGCGAGCTCTGGGCATCAGCAGCGTGTTCCTGCAGGGGATGAGGAGCAGCACAACACCAGTGCTGCCCCGAGGCAGCGAGCGAGCAGCGGGGAGCGGTGCGGCGGCAGCGGGACTGAACAGCTGTTTGATGGAATACCGCGACAAAGTGAGAGCGCTGGAACAGCTGAACCAACAGCTGGAGGAGCAGATCCGCCTCTGCCTGGACCGCAAGGCCTCGAGCGCCGGAGCTTGGGGACCCCTCAGGAGGGAGTGGGAGGAGGTTTACAGACAGGTGAGGGGGAGGGTCTAAACACCTGGCTCCATCTCCACACCATCCTTCATCCTATCGGCATGCTGCTCTCTGAGGTCAAAGGTCAACTCAGGCCTCTCCTTTCTTAGATCGTGGTGACAGTGACGCGTACGGTCCACGTGCCTCGCCTAAAAAATCCTAAAATACAAAAGTCACCTGAGGCAAAAAAGTGAACCTAAAAAGTGTGCACGAGCAGCCGTGCACGAGCAGCCACGTTACGTCAGCTGATTCCTCCACAGATAAACATGTTCTGAGGTGTGAGAACAGAAACTAAGTATTCGGTGTTTGAGTCTTGCTGCTGTTTTTATTGGATCACCTGAGATCAGGTTAGGCTGCGGGGGCGTTACACTAAAGGTAACGCGTGGAGATAACGATGCCCCCCGCTGGCTGCAGCCACTCTCAGCTCTGTTTTCCCACACTCTGTGCAGGTCAGTGAAGCCATCCTGGACAACGCCCGGCTGATGCTGCAGACAGAGAACGTGCAGGCCAACGCTGAGGATTTCAAGGACAGGTCAGAGGTCAAACTCACACTGTGATCAGCAGTGAGCTGAAATGTGGCAGTGATCAGTGACAGACCTTCTGTCAGTAAACAGCAGCGTGAATGTGAAGTGATGGTTTCTTTTGGTCTCAGGTGATCACATGGTGCCCTTGTGTGGCTGCTGGAGGGTACAGCAGACACAATCATCAACCACATTATTCATTATTTTTAAGCACTGATCATAGACTTTATCTAAAAAACAACCCCAACATGGAGCATCTGGTGATCAATAACCAGCCTCCTGCCCTGTGAGTCTCTCCTCCATGTTGTCCTGCGGCTGGTGGTCCTAGTTCTGCTCAGGAACCAGGACCATCAGCTGCAGGCATAGTGACTGTGGCTCCCCCTGCAGGTTCGAGAACGAGCAACCGTTCCGTCGGGCAGTGGAGGAGGAGATTAGCTCGCTGTACAAAGTGATTGATGAGGCGAACCTGACGAAGGCGGAGCTTGAGGAGCAGATGGAGAACATGAGGGCGGAGCTACGCAGTCTGGAGCACAACCATGAGCAGGTCCCACCAAACTCTGTTCAAAAATCTCCCAATTTAAGCTGCGGCAGCAGATGATGTCACCATTTAGAGAAAGGCTGAAAAACTAAATCTTAGAATTTAAGCTTTTTTAAGTAAAAAAAAGTAGAATAAGAAGAGTGACAGCAGCCACACAGTAGAGCTAGAGTCAGAACTGTGACAGCGGAGACACAGTAGAGTGAGAGTAGAGTCAGAAGAGTGACAGCAGCCACACAGTAGAGTCAGAAGTGTGACAGCGGAGACACAGTAGTCAGAAGAGTGACAGCGGAGACACAGTAGAGTGAGAGTAGAATCAGAAGACTGACAGCAGACACACAGTAGAGTCAGAGTAAAGTCAGAAGAGTGACAGCGGAGACACAGTAGAGTCAGAGTAGAGCCAGAAGAGTGACAGCGGAGACACAGTAGAGTCAGAGTAGAGCCAGAAGAGTGACAGCGGAGACACAGTAGAGTCAGAGTAGAGTCAGAAGAGTGACAGCGGAGACACAGTAGAGTCAGAGTAGAGTCAGAAGAGTGACAGCGGAGACACAGTAGAGTCAGAGTAGAGCCAGAAGAGTGACAGCGGAGACACAGTAGAGTCAGAGTAGAGTCAGAAGAGTGACAGCGGAGACACAGTAGAGTCAGAAGTGTGACAGCGGAGACACAGTAGAGTCAGAGTAGAGCCAGAAGAGTGACAGCGGAGACACAGTAGAGTCAGAGTAGAGTCAGAAGAGTGACAGCGGAGACACAGTAGAGCCAGAAGAGTGACAGCGGAGACACAGTAGAGTCAGAGTAGAGTCAGAAGAGTGACAGCGGAGACACAGTAGAGTCAGAGTAGAGCCAGAAGAGTGACAGCGGAGACACAGTAAAGTCAGAGTAGACTCAGAGCACGTGTGGCAGGTGTGATCTTCCTTTAGCTGGCTAAGGTCATGTGAGCTGACCACTTCTTCTCTGAGCAGGATGTGCGGATCCTGTACAGTCAGATGGCGGGACGTGATGTGGACGAGCCCGACGCGCCCATAGAAACCAGTCTGGACCAGATCTTGGCCTATATCAGGAGCCACTGGGAGAAAGTGATGGAGAAGAGCAGGGCTGAGACTGACACCTACCTGGACTGTAAAGTAAGGTCCTCTCACCTGCACAGGTGTGCCAAGGTGTGTGTGTGTGGGCGTGTCTGACCTGTGGCGGTGTGTGTCCTGCAGGAGGCACAGTGCGTGAGCAGCAAGCTGAGTCCAGAGGAGGAACAGGTGGAGGCGCTGAAGGCTGAGTGCAGTGACACCGGCTGTAAGATCCAGAGTCTGCAGGCGGAGACCGAGTCTATCAGAGCCCTGGTGAGCCACATGGCAAGCAAGATCTGCACAGATCAATAAGCGATCAATAACCTGATCGAGTTCCCACTAACTGGTTAAATACACTCTCTGCAGAAACGCGGTCTGGAGAACTCGCTGAGCGACGCCCGTCACTGGCACGACATGGAGCTCCAGAATCTCGGCTCGGTGGTGGCCAAGCTGGAGGCGGAGCTAGCCGACATACGCAGTGAAATCGAACAGCAGCGTCGCGACTACGACACGTTGCTGAGCAACAAGCAACGGCTAGAGCAGGAGATCGACTTGTACCACGGCATCCTGGACGGCGAGGAGAACCGCTTCGAGACGCTGTGAGTCGTCGACACAGAACACAGACGTTACCAGAGCAAGCCTGGTCATTAGTCAGCGCACACACCTGCTAATCAGTAACATCCCATCAGAATCCTCTCAGCAGTCACATCTTTTTGTCTTCTTAGGCATGGCAAGGCAAATTTATTTGCTTTACAGAGACATTAGAAACAAAAACAAATAAAAAGCATGGAGCATTCTTAGATACGAAGATGTTTTTATGTGTGTGTGTATAAGAGGTGTGCGCATGTGCACGTGTCTGCATGCATGCGTTTGTGTGTGCGGGGGGGGGGACTTACTCTAAAGGTCACAGAGTGCCTCGTACACTCGGTCATGTGACCAAGCATTCACGGGAGCGCGTGATGGATTTCCCTTAAATTTGATTAAAATCAGGGTTCATACCTCAACACAGAGCAGAGGTCAGAGGTCACAGCAATGATGTCACAGTAATGTCACAGCATAACAGCCTCCTGCTACAGTTTGTAGAAAACACACATTTATATATTTGTGTCAGTGTTCATAAATTCTCACAGGAATTTCTGTTATTACTTCAGCCCACCTGCAGGGGGTGGGGCCGCACTTTGGGACTGATGTAGACGTTTCCAGAATCAGCTGATGAAGGATGTCGGCACTGCGAGCAACACGAAATATGAATTAGACTCAGTCTGACTGTTAAAGGAGATTCTGGGTAAAACTAACACAAACACTTACCTGTCCAGGTGTTCAGATCTCCACTCAGAGCCCGAGGGAGCTGCTGCTCCAGACTCCAGGAGCAACCCTCCAGGATCTCCAGGACCTGCAGCACAGTGACCCCAGAGGAAAGCCTGAGCAGGCTGACCCGGTCTACCTGTGCAGGTGTGGAGGATGCTGGAAGTGCAGTGTGCGTTTCAGCTGCTCGGTGTGGATGTGACGCGTTGTAACGGTCTTCAGGTGAACCTGCCGAGAACACCTGAGGACCCGCCTGAGCCTGACTGGACCTGAGACTCGTGTTGCTCTGTGTTAATAAAAGTGAATGTGACGGTGCATTCAGGAGCTCCTTGTTTCTTTCAAACTCAAATAAAGGTGTGAGAATGACGTCAGCGTGTCACAGAACGCCCTTGACTATATGCAGAGCTCCCGCCCTCCAGCCGGCGCTCACAGCTCCGAAGCATCAACACCAACTTTGCGCAGGAGTGAGCACATCTCAGCTCGTCCTGGTGGTGCTTGTCATTTTGTGTGAGGGTGGTGCCTCACAGGGGTGCAGTGATGGCTGACGGCCTCGCCGAATCCCCCGGTAAGAACAGAGAGGAAACAAAGTTTCTGTAGAAGGTTCCTGATAGCGAGGACATGACTCCGCCCATCCCCCGCCTGAGAATAAACCTTCGTTGAGGATCAATAACTGATTCAAAGAGAAAATAATAAACTATTTAAAACGCAACGCGTTCTGACAATGGCGTCGCCACAGGTCACTGAGAGGGCAACAGGTCCGAGTCATTTCCTGGTCTCCGCCCCTTCCTGTCCAAAAGCAAACATGCCCAAAAACACAAAGTTGTGCTAATTTTTTGCTTAGATGTCATAATCAATAACGGATTATTGTCAGAAACAAAGAGACAGAAATAAACTTTATTAACCAAACTTCTCTTTATTGATCCACAACAAAACAAATCAATCATAAGTTAATCAATACAAATAAAACCCACTGATGATGAGGCTGAGCGTCCAATCAGAGATCAGCAGGAAGTAAACAGTGACTGACGGATTCTAAGCACGGAGATCAATGACACGATCGACTGGACCGCTCTCTGCAGGCTGCGACCAATCAGAGTGCGATGCCCCCAGAGTGCGCTAAACTCCGCCTCCAGCTGTTCAACATACATCTGTCTACTGAGCGTGCTCCATCGCTTATCCGCTGACGCAAATGCAGATGTCAATAAGTAAGGGGGCGTGTCCACCACGGCTGGCGCAAATGATGCCACACCCCATCCAGCCAATCGCCCTGGAGGGGCGGCGCAACCACCACACGGACCCTCATTGGTTACTGCAGTATGGGTGACCCTTTGACGAGCGTTTCGGATGCATCAGCCGAGCAGCAGCAGGTATCTGCAGCCCGCCTGTGCATCGCAGCGAAAGCAACGTTAAAGACTGCACGCTACATAACATCACTTCCTGTGGAAAGCTGGAGAACCATGTTTTGTCACGTGAGAATGAGTTTATTAATATCTCTGGGGGCGCAACACGTTCCTCAAACGAGCTTCCTGTGCAGCCTGCAGAGGGCGGGGTTCCTGTGTTGCTGGCGTTTTGTATTGATCGCTCCCATCAATTACAGCTGATCGATGACAGTTCGAGAAACCGTTAAGGAAGGACTTCCTGTCCGAATCAGCAGCTTGGTTTGTTTGGGAGGAAGTCACTTCCTGTTGCTTGTGTCCATCCAGTAAGAAATCAGTAATCAATAATCAGTAATCAATCGTTCCACACACGCTAACAGAATAATGTTAGCAGCTAGCCTCTGCTGCTAGCTCTACAGTTTTTCCCATGATTCCGCAGGTGCGGCGTCATTTTGCAAGCCTGAGCACAGCCATCGTACCGATAAAGCTGCAGGGACGCCGCCGCGGGGTGTGCTCCCGCCTGCTGCCGTCAGTAAATCACGAGTCCTCGGGCTGTGATAGGTGGTTTAGGCGGGCTGCAAGGGGATGCAGCCCACGCCTACACCCCCCTCGTGGCACACCATGGGTGCCATGAAGGACCAGCGGTTCGTGTCGGGGTTGTACATCTCCACGGAGCTGAGATTGGATTGTCCGTCGTACCCGCCTACGGCGTACAGACGCCCCGACGTGGACACCAGGGACACCCTGCTGCGCCGCGTGTTCATGGCCACCAGGAGGCTCCACTGTCCAGATGCTGAGCTGAACACCTCGGCGCCGCTCAGGAAGCCTGAGCCATCATACCCCCCCGCCACGTACATGTGGCTGCCGAGCGCCGCCGCCCCATGACGGCATCGCTTATTCAGCATTGGTGCCGCCGGGTGCCAGCGGTTAGTGTGGTGGTTGTAGTACTCCACCTGCAGGGGCGGAGCAAAAACAGAGATAAACAGATAAATTGTGTAAAACTACGGGTAACGTTTCCACCCCTCAGTTTTAGGGTCCACCCTAAAACTCACTGTGTTGAAGATCTGCAGACCGTCATGGCCGCCCGAGACAACGATCCGGCCATCAAAAACCGTCACGCCCGCGGCGCTGCGGCTCGCACTCATCTCTGTCACCACAGTCCACCTGGAGAGAACGGTAACATAAGCACCGCCATGTTAACGAGGACGCCGACCTGAGCTGAGATCTGAGCATGCTCAAGGTGAGCCAGGACGGCTTTCTTCTTTGAAGCGTACTTTGGATCTTCTTTGGCTGCTGGTTCAGTCAGTTTAGCTCAGCGTGAGGAAACCTGCAGAATCTGTGAACGATCCACGCTCTGTGTTTACGTCTTTGTGTGGAATTACTTTTAAACCCACTCCTACTGAGGAAGCAGCGGGTCACATGACCCACACAGCCCTCGCTGATCACGCGGCGCTGTTAGCCGTAATGCTCGGGTTACACAGAATCGAAGGATTAAAGGTGGAACGACTCCTCACCTGTCTGCTTCCGGGGAGTAGCACTCCACCGAGTTCAGAGACGACTTTCCATCGTAGCCGCCGCACACAAAGATCCGCCCATCAATCACAACCGTTCCCATGGCGCTGAGGATGACAACACAGCTCGTTACATCAGCGGGGTTTATTGATCACAGTGTCTGTTGGAGTCAAACTGCTACATGTTGTCATTGTGTTACTTAAAATCGTAAAGTCTTAGTTCAAGCAGCCGGATCAAAGACACTCCTTTGTCTCTGAGCACGTCTCCAGCCACTCTGTGCTGGGGGGGGGTTTGATTAGGCCCACGCCATCGTGTTGTAAGCTTCCTGCTTTTATGATCCTTTTGGCGAGCAGATCACACACACACACCATAGGGGGGTTTACGAGAGGAGGTGCTTGTGTTGTGTAAACTGTAACTGTCATGGGAATAAAAGGCTACGAGGAAGCTGCTCTTTGAAGGAGCTGGTTGGAGGCAGGTGAGGAGCGTTGAGCTCCAACAGCTGCTTCTGACCAAGCTAGCGAGTAAAAGACCGAAGATGTTCTGTCTTGTCTTCGTCCTTCACGAGAATAAGTTTCTAAAATAGCCTTAGTAAGCGCAGACTCAACAGTGTCGATCAGTCTGTCGATCAGCCTGTCGATCAGCCTGTCGATCAGCGAGTCGATCAGTCTGTCGATCAGCCTGTCGATCAGCGAGTCGATCAGCGCGTCGATCAGCGCATCAATCAGCGAGTCGATCAGCGCGTCGATCAGTCTGTCGATCAGCGAGTCGATCAGCGTATCGATCAGTCTGTCGATCAGCCTGTCGATCAGCGAGTCGATCAGTCTGTCGATCAGCGCGTCGATCAGCGCATCAATCAGCGCGTCGATCAGCGCGTCGATCAGTCTGTCGATCAGCGAGTCGATCAGCGAGTCGATCAGCCTGTCGATCAGCGCGTCAATCAGTCTGTCGATCAGCGAGTCGATCAGCCTGTCGATCAGCGCGTCAATCAGTCTGTCGATCAGCGAGTCGATCAGCCTGTCGATCAGCGCGTCAATCAGCGCATCAATCAGCGAGTCGATCAGTCTGTCGATCAGCCTGTCGATCAGCGAGTCGATCAGTCTGTCGATCAGCGAGTCGATCAGCGCGTCAATCAGCGAGTCGATCAGTCTGTCGATCAGCCTGTCGATCAGCGCGTCGATCAGTCTGTCGATCAGCCTGTCGATCAGCGAGTCGATCAGTCTGTCGATCAGCCTGTCGATCAGCGCGTCAATCAGTCTGTCGATCAGCGAGTCGATCAGCGAGTCGATCAGCGCGTCAATCAGTCTGTCGATCAGTCTGTCGATCAGCGCATCAATCAGCGAGTCGATCAGTCTGTCGATCAGTCTGTCGATCAGCGCATCAATCAGCGAGTCGATCAGCGCGTCGATCAGTCTGTCGATCAGCGAGTCGATCAGCCTGTCGATCAGCGCGTCAATCAGTCTGTCGATCAGCGAGTCGATCAGCGAGTCGATCAGCCTGTCGATCAGCGCGTCAATCAGCGCATCAATCAGCGAGTCGATCAGTCTGTCGATCAGCCTGTCGATCAGCGAGTCGATCAGTCTGTCGATCAGCGAGTCGATCAGCGCGTCAATCAGTCTGTCGATCAGCGAGTCGATCAGCGAGTCGATCAGCCTGTCGATCAGCCTGTCAATCAGCGAGTCGATCAGTCTGTCGATCAGCCTGTCGATCAGCGCGTCAATCAGCGCATCAATCAGCGAGTCGATCAGTCTGTCGATCAGCCTGTCAATCAGCGAGTCGATCAGTCTGTCGATCAGCCTGTCGATCAGCGCGTCAATCAGTCTGTCGATCAGCGAGTCGATCAGCGAGTCGATCAGCCTGTCGATCAGCGCGTCAATCAGCGCATCAATCAGCGAGTCGATCAGTCTGTCGATCAGCCTGTCGATCAGCGAGTCGATCAGCGAGTCGATCAGTCTGTCGATCAGCGAGTCGATCAGCGCGTCGATCAGTCTGTCGATCAGTCTGTCGATCAGCGAGTCGATCAGCGCATCAATCAGCGCGTCGATCAGCGCGTCGATCAGTCTGTCGATCAGCCTGTCGATCAGCGAGTCGATCAGCGCATCAATCAGCGCGTCGATCAGCGCGTCGATCAGTCTGTCGATCAGCGCGTCGATCAGCGCATCGATCAGCGAGTCGATCAGTCTGTCGATCAGTCTGTCGATCAGCGAGTCGATCAGCCTGTCGATCAGCGCGTCGATCAGCGCGTCGATCAGCGCGTCGATCAGTCTGTCGATCAGTCTGTCGATCAGCGAGTCGATCAGCGCATCAATCAGCGCGTCGATCAGCGCGTCGATCAGTCTGTCGATCAGCGCGTCGATCAGCGCATCGATCAGCGAGTCGATCAGTCTGTCGATCAGCGAGTCGATCAGCCTGTCGATCAGCGAGTCGATCAGCGAGTCGATCAGCCTGTCGATCAGCGCGTCGATCAGCGCATCGATCAGCGAGTCGATCAGTCTGTCGATCAGTCTGTCGATCAGCGAGTCGATCAGCCTGTCGATCAGCGAGTCGATCAGCGAGTCGATCAGTCTGTCGATCAGCGCGTCGATCAGCGCATCAATCAGCGCGTCGATCAGCGCGTCGATCAGTCTGTCGATCAGCGAGTCGATCAGCGAGTCGATCAGCCTGTCGATCAGCGCGTCAATCAGTCTGTCGATCAGCGAGTCGATCAGCCTGTCGATCAGCGCGTCAATCAGTCTGTCGATCAGCGAGTCGATCAGCCTGTCGATCAGCGCGTCAATCAGCGCATCAATCAGCGAGTCGATCAGTCTGTCGATCAGCCTGTCGATCAGCGAGTCGATCAGTCTGTCGATCAGCGAGTCGATCAGCGCGTCAATCAGCGAGTCGATCAGTCTGTCGATCAGCCTGTCGATCAGCGCGTCAATCAGTCTGTCGATCAGCGAGTCGATCAGCGAGTCGATCAGCCTGTCGATCAGCGCGTCAATCAGTCTGTCGATCAGTCTGTCGATCAGCGCATCAATCAGCGAGTCGATCAGTCTGTCGATCAGTCTGTCGATCAGCGCATCAATCAGCGAGTCGATCAGCGCGTCGATCAGTCTGTCGATCAGCGAGTCGATCAGCCTGTCGATCAGCGCGTCAATCAGTCTGTCGATCAGCGAGTCGATCAGCGAGTCGATCAGCCTGTCGATCAGCGCGTCAATCAGCGCATCAATCAGCGAGTCGATCAGTCTGTCGATCAGCCTGTCGATCAGCGAGTCGATCAGTCTGTCGATCAGCGAGTCGATCAGCGCGTCAATCAGTCTGTCGATCAGCGAGTCGATCAGCGAGTCGATCAGCCTGTCGATCAGCCTGTCAATCAGCGAGTCGATCAGTCTGTCGATCAGCCTGTCGATCAGCGCGTCAATCAGCGCATCAATCAGCGAGTCGATCAGTCTGTCGATCAGCCTGTCAATCAGCGAGTCGATCAGTCTGTCGATCAGCCTGTCGATCAGCGCGTCAATCAGTCTGTCGATCAGCGAGTCGATCAGCGAGTCGATCAGCCTGTCGATCAGCGCGTCAATCAGCGCATCAATCAGCGAGTCGATCAGTCTGTCGATCAGCCTGTCGATCAGCGAGTCGATCAGCGAGTCGATCAGTCTGTCGATCAGCGAGTCGATCAGCGCGTCGATCAGTCTGTCGATCAGCGCGTCGATCAGTCTGTCGATCAGCGAGTCGATCAGCGCGTCGATCAGTCTGTCGATCAGTCTGTCGATCAGCGAGTCGATCAGCGCATCAATCAGCGCGTCGATCAGCGCGTCGATCAGTCTGTCGATCAGCCTGTCGATCAGCGAGTCGATCAGCGCATCAATCAGCGCGTCGATCAGTCTGTCGATCAGCGCGTCGATCAGCGCATCGATCAGCGAGTCGATCAGTCTGTCGATCAGTCTGTCGATCAGCGAGTCGATCAGCCTGTCGATCAGCGCGTCGATCAGCGCGTCGATCAGCGCGTCGATCAGTCTGTCGATCAGTCTGTCGATCAGCGAGTCGATCAGCGCATCAATCAGCGCGTCGATCAGCGCGTCGATCAGTCTGTCGATCAGCGCGTCGATCAGCGCATCGATCAGCGAGTCGATCAGTCTGTCGATCAGCGAGTCGATCAGCCTGTCGATCAGCGAGTCGATCAGCGAGTCGATCAGCCTGTCGATCAGCGCGTCGATCAGCGCGTCGATCAGCGCATCGATCAGCGAGTCGATCAGTCTGTCGATCAGTCTGTCGATCAGCGAGTCGATCAGCCTGTCGATCAGCGAGTCGATCAGCGAGTCGATCAGCCTGTCGATCAGCGCGTCGATCAGCGCGTCGATCAGCGAGTCGATCAGTCTGTCGATCAGCCTGTCGATCAGCCTGTCGATCAGCGAGTCGATCAGTCTGTCGATCAGCGAGTCGATCAGTCTGTCGATCAGCGAGTCGATCAGTCTGTCGATCAGTCTGTCGATCAGCGAGTCGATCAGCGAGTCGATCAGCCTGTCGATCAGCGCGTCGATCAGCGCATCGATCAGCGAGTCGATCAGTCTGTCGATCAGCCTGTCGATCAGCGAGTCGATCAGCGCGTCGATCAGTCTGTCGATCAGCCTGTCGATCAGTCTGTCGATCAGCGAGTCGATCAGCCTGTCGATCAGCCTGTCGATCAGCGAGTCGATCAACGAGTCAATCAGCGAGTCGATCAGCGAGTCGATCAGTCTGTCGATCAGCGAGTCGATCAGCGTATCGATCAGCGAGTCGATCAGCGAGTCGATCAGCGAGTCGATCAGTCTGTCGATCAGCGTATCGATCAGCGAGTCGATCAGCGAGTCGATCAGCGAGTCGATCAACGAGTCAATCAGTGTGTCGATCAGCGAGTCGATCAGTGTATCGATCAGCGAGTCGATCAGCGAGTCGATCAGTCTGTCGATCAGCGCGTCGATCAGCGCGTCGATCAGTCTGTCGATCAACGAGTCGATCAGCGTGTCGATCAACGAGTCGATCAGCGTGTCGATCAGTCTGTCGATCAGCGAGTCGATCAGTCTGTCGATCAGCGCGTCGATCAGCGCGTCGATCAGCGCGTCGATCAGTCTGTCGATCAACGAGTCGATCAGCGTGTCGATCAGTCTGTCGATCAGCGTGTCGATCAACGAGTCGATCAGCGAGTCGATCAGCGAGTCGATCAGCGTATCGATCAGTCTGTCGATCAGCGTGTCGATCAACGAGTCGATCAGCGTGTCGATCAGCGCGTCGATCAGCGTGTCGATCAGCGTATCGATCAGTCTGTCGATTAGCGAGTCGATCAGCATGTCGATCAGCGTATCGATCAGTCTGTCGATTAGCGAGTCGATCAGTCTGTCGATCAGCGTGTCGATCAACGAGTCGATCAGCGTGTCGATCAGCGCGTCGATCAGCGTATCGATCAGTCTGTCGATCAGCGTGTCGATCAGGGCGTCGATTAGCGAGTCGATCAGTCTGTCGATCAGCGAGTCGATCAGGGCGTCGATTAGCGAGTCGATCAGCATGTCGATCAGCGCGTCGATCAGTCTGTCGATCAGCGTGTCGATCAACGAGTCGATCAGCGTGTCGATCAGCGCGTCGATCAGCGTATCGATCAGTCTGTCGATCAGCGTGTCGATCAGTCTGTCGATCAGCGTATCGATCAGTCTGTCGATCAGCGTGTCGATCAGCGCGTCGATCAGCGTATCGATCAGTCTGTCGATCAGCGTGTCGATCAGTCTGTCGATCAGCGTGTCGATCAGTCTGTCGATCAGCGCGTCGATCAGTCTGTCGATCAGCGTGTCGATCAGCGTATCGATCAGTCTGTCGATCAGCGTGTCGATCAGCGTGTCGATCAGCGTGTCGATCAGTCTGTCGATTAGCGTGTCGATCAGCGTGTCAATCAGCGTATCGATCAGTCTGTCGATCAGTTTGTCGATCAGCGTGTCGATCAGCGAGTCGATCAGCGTATCGATCAGCGTGTCAATCAGCGTATCGATCAGTCTGTCGATCAGTTTGTCGATCAGCGTGTCGATCAGCGTATCGATCAGTGTATTGATCAGCAAGTCGATCAGCGAGTCGATCAGTGTATCGATCAGTGAGTCGATCAGCGAGTCGATCAGCGTGTCGATCAGTGTATCGATCAGCGAGTCGATCAGCGTATTGATCAGCGAGTCGATCAGCGTATCGATCAGTGTATCGATCAGCGAGTCGATCAGCGTATTGATCAGCGAGTCGATCAGCGTGTCGATCAGTGTATCGATCAGCGAGTCGATCAGCGTATCGATCAGTGTATTGATCAGCGAGTCGATCAGTGTACTAACCTGCGCTGGCTGTTCATGCTCGACACGCGCGTCCAGTTGTCTGTCTCGGGGTTGTAAACTTCCACCGTGCTGAGCCGCGATTGGCCGTCGTATCCCCCAATGGCATACAGCAGCCCATTAACAACGGCCACACCCACCCTGCTGCGAGCTGTCCTCATTGGCTGGCAGCGCTCCCAGAAGTTTCCAATTGGATCGAACACCTCGACGACATTTAAGGAGTCGCCTGCGGGAGAAGAAGAGTCTGTCAGCTGCACGGAGCGTGCAGACACGCTGCCTCAGGTGAGCGGCGTACCTGAGCTGTTGAGGCCTCCCACCGCATAGATGAGCCCTGTGATGGACGTGCAGCACCTCTGCCTGGTTTTAAAGGTGGGCAGGTGAGGGCGGCGCTCCGGCATCAGGTGGAAATCCTTGGCTTCATCCACTAAATCCCTGACAAGAAATACAGCTGGACATTAACCCCGCCCAGAAACGATCACACAGGTAAGATGTGAAGCCGAGGCCTCGCTGCATCTCACCTGCACTTGTGGCAGCAGCGTATGAGCTCATCCTGCTGGACGCGGTCCGACAGGAACTCGGGTCGACACAGAGGAAGTCGCACCTTTGACAGCAGCTCGGGCAGCAGCGTCTCCCTGCGGTCCTGGTCGTGATGGACCCACGCCAGCACCGCCTCAAACACCTGCACAGGTACCACACGAGGAGCACAGTGAGAGCATGAAGACAACGTGTTTAATACAAGAGCTCATTTTTCACGCCGTGACTCAAGAGGTGAGCCTTGGTATGTGGCACACCTGTGACAGGTAAGCCGCTAAAGCTCGCCAACGGCTCGGTCGAGTCCATCACACTCGAGTTGCTGAAACATGGCCGAGGTTTACCTTTACGAAGGACACCTGACAGGTGTGACCCAATCACCTGCTCGCCCCTACAGTTTCACTCTGCGAGGGCGGGGCTTAGCAGCCTGCTTTTATTTTTGGTTTCTGTTCTTTAATTTGGTTTCCTCTCTCCTGACAGCTCTCTTCCTGTCACTCGGGTCAAAGGTCACCGTCTCCCCCGATGTGCTCTACCTGCACAGCTGTGCTGTGACCTTGTGTGAGTGACTATGATGAAGTCACAGCTGTTCTCTGATGCTTCACGCCACCGCCCTCAGGTGAGGCGACTCACCTGCTCTTCGGCCTTCACGTTGAGTTCGTCGCAGCCGACGAGCTCCAGCAACTCCTCCGTCCTGAGGCCCAGGAACTCCTCGGACAGTGACACCTCCACAAAGTGCTGGTGCAGGAAGCTGTTCGCCGAGTCGTACAGCGTCGTGCACATCATTGTCTCGGCGAACTGACGCACGCCGAGGCAGTTCTTCGGGTGTAACCTGCAAGCAAACATGCCATTAGCTCGCCTAAACGTAAGCTCTAGGGAGCGTGCGATCTGAGCGTGTGCAGCAGGGTGGGACTGACCTCTCCTGCAGGAAAGAGCAGCAGGCGTCTTTGACATTCTGAAGCTGCAGGAAGCTCGAGCCAATCAGGAGAGACTGCACGTTCTGCTGGTCGATGGCGACATGCCCGCTGTACGCGAAGTTTATCAGAGCCTCCAGAGCGCTGCAACACACCCACAGTGGTTACTATAGTTACTATGGTCACACAGTTACTGACATTTTGTTAAATCAATTAAAATATTGCAGGAATGCAGCGAACACGACGGACCGCCATCCTGAGACGCTGACAGAACAAACGTACGTTACATCAGCTCAGCGGAAAAAACACGCAGCACAGCGTTGAGCCTGCGTCACACACTGACCTCAGATCAGTGTGTGACGCCTGTGCTTCATGTTCTGTTTTTATTTATGCAGTCGCCTCAAGGCGCTTTATATTGTAAGGTCGACCCTACAATAACACATACAGATAAAAACCCAACAATCACATGACCCCCAGTGAGCAGGCAGGAACCAGGCTCAGGGAGGGGCGGGGCCATCTGCTGTGACAGGCTGGGGTGAGAGAAGGAAGACAGGATAAAGACATGCTGTGGAAGAGAGACAGAGGTTAATAACAGATATGAGTCAATGCAGAGAGGTCTGTTAACACATAGTGAGTGAGAAAGGTGACTGGAAAGGAAAAACTCAATGCATCATGGGAATCCCCGGCAGCCTACGTCTATTGCAGCATAACTAAGGGAGGATTCAGGGTCACCTGGTCCATCCCTAACTATATGCTTTAGCAAAAAGGAAAGTTTGAAGCCTAATCTTGAAAGTAGAGATAGTGTCTGTCTCCTGAATCCAAACTGGAAGCTGGTTCCACAGAAGAGGGGCCTGAAAACTGAAGGCTCTGCCTCCCATTCTACTTTTAAATACTCTAGGAACAACAAGTAGGCCTGCAGAGCGAGAGCGAAGTGCTCTAATAGGGTGATATGGTACTACAAGGTCATTAAGATAAGATGGGGCCTGATTATTTAAGACCTTGTATGTGAGGAGCAGGATTTTGAATTCTGGATTTAACAGGAAGCCAAAACAGGAGAAATCTGCTCTCTCTTTCTAGTCCCTGTCAGGACTCTTGCTGCAGCATTTTGGATCAGCTGAAGGCTTTCAGGGAGTTTTTAGGACTTCCTGATAATAATGAATTACAGTCGTCCAGCCTGGAAGTAATAAATGCATGAACTAGTTTTTCAGCGTCACTCTGAGACAGGATATTTCTAACTTTAGAGATGTTGCACAAATGGAAGAACGCAGTCTTACATATTTGTTTAATATGTGCGTTGAAGGACATGTCCTGGTCAAAAATGACTCCAAGGTTCCTCACAGTGTTACTGGAGGCCAAGGTAATGCCATCCAGAGTAAGAATCTGCTTAGAGACCATATTTCTAAGGTTTTCAGGGCCGAGTACAATAACCTCAGTTTGATCTGAATTAAGAAGCAGAAAGTTAGCGGCCATCCAGGTCTTTATGTCTTTAAGACATTCCTGCAGTTTAACTCATTGGTGTGTGTTATCTGGCTTCATGGACAGATAGAGCTGGGTGTCATCTGCATAGCAGTGTAAATGTATGCTCTGTCAGGGCTCCAGAGTGCAACTTAATTTCTCAATGGTGCGACTAAAAAAATGCCGTTCAGTACAAAAAAGTCTCTGCAACTCTAAAAGTCACCGTGTGGTCAACAACAGACACACATTACGGGGCGGGACCTCTTTGATTGACTGTGGTCCAGACCTGTAGTCCTTCGTGTGTACGTTTGAAAGTGCAGGCGGATTGAAAGAGGTGAGTAGCTTGAATGAAGCGATATCGATTCATTAAATCCTGAATCGAATTTCGTATTTAAACACCAGAATCTGAAGTCAGAGCTCACAAAACTATTTCAAGCAAACAGCTTGTAAATGAGAGCTGGCGTTGTGCCAAAAACCGATTTCCAGTGTTTCCGTGTGTTTTTTATGTGTAACATCTCCATGTATGTTGCTAAATAGACTTCGGTGAGCAGGTATCACACAGGGGTTATATATAAAATTTTAAAATTACCTGCTTCTCAAGTATCTTTATAACGGTGTTCTTGTAATTACATTATAGTCAACCGGGTCCCTTTTGTCCACTTGAAAGATTTTTACAGAACTATTGTTGCATTTGTTGCAGTTTCTGTCGTCCTCTTGACCAGATCACTCTTAAAAAAGACGTTTTTAAAGTCAACCGTTTTTTTAAACTGCATAAATAAACTGTTTGTTTTTTAATTTAACTGCGTTCCAACAAGAAAGTCTCGTTTCTGCTGTTTAATAACGAAGAAATGTAACATTTTTAAATTCCAAATTACAATCTCTGAGCTGTGTCTGTGATCAAACCTCTGTAACTTTGCTTCCCTTCAGCAGCACCAGTTCATGTTCACATGGTGATTCATGGTTTTCTTCAGTTTTTGTTCTGCTGCAGAAGATTTTAAGGTCATCTGCTATAAAAAGCCAGGCCAGGAACATCTGCTTCATGTTTTATCCTCAGTTACTTTGACACAAAGCTGTGATGCTCACACCTCTGATGAAGTCTCACAGCTTTGTTTGTATACATGGATATAACTGATAAATGATCAGAATGATAATATTTGTCTGAGGCTAAATTGAATCAAATCGAATGGATTATAGGAATCAGTGATGATGCCCAGGGCAGCCTAGGCCCGACAGAAGTGGATGTAGCTGTGAGTAATGAGAAAAGATGAAAAGAACAACTGGTAACTTTTTCATGAAAGCTTGATCCGTCTGAAATTCATAGCCAGCTCTGACACGGAGCCATCAATCTCTGAATGCTGAAAAAGCAGCAGTGTGTCCAGAAAACAAGTGTCCTCTCTGCCCACGGCCCAGCAAACAGGTCGTCAGAGGAGCCGAGGTGATGATTACGTTTAACATTGTCTACAATATTATCAAAGAGTGCCAACGCACTTTAAGCATAAGCACAAGATTGTTAGTTAATCATTTACAAATCAATATTGTCTGTATGGACAGCAATTTTTTTTTAAAAGTGCAAAACTGCGGTGTTCATCGATTTGGGTGAAAAATTTGGGTGCACCAGTGCAACCCTGACAAAAAGTTAGTCTAGAGCCCTGGATGTCTTCTAATGATACTGCCTAAGGGAAGCATGTATAATGTAAACAGAATTGGTCCTAGCACTGAACCCTGTGGAACTCCATAATTAACCTCAGTGTGTGAAGAGGACTCTCCATTTACATGCACAAACTGGAGTCTATTAGATAGATATGATACAAACCACTGCAGTGCAGTACCTGTAATACCTACAGCATGTTCTAATCGCTCTAATAGGATATTATGGTCGACAGTATCGAACGCTGCACTGAGGTCTAGCAGGACAAGCACAGAGATGAGTCCACTGTCAGAGGCCATAAGAAGATCATTTGTAACCTTCACTAAAGCTGTTTCTGTGCTGAGCTCTGAAACCTGACTGAAACTCTTCAAATAAACCTCTGCAGATGATCTGTTAGCTGTTTGACAACTACTCTTTCAAGGATCTTTGATATGAAAGGAAGGTTGGAGATTGGCCTATAATTAGCTAAGACTGCTGGGTCTAGAGATGCTTTTTGAGTAAAGGTTTAACTACAGCCAGCTTGAAGGCCTGTGGTACATAGCTGATTATTAGAGATAGGTTGATCATATTTAAGATCGAAGCATTAATTAATGGCAGGACTTCTTTGAGCAGTTTTGTAGGAATGGGGTCTAAAAGACACGTTGATGGTTTGGAGGAAGTAATTATTGAAGTTAACTCAGAAAGATCAATTAGAGAAAAAGAGTCTAACTTAACATCAATGGTACTAAGAGTAGCTGTAGATAATATTACATCTGTGGGATGATTACTGGTAATTTTTTCTCTAATGATTAAAATGTTATTTGTGAAGAATAGGGATGGGTATCGAAAACCGGTTCTTGTTGAGAACCGGTTCCCACTGTTTCAATTCCTTGGAATCGTTTGCCACTTTTAAAAACGATTCCCTTATCGATTCCAGTCGCCCCGAATGACGTCATCACGTTGAGTAGCGTCTTTTACCCAGTAGGAAACACGGCGCCTGAGCGGCACAAACGCTCAAAAGTTTGGTTACACTTTATGAGAAAGGATGACAACAGGGCAACATGCAATACTTGCAAAGTAGAGATTTCATCAAAGGGAGGAAACACTACGAATATGCAAAAGCATTTGCTCAAAAAACACGCGATTGCTTTCAACGAATGTCGTGTTTTTGATCCGCTCCGGACTAGCGAAGCTCAACCCAGCAGCAGCGGTAGCGTTTCCACGTCCTCTCCCGTTAATACTGCAGGTAACTAATCAATTAGCATTGCATATTAGGTTAGCGCGATTTACCTTATTACAAAACCTGCTATTACTGTGCATTTAGTGACCATGATGAGAGACACAGAGTCTGGCTCAGATGCTGGCAGTTCTCGCTGCAGTCTACCGGCAGCGTCTCCTTTCAGGCAGGATAGACGAATGTCACCGAGCAGTGACTCAGTTTGTGGTCAAAGGCTTGCACCCATTTGCCACAGCAGATGCCCCCGATTTCACTTTGGTAAGTGAATGTGTTTAATTGTACGCAGGGACATTACTGGATATTCTTGTGTAATTGCTACAGAATAATTTATGTTATACTTTGTTTTTGCTACAGGAGAATATTTATTTTATTATTTTACATTTACAATTTTTTTTCCTGGGGTCCCTGTGACGCCCCATTGAAGAGCCGTAGGCTGTGGATCTCTTAAGATCTCACTGTTGGGTTTGTAAGGCCATGTTACTCCTACATTTCTATCTTGTTCAAAGAGAAGATATAAAACAAAGTTCTAAGCTAATCGACTTTAGTGTTCTCCTTTTTTTAAAAAAAAGAATCGATAAGAGAATCGATAAGAGAATCGATAAGGAATCGAATCGTTAAAATCTTATCAATACCCATCCCTAGTGAAGAAGTTCATGAAGTCATTACTAGTTAACGTTAAAGGGATGGTTGGCTCAACAGAGCTCTGACTGTTTGTCAGCCTGGCTACAGAGCTGAAGAGAAACCTGGGGTTGTTCTTATTTACTTCAATCAGTGATGAATAGTAAGATGTTCTGGCTTTGTGGAGGGCTTTCTTATAAAGCAGCAAACTATTTCTCCAGGCTAAATGATGATCCTCTAAATTTGTGACACGCCATTTCCTCTCCAGCTTACGAGTCATCTGCTTTAGGCTACGTGTAGAGCTGGGCGATATGGCCTAAAATCCATATCACGGTACAATTTGAAGCATGTGCGGTAACGATATATATATCGCGATATATTCTTTTCTTCTGTATAACATATTTGACACACTATAAAGGCACACTTAAAATAATTAAATTTTCTTAAAAATCGAGAGTGTGCCTTATGTATGAATTCTGGTTGTGTTTACTGACCTTGAACCGATTTTATATGATACATGGAGCTCAAAAATCTGTCAAAAATGTTTTAGTACGACTTTGGTTGCTGCGGCGCCGCTTGATGGATTGTCGGAGCATTACGGCTGCTGTAGTCAGGAGCCTTGCGGAGTAATCTGGGTCCTAAACTCCGTCCGTTTCAGGTCCCAAAGTCACATGATCACTGTGGCATTACTGAGAGTTAAACTGTCTACAGTCTTTCATCTTTAATAAGATGATCTGCGTTGCTGATTTACCAGGTGTAACAATTAAGTTTAACATCCAGGCATCCATGAAAACAGAATTTATTAAATTTAATAGAATTAGAAGTTAGCTCGCTAGCTTCCATCTAAACATGATAGGATTAACGGAGATGTTCGGGCGGCACGGAGCACCGCCAGGGACAGGGTGGAGCAACAGTTTGACAACCCTCGGAGTATGTGGCAGGGACTAAACACGATCACAGACTTTAGAGGGAAAACCAGCACACCGCAGACCACGGCCTCTCTGTGTGAGGATCTAAACGTATTCTACGCTAGATTCGACGCAGCCAACACCATGAGACCGGACAGTGTGCGCACCGCGGATGACGTCAGTGCGCACACTGTGTCTGAGGAGGATGTGCGGAGGTGCTTCAGGAAGGTGAACGCACGCAAAGCTACTGGTCCGGACGGGATTCCCGGCCGCGTCCTCAGGTCATGCGCGGCTCAGCTGGCTGGAGTGTTCACGCACATCTTCAACCTTTCCCTCTCTCTGTCTGTAGTCCCAGCCTGCTTCAAAATGGCCACCATCGTCCCTGTACCCAAATCCTCCACCATCTCCTCATTGAACGACTGGCGACCTGTAGTCCTGACCCCCATCGTAAGCAAATGCTTCGAGAAGCTGGTCAGAGACTTCATCTGCTCTGCACTACCCGACTCACTGGACCCTCTACAGTTTGCATACCGCCACAACAGGTCCACTGATGATGCCATAGCCCTGACACTACACACTGCCCTGTCACACCTGGAGAAGAGAGACACGTATGTGAGGATGCTGTTTGTAGATTACAGCTCAGCATTCAATACCATCGTTCCCTCGAAGCTGGACAGGAAACTGCAGGATCTAGGACTGAGCAGCTCCCTCTGCAGCTGGATCCTTAGCTTCCTGTCTGACAGACGCCAGGTGGTCAGACTGGGCAGCATCACCTCATCCCCCATCACACTGAACACTGGTGCTCCACAGGGGTGTGTACTGAGCCCTCTCCTGTACTCACTCTACACCTACGACTGCACGGCCACTAGCAACTCCAACATCATTGTGAAGTTTGCGGACGACACTACAGTGGTGGGTCTTATCACCAACGGTGATGAGACGGCTTACAGGGAGGAGGTCAGCGCCCTGACCCACTGGTGTCAAGACAACCATCTCACCCTCAACGTCGCAAAGACAAAGGAGTTGATAGTGGACTTCCGGAGGTGCAGAGAAGTACACACCCCCATCACCATCAACGGCGCTGCTGTGGAGAGAGTGAGCAGCTTCCGGTTCCTTGGCGTACATCTGTCTGAGGATCTTACGTGGTCAGTACACACAAACAAAACAGTGAAGAAGGCGCAGCAGCGCCTCTTCTTTCTCAGGAGACTGAAAAGATTCGGCATGAGCCCCCGCATCCTCAGGACCTTCTATCACTGTGCCATTGAGAGCATCCTCACTGGATGCATCACCACCTGGTACGGCAACAGCACCGCCTACAACTGCAAAGCTCTCCAGCGAGTAGTGCGGTGCTCTGAACGGATAATTGGAGGTGAGCTTCCCTCCCTCCAAGACATCTACAGGAAGCGCTGCCTGAGGAAAGCGGGGAGGATCATCAAGGACTCCAGTCACCCCAGCCATAAACTGTTCAGACTGCTTCCATCAGGAAGGAGGTTCTGCAGCATCCGGTCCCGAACCAGCAGACTGAGAGACAGCTTCTTCCACCAGGCCATCAGACTGCTGAACACGTCATAGACACCTCAGCTTCACTACTGGAACTTCAACATTATGCACTCCATACTGTACAGTAACGCCACTGTTTTGCACATGTCTCACTCTGTATATTTTATATATTTTATTTATTGTTTACTCTATTTAATTTGTAAAATATGTGTACACACACACACACACACACACACGTAGAAAAATATTTAGTATACACATCCAGAAATGCATATACTATTATATATTGTACATATATTTATTAGTTTCAGATGTAGCCATTCTTGTATTTTGCTTGTTTACGTTATTATTTTGCACAACTCTGCTGCTTGTGAAGCTCGCACACAAGAATTTCACTCACATGTGCTGTACCAATGTACCTGCACATGTGATGTGACAATAAAAGTGATTTGATTTAATATAGCATGTTCTGACTGAGAGATTTCTGAAGTATTCAAACGTACAGCTCTGCTGTCACGTCCAACATAAATGAGGACAGAAAACTAAACAGCAGTGACGTTTGTAGGGTTACTGAAGTTGGGCTAGCTGGTATATAATGATGTGCTACGTGATCGCTAGCGACACAGCTATGTTAGCATAACATTAGCACAGTGAAGCTGGAGGATGAACGCCAACTTTTTTCTACTCGATAAAAGTTAACGTGAGGGTTCCCGATGGTTAGAGACAAATGCAGTCGCATGGCAGGATGCTGTAAACGGACCAAACTTCAGCCAGGGGCCCGTTCTTCGTACCTCGCTAAGTAGGTTAGCCGGATTAGATTGTTGACGATTTCGCGTGATCCTGGATCAGTCGGTTCCCCGAAGCTCATCCGGGACTTGCTGTCATAGCAACAGAGCCGTAAGCGTAAACCTGCTCGGGAGCAGGCTTACTTTATGTAAACAGGATTAGATCGCGGCCACGCAGGTATGTCCGCTTCATTTATACGAAAGCAACAGCGATAAATAAATAACATCAATGTAACTGAAGATAATGCAGCACTTGATCCTTTTATTGATGTCACACAGATACATACAGGTCATTTCCTAAAAAAGGGAAATGTACTATTAACATTCTATTACATGTATGTGATTATTACAGATGTAATTCATATTTCAGAGTAGTAATTGTAAATTACTTCGTGTAATCAAGATGAGAGACCACGGCTATAAAAGTGAAGGTGGATTTGGGAAGTCTGTCGCAGCCATGTCCTGTCCGTATACGCGAGCCACCCATTGCGGAAGGTGCGAGATTGATAAGGAGAGTCCTCAGAATTCAGCGTATATTGCGGGACAGACAGGATCCTTTAGCTCAGCGCGACAGTGTGCTCATAGAGAGATATCGATTTTCCCGTGAGGGTATTATTTACTTAACCAACTTGTTGACGAGGGGGTGCAGGACCACCACCTGTCTTTTTTTGCTCTGCCCTTTTCTTGGTTGCTGTTACAAACAAACAGATTATTTCAGGGTCTCTTTCCAAGAGACTAAAAGCAATATAAGTGATAAATATTACCATTCTGTAGAATATTCTTATATTTCACTTTTACTTGTTCCCATGTTCTAGTGGGTCCTGTTGTGGCTCTAATGTGAAAGAGGATATAATATAACAATATAATATAATGTAATATAATATTGGATAATATAGTGTAATATAATAAATCTACCCTACCGCCTACTGGTGTTGGCCAGAGGGGCCGATGGCGCAATATGGCAGCCTCGCTTCTGTCAGTCTGCCCCAGGGCAGCTGTGGCTACACCTGTAGCTGCCTCCACCAGTGTGTGAATGTGAGAGTGAATGAATAGTGGCATTGTACAGCGCTTTGGGTGCCTTGAAAAGCGCTATATAAATCCACTCCATTATTATTGTTATTATTAAATTACTTACGAGTTTAATTTGTCAGCAACTTTCTGCCAGCCCTCTCTCCTTGCTTTTGCAGCCTTTGCAGTGTTCCCTTGCGTTCTGATTAAACTCTGAAACTCCTGAAATCCCTCACTCAGGAGTTCTTGCTCTGCTGCCGAAAAATACCGAGCCGAGCGCGCTCCTTCGACATTTTCGCCGACCAATCAGAGGGTTGCCGATCAATGTTTCTACTATCGATGCGTAGCCCCTTTTATGACACCCAGTGATGTCACATTACTGCGTCCAGCTGTACTAATCGTCAACAGCAGGTGTGTTCGGGGAACCGGATTAGCGAGCTCACGGTTAGCGCGATGATTTGATCTTGGATGTGTCATTTGATCTTGGATGTAGTAAGCGACGTACGAAGAACGGGCCCCAGGAGAACAACTGAGATAATCCATCCACAATACGAGGTTAGTCATTCATATACTGCTGCATGGGAATAAAGCAGTTGTTAGGGAATTCAGCATTAATGAATCAATGGTAGGGAAGTGGAGGAAGCGCAGTTTTTGGCTTTCCCCATATTCCAAAAGTGCTTCGTCTCTTTGCCATTACTGTTGCCAGGCATAATTTACAGATGATGTTGTTTGCAGTCGCTGCAATGCTTTCGACCAAAACAGGCGCAGCTCGATGACACCATCAGCATGCGCTATCATGGTAGTGCGGTATAGTAAAAATCTCTACCATTGGCCAAATTTATATCGTTTCCACCGTATACCATTTATACCGCCCACCCCTCTACGTGTTTGAGAATTATACCACGGAGTAGAGCAGGGCGACATGACCAAAAATATTTATCACGATATACATTTGAAAATTTGCGATAACGATATAACTGACGATATAATTGACACGAGACAAAATGCTTTACAACTCCACAACTTTATTAGTGCAAAAACCCATCAATGTATTTTCACTTCAACAAGCAGCTGTTTTATCTGCATTAAAGTTATATAAAATGTAACAGTGCAAACTCCTCGCTGACAGTTTAACTAAAAGGCATTTCCAGTGGAAACTGGCCGACACATCCTCAGCATAACCATGTATAACATCCACAAAACTTAAAAAGAGGTTAAACACACACAATATGGTAACATTATGTTGAAGCACAGTACGTATCACTCCGCGAGGCTCCGCCTACGATAGCCGTAATGCTCCCACAATCCATCAAGCGCTGCGGCTTCGTAGCTTAGCAAAGTCGTACTGAAACATCTGACAGATTTTTGAGCGCCGTGCACATAAAATCGTTTCGAGGTCAGTAAACACAACCAGAGTTCATACATAAGGCACACGGGATTATAAGGGGCTCTGTCGACTTTCAGAAAAATCAAAGGATGATTTTAAGTGCGCCGTATTTTCCAAACAACACGGTAATAACGGCGGCCCGCTAGCATGCGCTACCAAAAATAGTGCTTTGTTGTGTATCTGACGGACGAAAGCCAAACCAGTTCCACACCAGTGAAGCTGCAGCGTTTTTACAAACCAGTTCTGGTTCATCGTTTCATTCAATGATCGGCTTTCGCTCTTCTCGTTCTGCGTCGCCTCCATGTGCGTATGAAAACAAAGGCACTGCGCATTTTACCCATATTCTATCGCCATGTTTCATTTTCCTATCGTTGCCCAACATTACACCGGTGTTACTGTGAACGGTATGATATGGCCCAGCCCTACCACGGAGTCAGGTACTTCTGATTAGAGGCCTTAGTTTTCACAGGAGCTACAGTATCCAGAGTTGTACGTAGTGAGGAGGTGAAATTATTAACAAGATGATCGACCTCTGTTGGAGCAGCGTTCAGGTAGCTGCTCTGTGTTGGTACAGGGCACTGAAGATGATAACAGTGGGTGGATTATATTCTTAAACTGAGTTACAGTCTGACAGTTATAATTCTGCTCTCAGACATCTGTACAGGTGTGAGCGTACCTGGGGTCCATGCCCTGCATCAGGATCTCATCCTGTTTACACTCCACCATGTCGTTGGTGAACATGGCGTGGAAGTACGGGATGGAGGCCGCCAACACGATCCGGTGAGCGCTGAACTTGTGATCCCCGACCTGAGGACAGACACACTGATTAACACACTCACCTGTTACTCACCTGTCGCTATGACGATAATAGAAAACTGAAAACAGCTACATCTGAGGGATGTGCCCTTAAACACTCACAGAACCACTCCTCGCTAGTCAGCCAATAAGACTTTGGCTTCACAGCAAGCCCCACCCCCCACTTATCAGGTAAAACAACAAGGTGATTGCGTTCCTTCACCCTCTGAAACACACGCGTTTCAACAGGAAGTAGATTTCAGGGTTCAGCATAACTCTGTCAGCTGACGCCATCGATGATGTTTCCACTAGCTTCAGCGTAACGCGCAGCCAATCAGATTCCTTCATCCAACCAGCCAAGTCTGCCTGCATCATTGAATCAGTCTGACTTCCTTTTAAACTTCTGCAGGTCACCTGAGAGTGGACAGGTGAGAACGTGCTGCTTTACTTGCAGGACACCATTTGTCCTGGGAGACTCAGCACCTTGCCTACTGAGCCGTTAAGAGGATCAATGCTGAGCTGCAGGCACAGGACGCAGCGCAGGTGAAAACGTTTCTCGGTTGCACCTGAACACCTCAGAAGCACACCTGGATCATGTGATGCTGACAATGAGCACCCCGCTCCATTACCTGCTACCATAGAACCAGGCCCTGATGGGGAGGGGTGGAGCCACTGAGAGCTTCTTCCTGCTGTAGGGGTTAGGGTTAAGGTCCCGCCCCTCCCTCACCTGGCGGACATGTTTGGAACAAAGAGAAATCACGTATCTGCTCACCTGCTTACGCCACAACGCTGCTAAAAGGCTCCGCCCCTTCTGTGCTGCCTGAGCTCAACTGCGTACGTCACACAACTTCTACCTTCCTCCAGGTGGATTACACACCTGACCTCCAGCCCTGGTGTTAAGAACTGACCGCTCTGACCGGAAGCCGCTTCGCCGCCTTGCCCCTGGGGCTCCCAGGCAGTTCATAGCTCAGCCCATGACGTCACTATCTGATAATCCGCGTTAGCTTGTTAGCATGCCTTAGCTCACTCTGTTAGCTTGGAGGCTAATGTCAGCCTCGCACGCCGCCTCGCTCACCTTGAGCGTGACGTCACAGAGTTTCCCCTGACGTCGGATCTCCTCCATGACGACATAACCTCGTGCCGGCAGGTCGTGCACTGAGAAGTGGACCAAATCCTCGAGCTCTTCGCACAGGACGTCGCCCATCGTCAGCGGGAGCGCGCGGACTGGACCCTGCGAGCCGCCGTACCCAGCGTCAAAGCTGCTTTCGCAATAAGAGGGATCACTTCCGCTGAGATGAGACTTCAAAATAAACGCTTCTAAAGCCTTTCATTTGTGGTTATTGATGAGTGATTACTCATTTATTTGGCCTTAATGTTTGTTTTTGTCAGGATTTAATGAATGTATCAGGTGTTGGCCCTGAGGAGCATCAGCTCAGCTCACGTGACTACAGTGACATCAGAGATGATGTCATGAATGACTTTATGATTGGTGACATGCAGCTGTGAATGGGAGCACAACATCGTAATTATTTAGTGAAAGCTGATTGGCTGAGAGATAAACAGCCTGAACACATCAGAGAGTAAACTAACAAACCGATCTTGAGCCTGCAGTTCCTCCAGCATTCAGCAGAGGGAGCACTGAGTCAGTCCTCATAGACTCCTGTGTTAAAATTCAAATGTTTTGGCCTTTGTAGATAATTTCCCCTTCATAACAACTGCACAATGACTGGATTCAGCAGAAGGGAGGACACATTTTTAACTCACCTCTTTGCATTGATAGGTGCATGGCCTGACAGGTGGATGGTGACAAAACTCACTATAGCTGCTACGTGTCTGCTAGACTTCACCTCAGCTAACTGGAAACTCTGAGCTAGACCTCTGAACTGTGTTTAATGAGATTATCTGACCAATAAGATTGCTGCTGTGACCATCTAAGGATTCTGATTGGATGTTACTGATAAGGTGTATGTGTATGCTAAGCTAGCTAGCAGACAACTGGCTGACAACTCCACCCAGTCCTCCAAATATGGTCACCACAGGAAACAAACATGGCAGCAGGTAATGTTACAGTCTTTTATACAGTCTGGCCTCAGTGATGTCACCCGATTATGGGTGCTTCCAAGGTCGCCAATTTGGCTGAAAAAACTTGAAGGTGGCGAGGAGGGGCGGGCCTGATTGTGAACCCACATGCTCACTGGCTAACGCCCTGTGACTGCCACCTGTCGAGGGTTTGGAGTGAGTGGGTTCCTGGCCATTACCCAATGAGTATGCAGCTTCACCACTTTGAAATACAGGCTGTGTCCCAATTCAGGGTCTGCAGCCTTAAAGTACGCAGCCTCAACGATCCTCAAGGGCCGCGTACTTAAAGACCGCCAAGGCCGGAACTGCAAGGCTTGTGAGATGGGACGGTCTAGCCTCCGTTGCGCTGCCCAGGTTGCCTAGCAACCATGATACTAACAGCTGGAAACGTGTCATACAGCTGTGTTTGACAGAAATGAAGGAGAAAATCTTTTGTTCATTTGTTTGTTTCTACATGAGCTTTGATCATTCTCTGTAAGATTAAGCTCAGCTATTGAACGGCGTATATTTTAAAATAAAGGCTTTAAAACCAAGTTAGTACAAACGTCACTGATGTCACATGACTTTGCCGACATGTGGCCAACAGTAATGTTTAATGTTCTTCGTTATTAAACATTTGCACATAAATAAGCGACATAATATTCAGTACTTACTTAAAGTTTACTCTTCGGCCGCCCCTCATCCGCCGTTTTTTTTTCGGCAAAATTATCCACACCCACCGCCGCGCTATGCATTCTGGGATATGTTGGGCCACGAAGTCTACACCGCCACATCCTTAAAATTCAGGGAAATGAAGGACGCACTTCAGGGCTGCATTTCGAGCAGCCTTTGAATTGGGACAGCCTTCGTCGCGTCGCTGTGACGTAATCGGCCTTAAAATGCGCCTTTAAGGCTGCAGACCCTGAATTGGGATACAGCCACAGTGTTACGTAAAACTGAGCCCACAACCTCAGCAGGATGTTTTTACATAGGTCAAAGGTCAGAAAGCTGCCTTACCAAAGCTACTGCCCCCTGGTGGCCTTCAGACAGAATGCAGGCTTTGTCCGTGCCCATGCTTCTTCCTCCAGAGTGATGAAGGTGAGCTCAGGTCTTTCCTGAACGTTCAGCAGACAGCTGATTACTTCCTGTACTCAAAGACCTCGTCTGCTTTCTATTATCTTTTATTATCAAACAGATTTTTGCACTCAACTGCCGACCAATCAGAGAGCAGCTTCACACAAACAAAACAGCAGAAAAAAAAAAAAAAGAGTTTTATTCACAAGTTTCGGTGTTTGACCTTCAAACCCCGAAGAGCACCTGAACGCAGCACCGCCTCTGAGGCTCAAAGTTGCTCAGAGACTGGGATCATGTGACTCCTCGGGACAAGCGGGAGACGGCCTGAGAGTGGATGATGCTGTGGTGCGTTCAGGTTTAGTCAGTTTGTTAGACTCCAGGTGTTTCTCTTGTGAGGCTGTGAACAAAAGGCTGAACATCTGGAAGAACACAGGTGACGTCACATCTGGTCCACAGTTGCTTCATGTTTCAGCTCCGGCCGGCTCACCATTGTACAGAAGGTCCCTGAAGGCACCGCGGCCGTGTAACTGGGTCAGAACCCAGACAGGAAGTTACTGTTCAACTTACTGATCTGTGGGTCCTGGTTCCTGGACGTCAGGTCCAGTTTTTCCTTCCTGCTGGTGATTGTTTTTGTGTGTTTCAAACCAAATCTTTACGCCTCACTCTCAGGGTGTCGGTGCCGCGGCCCTGCCCAGTGTTCTAAGGAGAAGGGGCGTGGCAGTTAGTAGAACGCGATCGACAACGTTTCTAATCGCGCCAATCCAAAATCCGTTTTTAAAAAAAAAAAATTCAGTAAATGAAACTCGTCAATACACAGTTTGTCCAGCAGGGCGGCTCCACTGGCACCATCTACAGTGGGTGGAGTCGAGCGTGACATCACTCAATGAAACTGCTGACAAACTGATATCAGACCATGTAAATCAGTTGAGCTCTTAACGTTAGCACGGAGCTCATGGTACATTTTTAACTGACGCCCTCTGTGTCCCGTTTCTGTTACCATGGAAACGAAGGACATCGTGTTAGGAAAGCAGTGGCTGTAAGAAACGGCGAGGCGGCGAGCAGCTGAAACATGAGAAGCAGCTGCTTCGTCCTTTGACCCTGCACAGAAACACTGGAGCAGAGGACGCGGAGACGTTTCCCTGGAGACAAACACCGATGAAAAACAGACAAGTTAGAAAGAGCCCGCTATGCTACGCTCCCCGACGAGCGTGCTCTACGCCGACAGGTCCCCGTTGTCGAAGCGTTCCTGGTCGTAAACCTCAGCGACCACCTTCCTGCCGCCGAACCAGCGGTGGTTCAGCGCCTGGATGGCTCTGTTCATCTCGGCAGCTTCTGAGAACTCCACAAAGATCTTGACGATGACTTCGGCGTCGTCCTCCTCTCCCTGACGCTCCTGATAGATAATGACTCGCTTCACCTGGCCGAACTTCCCGCACTCCTCGGTGACCTCGCCCTCCAGGTCGTCGTCGATGTCATCGGGCCCGACCATGTTCCTCAAAACCATGACGGTGGACTGAAAGGAGATACGACAGGTCACGACCACCAGAACCAACGATTCGCCATTAGGGGTGGGCGGGACTGAAGCGTACCTCCTGCTTGCGCAGCAGCTTCCTCATCACCATGTGTCGGGCGCTGCTGCCGCTGATGCTCATGTGCTCCTGGTCGCTCAGCGGCTCCATGGCGCCGTCCTGCTGCACCTCCTGCTGACGCTCCTCCTCCTCTTTCTTCTTTGGATCAGCACCAAAGGAAACCGTCTGTGTTGGGGGCGTGGCCAGCACAGGGTTCACCAAGCCCACCTGAGGCACACCAGGTCTCACTGGGGTCACACCTGAAACAGGAAGCAGGAAGTGTTACCTGTTGGAGCACCTTTTATTGGTTAGCATCTTTGGATGAGCCTGGCTTCAAAATAAAGAGAGGTGAGACGTGTGGGCGGAGAAGACTGCCCCAAACTCAAGATGTGATGTCATGTGGGTGGAGCCTGTGTGTGTGTGTTGACAGGGCTCAGGTGTTCCTACCTGTGATGACACCTGGAGCCTGGTGGGCCATGACAGCCTGAGGGAGGCCTCCGAGCTGCTGGGACAGGAGCGCCGGTCCGGCCAGCGCTCCGAGCACCGATGCTCCCACCGCCTCCTGAACGCACCACAGAACATAATCAGTACAGCTGTCTCAAACACTACAATCCTGTACTACAGGAAACACTACATACCACTGCTTCTGTGCACATACAGGCAGAAAAACTACCGCACTGCATCTACTACACTTCTTAGAGCATGTTCCTGTGCCTTGTCTCTGGGGGGGCGGAGCTCCCTGAGTTACCTGAGCTGTGATCTTTGCGGTGGCGACGGCAGCAGCCATGGCGGCGGCAGTGGGCAGTCCACCAGACGTTGTTGGTGTGAGAAGGGGCATGGGTGGCGTCACGGCTTTTCCCACGCGCAGGTACTGACCACCCAGGTCGAACAGGTTCATGGAGGCGACGGCGTCCTGGGCCGACTGAGCCTTCTCATACTCTGCACGCAGGAAATGAGCAGACCGCCGTCAGAAGTCCCGCCTACATCACACAGAGCCCCACCCTGAACAGAGCTGTCTGTCAGCTGACAGGGAGCCCAGGTGTTCAGGTGTCACACCTGGGCTCCCCGTCAGCTGACAGGGCTAACTGAGCCTAACAAACCCTTAAAATGAAGTCGACCCGTCAGGCTGAGTTGCTATGGAAACAGATTGGTGAATCCAAACATGAGAACCGCAAGGGGGTGGGTCACTGACCCTGGGTGCACCTGAGAGGGTCCACACCCCTCTGCGTCTTCCCTGTTAAAGCTTTCACGCCGCGGCGGAGCCGATCGGCCGCTCACCGATGAAGCCGTAGCCTTTGTGCCGGCCCGTGGTCGGCTCGCGGGCCAGCATGCACGACTTGATCTTTCCAAAGGCCTCGAACACACTCTTGATGTCATCGTCGGAGAGGTCGGGGTGCACTGACGCCACGTAGATCCTGTTGAAGGCACGCGCTTCCTCCGCCAGCTGGTCGATGATTGGCTGAGCCTGGCCGATGTTGCTGGGCCTCCCGACCTGCGAGACAGCGAGAAGGGAAACTCAAAACCCGGCTCAGAGTCAGAGGAGGCGGGGCTTCATCATCAGCTGGACTCACCTTGATGTTCCGTCCTCCGAGGACAACTGAGTTCATCTGCTCCAGTGCAAGCTGCGCTGCTTCAGGCATCTCGTATTCCACGAAGGCGAAGCCCTGCAGGTGCCATGGCAACGGTTAGACCCGCCCACCTCAGAGTGTGGTGTGTGTGTTTTATATGAGTGTGTGTGTATGTGTGACCTTGTGCTTCATGGTCACAGAGTCCCAGGACATGTCGATGCTTTTGATTGGTCCAAAGGGGGCGAAGGCCTGCCTGATGGTGTCCTCTCCGAGTTCGTAGTAAATGGATCCAACGTACACGCGACACATGATGGCGAGCGCTCTCTGCCGCTGAGCCGCCACCTGAACAGACACACAGAAAGCAGAGAAGAAGAATCAGCCAGCAGCTCGCCGCTCAGCAAGGAGGCGCTGCACGCTGTTACTCACCGATTGCAGAGGAGACAGAGCGTCGCCCAAACCCATCGTCAGAGACGCCATCTGAGACACACATGAGAGAAAAGGTTCAGTGTGACGAAGCACAGGGGCGGAGCCAAGTCTGCACCCACTGCAGATGAAAAACACGAGTCAGCAGAAGTGTTCGTCAGAGCGGTGAGGCCAAGGGAGGTGAGAACCGGGGGCGGCCGTGGGCGGGGCTCAGTTTTGACCCATCGCAGCAGCCCATCGTTCTGTAACCACGTCACCAGACTTGTCGCGCTGACTTAAACGTCACAGACGCGCTGATGACGTGACGTTTGAGCGACGCGTGAAACCAATGGAGAGAAAGCGCGTGTTTGCTGACTCAGTGCAACACAACTGTCAGATTACACGTTTAACCTCCTCGGACCTGCGTCCACATGTGACGTCACATTTTGGGTTATTTAGACCAAAATACTCAACTTTGCTCTACATGGGCCTGATTTCCACCTACGAGGACGTTATGCTGCTACTGTTCTATCGACATTTTAAATGAAGATCCTCATATGTGGCTCTGATTTTTCTTAAAAACCAAAATAAGGTTAAAAAAAAAAATCTGGTAATTTGGGCCCCAATCAGCCCGAATATCAAAGAGAAATTAAAAATGCTGCCGTGGAAGAGTTCAGGTCTCAGGAGGTTAAATAAAGTTTAAATCAAGGTTTCATTTGCATCACGTTCCTCGCGTGTGTTTGATCTTTGTGAGTCTTTTTTTGCCTTTCTGTGAAAGTTTTGTATCAATAAAATATTTTCTGACACCATGACGGCTCCATGATGTGGTGAATCCAAAACTAATAATCAATATCAGACTCTCCTCAGTGGCTGCCCGATTAATGCTTCAGCTCACCTGGGTGAGCGGGTCTGACTCCCACCGTGTGACTGCTGTTACCTATGCTGATCCCTCTGACGCCCCGCCCCCTGAGTACACTTGTGAGGATACCTGCAGGTTGGTGATCTGCTGCTGCTGAGCCAGAGTCTGCTTGACGAGGACGCTCTTGATGCTCTGCTCCATTGCGTACTTCTTCGCCTGCACACAAACAGCCAATCACAGCTCGCCAGTCACAACAGCACGTGTGTGTGTGTGTGTGTGTGTGTGTGTGTGTGTGTGTGTGTGTGTGTGTGTGTTTGTTTATAGACCTTCTGCAGCGCCTCCGCCTGGTTGGGGGTGAGCGGTGGCAGCCCCAGCTTGGTGGTGGTGCTCTGTCCATTCTCCATGATGAGAGCCGGCCCTCCCTGTCAGAGATCAATACTGACTGATTAGCGATCAATCGCACAGATGATCAATCACAGCTGTTCTCTTCACGCTGTCAGAGGCTGCACCCATCCTAAACTTCACCCATACCCATCAGTCTGTGACATCACCTCAGACACAGCTGATGCCCCGCCTCCACTCACAGAGCTAAACAAACCTCCACTTAACGACTCTTCTTCTGCGTGGGTTTTTATTGTTTCCTTCATGCTGAACACAAACTTTATCATCATCGGTACGAGTGCAGCCACACAGGTGAGACCTTCACCTGCGCAGGTGAGGTCAGGCTGAACAGCCACAGAGACTCACACTCAGCTCCAACCACACCAGCAACCTGATTGACTGATGATCATGTTCTATTCAGAGTGCTGTAACAGGTGACCTGGATCAGCGTAGTGTACATCAAACAGTAGCAGTGGAAACAGAGGAGGAGGTCGTCGAGGCAACGGTGTACCTGCTGCTCGGTCTGTGGCGTTCTGTCAAATTCGGGGACCGCGGTGTAGGTTCGTGTGCCGCATTTTCCTCGTTTGTGGTTTTGATTTTTTTAGGACACTCAGTTCACCTGATCTCAGGTGAGCAGGTACGAACAGGTCTGCTACTCCAGGATCATCAGCATCTTTAGAATAACACACCTGTATCTTCATGTGTTCATTTCTAATGTGGAACTTCACCTGCGTACAGGTGATGATCAGTTCCCACAGTGATACACTCAGGTGAGAAGTGAACCACCTTCTCAGTACAGGTGAGCGAAACTACCACCGTGGACGGTAAGTTGGCACTTTAACCCTCCTAGGTTGTTAGCTTAGCATCAGCAGCTAGCAGAACCGTCCAGAACTTCCGTGCTAACAGTTAGCCTAGCTGAGCCGCGCGCACACCGTTGATCACAGAGAACCGATCAGCGGCTGATCGATTAATCGACCTCTGCGGTCGGTTCCGGTCAGTCTGTGGTGTCGAACCGATTGTGTTACGGAGCACGCGCCGAGGGTCCCTGCTGTTAGCATTAGCTTAGCTTCGTGTTTCCATCCAGGCACATTTCGGATCGTACCGCAGAAACGGCCGCCGCCATACAGCTGCTCCCGCGCTGCTCTCCCCGCTCTCCGCTCGCTTCGGTTCGGATGGTTCTGCGCTCGGAGTCCCCGCAGTCCGCACCGCGGCTCCGGCTGACGTCACTTCCTCTGACAGAAGAGTGTTTGAACAAACGACAACTTCAGGAGCTGAAGCCGGAAGCAGGACCAGTTTTTTCTCAGAACTTTATGGAGGAGACAAAATTATATTACAATGGAACGGCGTGTCAAATTAAACAACTAAGATACATATCAACATTAAAAGGAGAGAGAAGAAAAGGAAATAAAAAATAAATTAAAGAAAAAAAGAAAAGGAAAAAAGCGAGAGATACAGTGACACTGAATAATTAAACAAGGACATTAAATATAGTACAAACATTTACAGTTTTTAAAGCTTTTTTTGTTGTGAGAGGAGCAAATTGTATTCACATAGAGTTCAATTTCTTTCCTAAAAGTGAGAAAGTGAGGTTCCTTGCTTGAAAACTTACATTTATGGATATGGCATTTGGCGAGGATTAAAATCAGATTAATAAGGTAAAAAGCATTCGAGTCTTTCCTGCTAAAGTCAGTGTAACCAAATAACACATTTTGGTAAAAAAGCACAAAATTTGATAAGATGTTCTTAGAGATGAAAACAGCAATATCTTTCCACAAAATCTGCGTAGAGGTACGAGACCAGAGTAGATGTGAGCAGGTCTCTGGGGCGATCTTACAGAAGGAGCAAAGAGTATCTATATCCCTCTTATATTTTGAAGGAAGCATTTAACAGGGTAAAATCTATGAATTAGCTTAAATAAAATTTCCTTCCCTTTGTTAGTAAGGAGGAATTTTTGTGGCAAACACCAAACTTTTTTTCCCAGTCAATGTCCTTGACAAAATTAGACCAGAAAGAAATGGAAGGAGGAATGGAGACAAGTGGCTCTTGAAAAAGAGACCTAATCTTGGCATTCACACCTTTACAAGAGGAGAAACAAATCTGACCTAAAGGAGTCTCTCAGGACAGAGCGGGACAAGAACAGGAGTGGGGAGGCAGTGGTATTTCTAAACAACATGGACAGAGCAGACGGTATGGCATCAAAACCAATACAAAACTCCCTTGGGGATACTGGGATGTTATATCCGGATAGGAACTCTGAGTAATTGTATAATAAGCCTGCGTTATTGAATAGTTGACTTAGCAGAAGAATACCATTATTAAACCAGTTTTCAAAGAACAGCGACTTGTAAAGAGTGTTAGTTGTTCCAAATATAAAACCTTTGTGGAGAAAAGTTGTGTTTATAGATTAAGGACTATGCCAAAAGAGCTTGTTGATGAACGTTTGAGAGTTTCATTGGGATTTTCTGAATATTGTAGTTACAGAGAAGAATAAAGTCCAAGCTACCCAAATGTGAAAAGATATGATGAGAAATTAAGTTCCAGATGGAGTTTGGGTTTTTGAGATGTTTTTTAATCCAATTTATTTTGAAAGTGTAATTTAGGGAGCTGAAAGACCAACATCTAACTACAGAAGAGTGCCAGAGATGGATGACGGGTGATGATGATGGCGGAATACAAGAACACAACAATAAAAATAATAAAATTAAAATATTAGAAGTCCAAAATGTAATGTATTTTAATTTCCTTTGTGTTTTCAAGGTCTTTAACTGTGGCACTGTGTTTGTTGCAGAAGTGTTTAATATAGGCTTTGCAGTCTGTCCATCATTTTGTATGAATAGGAATTTTCCCCAAGAGCAGCAGAGGTCGGAGGAAGTAGGTAGTGAATTAAATCTTTCCCTTCAAAACAGACTTTAAGTTCGAGTTTTTGGTTTATTGGTCTGTCTGTAATAATAAACATCATTCTGAAAGAGTCTGGCATTTATACACATGGATACAACAGGTGACAAACAGCTTCAGTGTGGAAGTGACACAAACAACAAGAATAGTTCTCAAGCTTAAACCTCTCCAGTGTCCGTATGATGAAGTACTTTAAATGAAGCTCCACTAACTTTGTTGCTTAAGCAGAATTTCCCTCCATGAATTTGGCTCCATTTAAATTCTCCACATAAAGAAGTCCAACAGGATTGTGTAGGTTTGTTTATCTCTACACCACTCTCTCAAAGGTTTGTACATGTGAGTTGGTGCACTAAGTGTAATTCCCACATTGCCACATGGATAGACGGATCTAAAAATAGCCAGCTGGAATGTTAATGGACTGAATAATGTAATTAAGAAAAAGACCGTTTTAACATCACCCTAACCCTGGAACGGGCAAAAGTGCAGGGCTGTCGGTTCTGAGTCATAAAACTTTGTCTTAACTTCACTGAGGCAAAAGTAGATAAGGAGGGTAGATATAAACTAGTACGTGGACAATTATTAGATACACCAGTAATTTTATGTAATATTTATGCTCCCAATTCAGACACGCCTACGCTTTTCATCATTTATCACAGCTTCTTTTGGAATCGCACGGTGCACAAACAATAGTAGGCGCAGACTTCAACCAAATACTAGACTGAGACCAGGATTTCTCAAAAGTGGTAGGTGGCGTTTGAATGTGTCCTTACTGTTATTACTAAAATGATCAGGGATGACATCTAATTTTTAAGGAGACAAGAGGTTGAGAGGACACTACATTGGCTATGAAAGCGTATTTGAGAGGGAGGATCAGTTCCTTTGCTTCCTTTAAGAAGAAGACAGGCAATGAAAATATCACCACACTGGAGTCTGAGCCAAAAACCCTCGGGCACAAGGATAGGGCTATGCTAAATAAAACCAGTACTGCTAAACAGAAGTTGGACACACTGTGTAATAAAAAGGCAGGATGCGCTGTGCTTCGTACAAACCAGCCATCCTTTAAATGTCGCGTTTCTTTGGAAACATTTAGCTCTACCATCAAAGCTTTGATCACATTGTTACTTTGTTAAAGACGTCCTGTCCGCACCACCTCATACTCAGCATCACCAACTCGCCGTTTGACCATGAAGGCTCTTTTCCACTCGGCGAGTAACTTTGAGCCTGAAGTGTGTAGCGTTGCTCTCAGGTCCAGGACATACCAAGCCTCGCGTTTAGAGGGGCTTGGACCCTCCTCTCAGTTAGTGAAACGGTGCGCAGCAGCACTGCTTCCAGACATCGCGCTGCATAATCCACCAGATTACCAGCCAGGCCTACATGAAGACTGTACTCTCATATTCTTACAGCACGTCCCACCAGGGGGAGAACACTGCTCCCATCCTCACCTGGTTCCTCTGTGCACACACAGTTCAGTCTCGTTTACCTCCTCTGTGTGTGTTTACAGGAAGTGTGTGTGTTATTGATCACACGGAGCGGCGATTGGTGATCGATCAGTTTCTCTGACTTTATTTAAACATGTCAAACACATTTACACATTTATTCCATTATGAAACAGCATGCTAGCAACAACTAATCAATATCTCATCTCTGAGCAGCCTCCAGCAGCACGTTACCATGGTGATGATGAGTGATTTCATGGATGGAGCAGAACGCCGTCGATAGTCTCGGATCAATAAATACGCGATGTTCTACACAGGAAACGTTCTTTAGGTCTTCAGGTTCCACCCTGGCCCTGCTGAAGTTCATCAGGAGGCCTCAGAAGGCTCTCCGGCAGGAGGACAGAACCCGGAGGAACTTCTAGAAGGGCATTCCTCCGGAGATCTGCCGGGCCACCTGCTCGTCCGGGGTCTCCTCCCGCTCCGGCCTCCTCTCCTGGTTCCAGTCCTTCAGACCCTCGGGCAGCGTCGTGTCTTCGTCCTCGCCGCCGGTTCCTTCCACGAACTCCTCATAAGTCGACTTCTCAGCGAAGGGCCGTTTGCCGAGCAGCTCCACCATGTCGTTCTTATCCAGAACCTCCTTCTCCAGTAGCCGCTGCGCCACCTGCCAACGTCACAGAGGACAGGTGAGCACAGAATGATCACGGGCAGAAGCACGCAGGACCCTGCTCCGCAGAACTGAACCAGAACCGCCCAGAGCCTCGTGACTCAGTGGCTTTCTGAGGCACGTAGAACACAGCTGAGCCTACCTTCTCCACCTCGGCCTTCTTGTCGTTGAGGAGTTGCTGTGTTCTCTGGTACGCTTCGCTGATCAGGGTTCTGACCTCGGTATCGATGAGGCGGGCCGTGGCCTCGCTGTACGGCTTCTCCAGAACCATCTCGCCCTGGCGCGGCAGGTCGAAGGACACCTGGCCCACCTTCGGGTTCATCCCAAACTGAACGATCTGCAGGAGAACACAAGGAGGAGGTCAGACCGAGCAGAACCCCCACAGGAACAACTTCATTTCCAAAACCTGCACTAACAAAAACACGACTGGAGCTCATCAAAGAGCCAAAGCTTCGAGGTTCACGTCTCCCCCCGAACTCGGCTTTAAAGGTTCTCGTTCGAACGTCATCCTGAGACTTACAGTGAAGGCTAACACCTGCAACACCTCTCAGGTATCACACCTGCCTCACACAGCCTGAGGCTGTTAAGCCTCTGGAAATAGGTTGATTCTGTTCATTTGAAGGTATCGTCTTCATCGGGTGACTCCTTCAGTCTCAGCTGACTGCAGGTTGCAGTCTTATTGGACATCTGCACAAAGACCGACACCTGACGACCAATGGGCTGTCAGGTCAGTTTATGATCATTAATATGCAAACTGTCACGACCACTCATCAACAGCCACTGATCAATGTCCATGAGTGGCGTCCACAGAGAGCCGGGGAATGGCTGCAATCACAGCATTGTAGCATGGTGACAGGTTAGGCCCCCTCACACGTCATGTAAATGCCCATTGTTCCATCAGTGGTGCTGCAGTCAGGCGTTGTGCAGATGTCCTGTTTATAAGGTTGAAACCTGCATTCAGCTGAGACTGACGGAGTCACCTGATGATGATGAAACGTCCAGATGATTGAGCTTCAAGACTCTGGCTTACGGCTAAACTGTGGATCCAAATGCTGGCGACTCTTTCTCAGGTGTTTCTAAAGTTAAACCTGAGAGGCTCATTCTGATTCATGCACTCGGCCCAAACTACACAGAGCTTTAAGACTTCTGGAGGCGCCGTGGATCAGAGCTGCCGTGGATCAGAGCTGCCGTGGATCAGAGCTGCCGTGGATCAGAGCTCTCTGCTGCTGTGCTTTTAACATGAAAGCCCCAAACAGAGAAGCCCCTCAAAATAAACAGCTGATGAAGAAGAACGGTACTAATCACTCCGATGATGGCGTCGGCGGTGTGCAAAGAGAAAACACCCGTATTGACGGCTCACCTGGGCGTAGGCGCTTTGCGTCACCTTTCGCAGGTCGTCCTGAGCGCCCGTGGTGATCCGGCCGAAGAAGATCTCCTCCGAGACTCGGCCCCCCAGAGTCATGCACATGCGGTCCAGCAGCTGCTCCTTCGTGTACAGGTACTGCTCTTTGGGCAGGTACTGCGCGTAGCCCAGACCCTTCCCTCTGGGGATGATGGACACCTGTGCAGGTCACAACACAAACTGATGAGTCTGCACCAGCCCCCATTCAAATTTCACTCAATTGTGCAGCTACAGCACCGCGGCGATCGAGTCACCTTCAGCAGCGGATCGGCATGCTCCAGGAACCATCCGGCTACGGCGTGCCCGGCCTCATGATACGCCACCGTCTTCTTCTCCTCGGGCTGCAGGACCTGAGTCTTTTTCTCCAGGCCTTCAGACGGGAAGAGACGCTGTATGAAATCACCCTGCAGCCAACGCCACGCTCCAACATTCGAACTCTCGCACTCACCTCCGATGACCCTCTCGATGGCCTGCTCGAAGTGCTTCTGGCTGATAGCGTCTGAAAGGTGGCGAGCGGCAATCAGAGCCGCCTCGTTACAAATGTTGGCGATGTCGGCACCTGATTGGAGGAGAGCGGGGAGGACAAAGGTGTGTCTTGGACCAAGCAGGTGCACAAAGTCTGAAACGACATTCAGCAGCGCTTACCTGAAAATCCAGGTGTGAGGGCGGCCATCTTCCTGGCCAGAGAGTCTTTGTCCATGTCAGGCTCGAGCTTCAGAGGCCGCAGGTGGACTTTAAAGATGGACGCCCGACCTTTGATGTCAGGAGGGCCTTAGAGGAGAAGGATATCACCTGATTGTGACCTCACACGAGCTCATATGGAAGATGTACACGGCTCGCCTGGCGCTCTGACTCACCGATGTAGATCTGCCTGTCGAAGCGGCCGGGTCTCATCAGCGCCGGGTCCAGGATGTCGGGTCTGTTGGTTCCCGCCAGGACGACCACGTTGGTGGCGGTGTTGAAGCCTGCGGCGCAGAAAGCAGTGAGCTATCGCCATGTCTTCATCATTACAAAGCTGAGTTTAGCTCCACCCACCGTCCATCTCTACCAGCAGCTGGTTCAGCGTGTTCTCCTGCTCACTCTGACCGCCAAAGTTGCCCCGCCCCCTTTTGCGCCCCACAGCGTCGATCTCGTCAATGAAGAGGATGCAGGGGGCGTTCTTCCTCGCCATGACGAAGAGATCTCTCACCTGGGAAGGAAATGACATCAGCTCCAATGCCAGACTCCTCCCCCAACAGAGCCACGTGATTTTGAACACGTTGGCAAACAGGAAGTGAGGTAACCACAGTTAGTAAAACACACTCACCCTGGCGGGGCCGACGCCCACAAACATCTCCAGGAACTCGGAGCCGTTGACGGTGATGAAGGGCACGTTTGCCTCGCCCGCCGTTGCTTTGGCGAGAAGCGTTTTTCCAGTGCCAGGAGGACCGGTCAAGATGGCGCCCTGCTCACAGACATCAACATAAACGCCATCAGTGGTGACCCTACAGGCCCCGCCCACACCTCACAGTTTTATCTTTGGCTGAATGGTGGCACTGACCATCTGACCTGTGTCATAACCCCGCCCCCTTCGACTCTCACCTTGGGGATCTTGGCGCCGAGGTCCTGGTACTGTTTGGGGTTCTTCAGGAAGTTCACGAACTCCATGATCTCCAGCTTGGCCTCCTCGCAGCCCGCCACGTCTTTGAACTTCACGTCGATTTCGTCTTTCAGAATCTTCGCCGTTGTCTCGCTGACGCTGAACAGCCCGCCCATCCCCCGGCCAGGACGTCCCGCCCCTGCCGGTCCTCGCCGCAGCATGAAGAGTAGGAAGCCAATGATGAGCACGGTGGGGAGCATGCTCAGTAGGAACGTGCTGGAAGAGGGAGACAGGCGTGGTTAGAGGTGTAGGCCTGAGGTGGAGCTGAGGCCGGAGGTCGTGCTCGTACCCGTCGCTCTCGGTGGAGTAGACCACGGGCAGCCTGTTCTCGCCCTCGATGCCGAGCTCGTACTGCGCCGTCTCCAGGTTCCTCTCAAACGTGTCCACGCTGCCGATGTTGAACCAGACGTACTGCTGCGAGACACACACGAGAACCCGCTCAGAACCGAGCGCGGCGCCTAGAACGCTGCTCTGCAGACAGAAACACACTCACCCCGTCCGCCGGCGTCTTCCCCGCAGAGAAAACCACCTTCACGTAGCGCTTGTTCACCACCTCCAACCGATCCACCTGCCGAAGATGCACAGCAGCGGTCAGCTTCCTGTTTGTACATCATCAGGTCCAAACGTTTTAAACTTGGTTTGAGGAACCACTGTAACCAGCTTTGACCTGATTGGTTTTTCATGTCTGCGTGACAGAGTTCATTCAGGAAGTGGAGTTACGGGACAGTCACACCAGCGCCCCCTGGTGTTCCTGCCCCATTACTCCATGGGAACGTGCAACTATTCAAAAAATGGCTGCATTTCACCTGCCGCAGAGACACGACCACTTTACTTTCAGAGCGTCTGACGACATCATCGTGAACTAAGAGGCCCAGCGGCCGTCCTCACCACGCCTTTGGACAGGTAGTTGTTGACAAAGTCTTTCCAGGTGACCTCGCGTCCTCCGTCCCTCAGGAAGAAGTAGTAAGTGACGGTGGTCCAGAACGCCACCCCGCTCAGGAAGTACATCCGGAATTCCCTATCGTCCCAGGGCACCTCCCCCTGAAACAGACAACAGCTGAGACCAGAGCTCACTTACACCTGGACAGGTAAGAGGTGACAGGAGGAGAGAATGACCTTCTGCAGACGGCTGTACCAGTGTGACTCATCCTTACGACCTCCTCGCTTTCCCCCGCCGCTGCTGCCACCTGCTCCCCCCCCTCCTCCCGTTGACCTCCCCGATGCTCTCTGTGAGTTAGCGGGTTTGGATTCTGAGAAAAATAAAAATAAAAATCTGGGACTCAAACAGCAACAAACATCAAAACATCCACCTGACGGAGCGTCGGGTGAACAAGAACAGAGAGACATTCAGCAGGCAGACACCATCTCTACTTTTAAGATTCAAACTTTCCTTTTTGCTAAAGCATATAGTTAGGGTTACAGTAAAGGGCAGTAGAGGTCAGTCGAGGTCAGCAGAGAGCAGTAGAGGTCAGTAGATTTCAGTAGAGGTCAGTAAAGAGCAGGAGAGGTCAGTAGAGAGCAGTAGAGGTCAGTAAAGAGCAGTAGAGGTCAGTAGATTTCAGTAGAGGTCAGAGGTCAGTAGATTTCAGTAGAGGTCAGTAGATTTCAGTAGAGGTCAGGGGTCAGTAGAGAGCAGCAGAGGTCAGTAAAGAGCAGGAGAGGTCAGTAGAGAGCAGGAGAGGTCAGTAGAGAGCAGTAGAGGTCAGTAGATTTCAGTAGAAGTCAGGGGTCAGTAGAGAGCAGCAGAGGTCAGTAAAGAGCAGGAGAGGTCAGTAAAGAGCAGTAGAGGTCAGTAGAGAGCAGTAGAGGTCAGTAGAGAGCAGTAGAGAGCAGTAGAGGTCAGAGGTCAGTAGAGAGCCGTAGAGGTCAGTAGATTTCAGTAGAGGTCAGGGGTCAGTAGAGAGCAGTAGAGGTCAGTAGAGAGCAGTAGAGGTCAGAGGTCAGTAGAGAGCAGTAGAGGTCAGTAGAGGTCAGTAAAGAGCAGTAGAGAGCAGTAGAGGTCAGTAGATTTCAGTAGAGGTCAGGGGTCAGTAGAGAGCAGCAGAGGTCAGTAAAGAGCAGGAGAGGTCAGAGGTCAGTAGAGAGCAGTAGAGGTCAGTAGAGAGCAGTAGAGGTCAGTAAAGAGCAGTAGAGAGCAGTAGAGGTCAGTAGATTTCAGTAGAGGTCAGGGGTCAGTAGAGAGCAGCAGAGGTCAGTAAAGAGCAGGAGAGGTCAGTAAAGAGCAGTAGAGGTCAGTAGAGAGCAGGAGAGGTCAGTAGAGAGCAGTAGAGAGCAGGAGAGGTCAGTAGATTTCAGTAGAGGTCAGAGGTCAGTAGAGAGCAGTAGAGGTCAGTAGATTTCAGTAGAGGTCAGGGGTCAGTAGAGAGCAGAGGTCAGTAGAGAGCAGTAGAGGTCAGTAGAGAGCAGTAGAGGTCAGGGGTCAGTAGAGAGCAGAGGTCAGTAGAGAGCAGTAGAGGTCAGTAAAGAGCAGTAGAGGTCAGTAGAGAGCATTAAAGGTCAGTAGATTTCAGGTTTCTACCTTTGGCTGCAGCTTCAGCTTCGGAGTGTTTCTGCGTTTTCTGACTGTCTGGAAAATATTTCTCGAAACCTGAAGAAAGAAAGCAGATTGTACAGGAAGTGACATCACACACAGATGAGGGCATCACAGCTGATCTACCAGAGCCATTCCACTTCCTATTAAACTCAGCAGGGGGCGCTATAGAAACAGCTCAGTGATCACAACACCCCCGTAGAACAGGAAGGCCACACGAGGGCGGGTCTAAATTTGATTAGCCGGTACCTTTTGGAGGTTTAGAGCTCAGCCTCCTGTAGGCTCCCAGCAGGTCACTCAACAGGCTCCGCCCACTCTGCACCTGTGCTGTGGTTGAAGATGTTACCTGAGTGAACAGACAGGTCAGCAGATCAGAGTACATAGTGCTGAAGGCGCTGACATCATGGTTCGATCAGTCTGCCTGAAGTTTAACAGGAAGTTTGCAACCCCTTCTCTTCTGTATGTGGCGGCGTGGCGGTCTAACCTGCGTCACGTTTCACCAGTTTCAGGTAAAACAGCCTCAAACTGACACACCTGAGTTCACCTTTGTTTCTTTGGTGGACTCCAGGATGTTAATACATTCTGTTGGCTAACCTGACAAACATTTCCCGCTGCTTCTTTGCTGAGTGATGACCTCACAGCGAGCAGCATCTTTGACTACGCAGAGCTTTGCATGGAGGAAGAGAAGACTTCCTGTCAGCTGATTTTAATGACTGTTCAGAGAACATTACTTTGAAACACATCAAAAACACTCATCCTGCTTCAGGCTGCTGTTCCCAGGTATGACTCCATAAACAGCAGCTTCTGTAGCGACGAATCGGAGTGCCAAGCAGCTCCATTGGCTGCCTGTACACAACACAGGAAGTTAAAGCCAACACCTAATGAACGCCATCATAATCAGGTCTCCTGAGACACTACAGGTGTAGTAACCATGGTGACTGTGATGGAGCCCAAAGCTCTTTGGAGGCAGCTGATACTCCTCAGCTCAGAGTGTTCGTAGTCACCGCTTACATTGTTATGCGAATATTCACACAGTCACCTGATTGGTTAGTTGTGTGAGTCTGAGTTGCCGTAGGCGTTTTCTCAGTCTATGTCTCAGGCGGTTGTACCTGTGCAGGTGTTCTGCCTCGACTACTGTCCGCTTACAAAGATCCGAGGGATCCAGGACTATTCCCCATTGGTCAGGGGTTACTGATGTCATATCCTCTAACTTCTCCAGCATCAGTTACCATGGAGATGAAGAGATAAGAAGTGAACCGCCACTTTAACGCAGGTGTACATTGTACACCTGTCTGTAGCTGGTATCAGTGCACTTCCTGTTTGTTTATGGTAAGCTTGCAGCCAGCTGCCCCTGCGGGTCCCGCGGCCTTCGCGCAGCCTCAGCCCAGAGTTCGGCCTCCCGCTGGCTCTGGGCTCCGGACTGCGGGATTAGCCTCTTAGCATGTTAGCCCCGTCGTGCACCTACCAGCCTGGCCGGAGCTCCGGAGGGCGGCAGCAGGCGGAAAAGGCCGCGGCAGCCCGCCGACAGCCGCAGGTAGCGGTGAGCCATCCTTCGGCTCTCTCACGCTGATGCGAGCCGAGCTAAACGCGTTTCAAGTTCACCCCAGTTGCTCCGTGACAGCAACGCGCCGACATGTTTACCTGCAGCTCTTCTTCGTCTACTACCTTGTTGCTGACTCCGCCCTCTGGCGCCCCCTGCGGCCGCTAAGGAGCCGCAAACAACCTTTTAGAAGAAGCATAGAGAAGGATCTCCACAACAACTATGCAGGGTTCAATATTTTCTGCATTTTTCCGTGCGCAAATATATTTTTATGGCTTAAAAACAAACAAAAAGATCATGAAACAGCTCCCAGTTAAACAAACTGTAACACAACATTTTTTTTCAGCTATTTATTAATACGTAACTTTTATGTATATATATATGCCTTTATATATTGTGCTATTCGTAGTTAGTGTATTGTCTGTCTCTGTTAATGTTTGTTTATAATGGAGCATTGTAACGAAAAATAATTTCCCCTAGGGATCAATAAGTATTCTGATTCTGAACACACACAGACACTCACACACGAGTCAAACCCTGTTAAACATGCTGATGAGTTAGTGTCAGATTCCTAATCAGAAACTCTTTTATTTCAAGCTTTCCAGTGTGACTGAACATTAATCATAAACTGCTGCTCCCTTCATGCTCACATTTCTGCTCAGGGCTGCAGATCAAAAGACACCGAACTGAAACTCAAACACATGAATCCAGGCAGGAGCGCTGACCTCTGACCTCTAAGTGATCCGGCTACACAAGGGGGATCACTTTTAAAGGTCGCTTATTACTGGGCACACGGACTACGCCCTACAGAAATAGATTATTAACATGCAATAAACGTCTTCAGCTGATGCGGTTACAACATGAATATATTTAAAAACAATAAAATCACACAGAGCCGCTCCCGGCTACAGCCGCCTGGGGGCGCTGTCGGCCTCTCCTCCAGGTGCATGCCGGGTAGAGCAGGATGGCGTCCCCGTCTGTGAGGAGGATCGGAGCGGCTGACCGCGGACTGTCTCCCCGCTGATCCCGCACTCTCTGTGGCCTCAGGACCTTCAGGAGCGTAGCTGCGGCCTTTCTGAGCCATGAGGTAAACTCTCCCGCTCTGTCACGCGCTCATCGGTTGGGGAGCGCGCGCCGTGACCTGCGTACAACCCGGCGAGTCCCCCGCTTCCCGGCGGGCTAACAGCGGCTAGTAGAAGGTAGCATGCTAACAGCCCTGCAGACGGAAGCCACAGTATCTTAGCTTAGCTTAGCTTAACTTAGTTTATACCTAGCCTGCTCTCCCCGGATTGGTAAGCAGCAGCTGCAGGTTTGATGAACTGATGCTATCCGCCGCTAGCTCCGGCTTTCAGCGGGGTCAGCCGGCTAGCTTTGCCAGCTGTCCGGCAGCCTGCTGGCGCACAGCCCGAGGAGCCTACTTTCCATCTCTGAAGGCTATTTAAAGCATGACATCATATTTTTATGACGTAGCGAGTGACGTTGTTGTGACCCCATGGGCACTTTAGCAGATTTGGGGTTAAAGGACAATGCTGGATGTTAAATGCTAATGTTAGCAAGTGGGCCTGACTTCAGGTGACAGGAGGACAGCTAGGGGGCGTGGTCTGCGAGCAGCTCATTGACTGTCAGGTGATCGGGGGAGGGTTCACTAGGTGCCCCTGCTGGGCAGGTTCAGGGTCTCTCATGCTCAGTTCATTTTTGGTGTTTGTTCTGCAGGTGTGGGTGTGATGAGAGCACCTAGTGGTAATCAGTTAGCGTGTTCACTCAGACGTTATCTGGACAGGTGAGTGTTACTGTAGGACAGTAACACGATTTTCACATCAGGTCTGCATGCCAACAAATACACAATATACTAAATGGTTGTGTGGTCCTGTGTGTGTGAGAGAGAGAGGGAGTGAAAAGATGCCACCTGGTGGTGACAGTCAGCAGCTACAAGCTCACCATTTCCTCAGCTTAGATCTGAAAGACGCCAAATGTGGTTTCAAACCGGCGGTTTGTGCACGTTCACACACACGTGACAGGTGTGCCCCGTCATGCTCACACACACACCGGTAACCCTGGGTCTCCTGACAAGAGCTGGGTGGTTTATTGGCTTTAACACGCTGGAAATGGATAGCATGTACGACTGCTGAACGTTCGGGTGACAAGTGAGCTGGAAGAGTACAGTGCAGTGGGGCGGGGCATAGAGCAGTTGTCAGACAGGAAGAGACTCTCTTTGTTCATGCAGCTTCACCTATGATGCAACTTTAGGGTTGGACCTGCCTGATGCGGGGAGGGGCCTTGTTAGGACAGAATGTGCATTTTTAGGATCTGTCAGAATTTGCTCCGCCCATCAGGCGCGACCTGCTGCTTATTTGTACCTGTGTGTCTCTGCAGGTGCGCTGCGCCGATGTCTGCAGGCGGTCTGGCTGTTGGACTATGCTGCGTTTGTCCACTGGGTGGCGCCTCCTGAGCCGAGCTCGCCACCTCCCTCCCTGCCTCCCCCGCCCTGCTGCTCAGTCTGTCGCCATGTATGCCGCCCGCCTGTATGGCACTGCGGGGGGAGGAGGAGGGGGTGGTGGAGGGGGCGGGGTAAAACAGGGGCGGAGGCCAGGACTATCTGTGCTCGAGGTGCCTCACCCCCATGCAGCCCCACCTCCCCCTGCCTTCCCATTGTACCAGGGTCGCCCCGACGCCCACCGAGGAGCACAATTCCACTACCACCCGCAGCCCCATCACCTGGCTGCACCCCCGCTGCCCCCCCATTTCCAGCACCACGGCGCCTTCCACGCATACGGGGGTGGCGGGCCCGCAGGAGGCGCTGCCAATAGCAAGAAGAAGACGTGGAACTTCATCCACGAGAAGATGAGCTACGACACGTTCTTCACCATGAAGCGGCTGATCGAGCGCTCACGGCGGCCCGACGAGGTGCTGCGCTGGGTCACCCAGAACCCCGCTAAGATCTCCCACAACCACTACCCCGTCGCCCTGCAGAAGATCGGACAGCTGCTGCAGGCCACGCCCCCCGTCCGCGCCAGCAGCAGTGAGACCGACAGCGAGGCCTCCGGAGTGGAGGGCGATGCCCGACAGATCCTGGAGCATCAGGACTTCCGGACGCTCTGCAACGCCATCGTCAGCGACTGCGCCAAGTTCGACAACTTCAGCATCGTGAACTGCTTGTACGCCGTCGCCGCGCTCGGTGAGTCGCTGCGTGACGCTCAGACACACGCCCGCTATCACCCGCAGCGACGCCACTCACCTTTATCTGACCCCTCACAGGTCTGCCCAGCGACTCTGAGGTGGTGCAGGTTCTGGAGGTGGAGTCTCAGGCCCGGCTGAACCAGTTCAACCAGAAGGACGTGTCGATGGTGTTCAGCTCCAGCATGAAGCTCCACCCGGGCAGCCAGCACCCGCTCACGGAGGCCTGCCTGGCCGGCCTAGAGAAAAACCTGGAGCGAGAGCGCCACCCGCAGACGCTCTTCCTGCTGCTCTCCTACTACAGGCTCAAATGGCGGTCAATGCAACCGCAGGAAGCCGCCGGCGCTAACAACGGCACGCCTAACCCTGAACAGCTGGTCGCCAACAGGTGAGAACGCGCATTACCTGGGTTGTTGTTTCTGGTACCCGTGCTGAGGTTTGCGATGTTGGCGCCGTGGCAGCGGTTAACTGCACGTGTGCGTCTGTCCTCAGGAAGATCCTGCGTCTGGTCAAACACACGCTGGCGAGTGTGAGCGGCGTTCGAGACCAGGAGATGGCGCTGCTGGACGAGATGCTGGCAGCGTGCGCCCGTGAGGCGAGTAACAAGAGTCTGGAGCTGATCTTCAGCTCTCACCTGTTCTACCAGAACAGACAGGAGAGGTTCATCAGCAGCCTGGCAGGTGGGTCGCTTCACCCTCATCCCTCGCCATCGAACACGTGGCCATTGCTGTCTCAGCTGTTCAGGTGACTCCGCCTCTGCTGACTCACCTTAACTAGTAACATGTTTCTCTCCAACAGAGGAGTTACCAAAGAAGGTGGACAGCATCACGCCCTACACGATGGCGCTGATCGCCAAATACATCGCCCGCCATCGGCTGAGAGAAACCCGCCTGCTCGACACCATCGCCGAATTTCTGGTGAAGAAGGCGGAATATCTGGACAGTAAGGTGAGGCCGGTCTGGTGGTCACGTGACCTTGAGAGCGGCGCACAGGACTGCAGGTGTGTTTGTGTGTGTCCTCAGGTGATCCAGAAGCTCGTGTTCCCGTTCAGCCGGATGAGCTACCGTCCTTCCAATGAGCAGCAGTTCTTCTCCCGGCTGGAAGAGGTGGTGGAGCTGAAGGCGCTCAGCTCGCCGCTCGCCACGGTCAACATCCTCATGTCCCTGTTCCAGCTCGGACATTTCCCCGGCCTGGTCCTCCACCGGGTCTTCTCCTCCGCCTTTATCAGCAACGTCACCAGTGAGTACGGCCAACATGAACCCAACTTTCCAACTGACCGGTCGGGATGGGAATATTTAAAAAGTTATTACTCAGATAACACTTTTCCTAAAAGTAATGCAGCATGTTACTTAGTTAGTTCCAGGATAACGGCGTTCGTTATCCTACTCGTTACGTTACTTTGATGTTTCTCTGTAAAATGATCTGAAACACACCATCATCATCCTTATTTAACAACGTAAACCTGAGGCTACACAAACAACACAAACTCTATCCTGCTGAGGACACCCGCACAAAAAGAGGCTTTAAAACGGTTGTCATGGTGATTCTACTGTAGAAACATGAACAGGTAAAGGCTGCAGCCTGACTGCTGAAGTTCAGGCTCTGGCTGCTGGGATGGAGTCTGCATACACTCAGCTTTAACGTCACTCTGAGTTAGCATGCTGTCCGACTAGCTTAGCGTTAGCATGCTGTCCGACTAGCTTAGCGTTAGCATGCTGTATACATGAAAACTTGATGATTTTTAAGTTTTGTTTTTTCTGTTGTTATTTCAATTATATTTGCATGTTCGAAATAAAAAATTATATCTATCTAAAATCAGCTGATTGTAGTGAGAGTGCAAGAACCAATAGGCAGGAGGACTAATGAGTCCAAGGACCTGGACTACTGGTCGATTCCCTATCGACTGGTTACACCGTCCACTGTGACTGGTTTGCGACTCATAATATTGATCCTGTTCTAGCCATTGACTGATTACCAGTACCAGGTTAGCCAGTGTGACCAGTGTGCTGCTTTCCCCGCAGACAGCCCCTATGCTCTCATCGTCAGGCGATACTTGTCTCTGTTGGACGCCGCTGTCGAGCTGGAGTACCGCGACTACACAGGGCCGCGACTGCAGGACGCACACAAGGTTCTGATGTTTGACCACGCCCTCACGGCTGACGAGGTCAACCGCAAGTACAGGTAACACCTGCACACTGACCCTCTTGGTTGGTGTAAACAGAGTCTGTTAGCGTCCACCTCACCAGGCCGAGGTCAGTTCAGCTCAAAATCATCAGGATTAGAAAGCACCGACAGGTGTGCTCAACACCAAAGCGACCAGAATACCAGACAGCAGCTGAGCTCTGATTGGTCTGTTCTCTGTCAGTTATAAAGGTCTGGTGGCTGAGGCTCTGCGGCAGCTGGTTGGAGAACATAACTACAAACAGGATGAGGTCCTCCCCCCGGGATACTACACAGGTGGGACACACCTGCGCACACAACCTCTCACCTGGATATTTGGAGCTCCAACGATTTTAAAACATATGGGGGGGGCTGGCTCAGCTGAAAAACATGGCGATCATCGTGCAGTGTTTGGCTGGTTGGTTTGGTTCGGCCTGGCTTCACTCATGCTCCACCCACATGTGTTCTGCTTGATCAGCCAATTACAGAGCTACTTCCTTTCAAAGTAACTGAGATGCTCCTCCCGTATTTCTGATGCTGTTGGCAAAAGTTAAAATGTTTCATTAGACGCCGCTGACCTTCAGCTGTGGTCTACTTCCTGTTGCTTAAACAGAAAGTTACATTTTGGACAAGCAGCCTTCACATGCGTACGTAGTTCAAAGGTCAAACGCATGTGTGTGTGTGTGTGTGTGTGTGTTAGGAGCTGGGTCACAGAGGGGCGGAGCCGTCAGCTGCCCCTGCATGTTACTGTTGTGTTGCTACCTGTAATGTGATTACTCTTCTCTCCAGACTTCCTGTTGTGGATGGACACTTCCGGGCGGGTTCTTCCCATCCGCACTGGAGCCGGCCTCTCTCTGACTGTCGTTCCTCCGTCCTGTGTTGTTGTGGCGTCTAAGCCTGCTGATGCAGCGGTTGCCGCAGTTACCTCTGACTTCCAGAAGTTCTCTCCGTTCGTGGCGATGGAGGAGGGCGCCGAGCACTCGTGTCAGGTTGGTGAGGGGATGGTCGGGGCAATGGAGCCGCGGGCCTTCCTGCCCCATCACATCCGCGGCACGCCGGGCACCGTGCCCCACCCGGGCCACCCACAGGCGGGGACCAATGGCAGCACGGTGAACTACGGGCCGTACTACGTCCCGGCGGGGGAGTACTACTCAAGCCTGGCCAAAGAGCACTCGCTGGAGAGTCAGGATAGCTCCACCCTCAGCAGCCCGCCCTCGGACGGCCTGGCTCCGCCCACCACCCAGCCGCCCGCGGGGGCCAGTGCCCCGGACTCTCTGTTCCAGTTTTCCATTGGGAAGATCCTGGAAGACGAGGGTGGCACGGGAGCCCCGAGGCCGGACCACGAGCTTGGGGGATTCTACAAAGGAGTGACGTACGCCGAGGGGGCTGACAGACCGCCCCTGTCGCCACCGCCGCTCCACCCCCCTGAGCAGCCAGACCCCGACGGCCTCCCCGCAGACCAGAGGCAGATCCGGAGGTAAGTCAAACTCCGAGCCTGTGCAGAATTAGTAGCGCCTGCCGCCACTAACGCCACCCTGCTGTGCTCTCTGCAGGGTCATCATGTCCGTCAATGATAAGTGGCACTACTGCCACAACTCTGAGGTCCTGGTGGGCTCCCGTGCCATGAGAGACCGCCACCTGAGGTTGCTGGGATATGTCATCCTGCAGGTGAGTCGGTTTTGCCATCAAGCAGTGATGTTAAAGAAACAATTACAGAGAGAAAAGATATAGGCTCCAACACCTGACGACGTTAATGCTATTGTCCACTGACTGTTGATTAGCCACATTTAGCACCTTTCAACTGCTGACTGAAGGAGATCAGAGCTGAAGTATCAGTGCCTGTTTTATCCGGACACACGAAGTTCTGTCACAGCAGTGTTTGGCTCCAGAATGATCGATCAAACATACCAACGCCGTCACTGAAGCCCGCCGCCGGTCTGCTGTCAGTCTGTCTGAGATTAGCCTGTCAGTCTGATATCGGTCTGCCGTGGGTCTGATTATATGGAGTCCAGTTTTTGCTGCTCTTGACCAAAAGGTTTCTCACGTGTGGGACTAATGAAGCTGTGTCTTGTCTTAGTTGGCTTCCTGCTCTGTGGGAAATAACGCGGACAAGTTTGCGCTGCAATGGTTTATAATCAGAAATGATCTGCAAACGTTCGATAAGTCTCTGAGACTGTGCACAGAGCGGCTGCCTGCCATCAGGCTGTTTGCATTTGCCCGTGACTCAGTGTGGATACGTCACCACACACAGTATCACGGTGTGCTGTGATTCTGTCCACTTTACCTGATGACAGTCCCCCATGGCTTCCCCGAACCAAAGTCCTGATAAAGAACCTGCTCACACTGAAACAACCGCGTGAGTCAACTGCTGCAATAAAGAAGAAAACATGTGGGCGGGTCTGTTGTGCCCCAGTCGTGCGTTTGGGCACCACTGTAAACGACGCACGACAGACCTGCCACGTCTTCAGTACGCTTCTTTATTGCAGCTGTCGATTTGCGCGCGGCTGCAGCGTTTCAGCTACAGCCTAAACACATCAACCACAGGACCCAGTTTATTCTGTTTTAAGCCGGCGAAGCGTGAGTGGGGATGCTGCTCAGGTGTGTCCGCCTCAGCCGCGCCGCTGACCACACCCCGCCGCAGCCAATAAGACTGAACAGTATTAAACTAAATGATATATTTTCCATCTCTGTTCACAAGTTTCTGGATTTCAAATTCACGTTTGTTTAACTTGTTGCTCGTTTGAAGACGTGCTGCAGACGAGTGAAGCAGCGCGGTGACAAACGTTACAAACAGCTGTTTAAAACAAAAATGACTGAAGGATTCATTGTGAACGACTTTATGTAAATAAAGCTGCAGCTCGGCCTTTGTGTCGTCGTTTTGTTTAGATGGGGGCGTTACCTATAGCTCTGCAGCTAACCAGCACGTAGCAGCTGGTCCAGCTTCAGTAACCACGCAAACCTCACGGCTCACTCGTGTCCAAAGAGACAGACCAGCTGACCGTTTGGACGCCATCAATCCCTCAGTCAAAGCGGGCTCATCTAGCTGGCTAACGCCATTAAACTTCAGAAGCTTCATTTGGCCCTGCCCACTGCCGCCAAATAACATCAGGCCAGATAGTTTGAGCTGCTGTGATTGGTTGGTTTAAACTTCTGGTTTCCTCTGAGATAAAACGTCTGTTTTTGTAAATGTGATAGGGTTTAACGCTTGTTCCGTAAGCTCCTCCCATCACGGTCATGTGATGTGCTGTTTCCTGTCTCTTCAGCTGCCGTACCACGAGCTGGAGAAGCTGAATGGCATCGAGGAGGTGAAGCAGTACCTGCACAAGAAGCTGCTGGACGTCACGCTATGACGTCCTGACAGAGCGTGCGTCCTGTCTGATGTCAGAGGTCATGGTTACCTGGTGACGTCCCGTTGGAGCTGCACAAGAAGGAGTTCCAACCAAACTGTTCATTTTTCATAGCGTTTAAGAACTGATTCCTTATCAATAAACAGGTCAGTTAATCAATACAAACACCATCAGATCGATTATTGATCAGCTGACAGGATGCTGCTGTTTTCTGGGCAGTCTCTAACACAGGCGCGTCTCACCTGGGGGGGGCATCTGTGATCATGTGACTATCAGCACTGAGGACAATGGGACTGTTGTTCTGAGACCTCATTGGTCGCCCTGCGGATGATCTCACTCGTTTTTTTTCCTGGATGGGGAGGGCAGTCCCTTTTATAAGGTGTGGCAACTATGGCAACAGTGATGCATGTGTGGGACTGTTTTATAAGTGGGGGGTGGGGGTCACAGAGCAGGGGATGATGGGAACTGTAGTGTGCCAAAGGTCTGAAGGACAGTGCTTAGTGTTTGGGTCAAAGGTCAGATTATTTATTTGTGTGTGAGGTGATTGACAGATGTTTGTTTATATTCTATAAATCTATTAAAGCTGAGATGAACGCAAACTGTGTCCTCACTGACTGACGGGGTCAAAGGTCATCATGTGGTCACATGACAAAACGACACCAGAGATGAGAAAAAAGTGCATTTATTAATAATTTGAGGTGGGCGGCTGAACCCTGAACTGCTGCTCATTGCGCCCCCACCTGCCAAACTGTACAAACCCCGCCCCCTGCCCTGCCTTCACCATTTTGTGAAAAGGACACTTGAGAGCCCACCTGAGCTTTGCTCCGCCCATCTGCTAAAAACCAACACACACTCGATAAAAAACAAACACGAGTAACAAAAGGCTCCGCCCTCTTCAGAGGAAGGCGGGAGGGGCCGGTGCCGCATAACATCCTCTCATTGGTCTGCCAGGATGATTGGTCTGTGAGGAGGTGTGGCCTGCACAGCCTGTCCTCTCCAATGAGGAGGAAAGGGTGGAGCTAGTCTGTGTCGGAGTCACTGGATTCCTCAGAGGAGCTCTGGTCTTCATCGTCCTCGTCTTCCTCATCGTCGTTCTGAGAAAGAACAGGAAGTGGTCACAAAACAGGAAGTTCTATATCCTGCAACACATGAAGGGACGGACGGATGAAAAGGGCCCCGCCCACAAGGTCATTTATCAATATTTATATAAAAATGTACTTTCAAATAAAACAGGATATTGTCTCTGCTGGACTGGTGATGAACACCGTGGTCAGTCAGCCTTCACTCGTGTCTCCATGAACACGTGACTGACCTCATCGTCATCGCTGTCTGTGCTTCCTGACGTCTCGTCGTCTTCGTCAGAGTCCGATGACTCGCTCTTCTCCTCTTCCTCATCCGAGTCAGACATGTCCTGCTGGGATATGGACAGACCCTGTTCACCACCACAAACGGCACATGAAATTTAGCCCGGCCCCCAGCCTTTCTGACTAAGTAGCTGTCATTACCTTGGCTCGGTACGCCATCGCCCTCTTGCTCACCGCCACTCCGGGTGTCGCAGCTCTTGAGCTTCCCGCCTTCCCCTTCGCAGTCACGCGGACTTTAGCTGCGGGGCTGCTGCGAACTTTGGCGGTGCTGCGACGTTTCTAAACAAACAAACAAAGGTTAGCGCTGTAACGCACGGACAGGTGAGGCGGCGTGAGAGACTCACCGAAGACGAGATCTCCTTGTAGACGGCGCGGTCCTGAGGAGACAGAGACTGAGAAGGGAAACAGCATGTTAACGACCAGCAGGGGGCGACAAACCTTTTACTAATATTTCATTCATTTGTCAGCGGAGGCGGAGTCATCGTGCCTCACCTTGACCCAGGCCTCCAGCTCTGCCTTGTACTCCACCTGCTGCTCCTCTACCAGCTTCTTGTACTTGTCCTTCTGGCTCTGGCTCAGCTTCTGCCAGCGTTTCCCGATCTCCACCATCCGCTCCTTCAGGCTGAAGTGGTTCAGCTCGCCATTGGTCAGCAGCTCCTGGGAGAACATCTGGTAGCCGCTCCTATTGGACAGAGACAGCAGTGCACAGAGCGAGGCGACCGTGACAACGCGGCTGACCGCCAATGTTTCAATAAAGGTTTTTGAATCGGGGGCACAGACTCACACTGGAGGCTTCTTCGGCTCGCCGTCAAACTTGGGCTTCCGCTGACCCCCCGCTGGAGTCCTCATCTCCAACAGCTCCCTCTGCAGGACACCCACAGTCAGTACTAGAGATGGACCGATCCGATATTACGTATCGGTATCGGTTAGATACTGACGTAAATTACTGGATCGGATATCGGAGAGAAATAAAAAATGTAATCGACCCATTAAATATCACAAAAGCACCTCACAAAACTTGCGACACGGAGTAACTCGGCTCATAACTGTAGCACGTCAGAGCAGTGTGCATCACATGATAGAGCGGCTGTGTGTATTTGTAGCCTCGCTACCAAACCAGCATTTCATCTCTGAGGAAGTGATCCCGAGAGAAGTAAAGCAAGTGTGCAAGTTCATCTCTGAATGTTTGTAAAGCATTCCAGCGTTACGTTTAACAGCCGATATATGGAGCGACTGCCTCTTGTTTGTTTTTGGCCCACTTTGAGCCAGAAAGAGGAAACCAGCGGCTGAACAACAGCAGCAGGTTTAAGCTTGATCAGCTATTGTTAGAATGTATTTATTATTACTTTCTACTCGAGGATCTTTTTCTACAGCTGACGTAACTGTGCAGGGGCGGATCTAGCAAAGTTTAGCCAGGGGGGCCGATAGGGCATTAACAGGGAAAAGGGGGCACAAAGACATACTTTTCTTTCTTGTTCTCATTTAAAATGTCGAGCTTTTAATAAATAATTATCTGACACCCAAAGTTTTAATCTGATGTAAAATGTATAGAAGTCCATTACTGTATATAGTAACTGTTAAGTCTAATATACCCTAGTAAGCTATAGTACTTTTTCCATCTGTGCAGTCTGCAGCTGTAACCCTAACCCTGTAGAAGAAAGATGTTGAATCTATTTAATTATTCTTGAAAAATAATTTAATTCTGTGCATTTTTTTTTTTCACACTGCATCAAATTAAAGTTGATTACGTCGATTAAGCATCATGAGGTGGAGGGTGGGGTGGGGGTTCCCTTTTTTTATTTATTTTTTTCTGGGAGTTTGCACTGTTGCTGCAGTTGCTTACTCTTTAAAACACCAGAGTAGGGAGGATGCTGCAGGTTTAAGTTTATTAGATTGATCAGTTTTGCTGAACTATGAAATGTTTTGGCTGCAGTGCATTTTTTGCATACAAGTGTAACAGAATAGCTTCAGTGTTGTTTAGTTTGTTTGTTTTTAACTTGAGTATGAACTCATACAAAATGCAGCAAGATATTAAAAAACACTATATCGGATTCATATCGGTATCGGCCGATATCCAAATTTAAGTATATCGGTATCGGACATAAAAAAGTGGTATCGTGCCATCTCTAGTCAGTACAACAAAACACAGCAGGGGGAGGAGCTAGACACAAAGAAGGGCACTAACTAGGGGAGCAAAGAGGGTGGAGCCATAACCAAACAGGAGTCATGTGAATGTAAAAGCAGCTGTTGTTGACATGCTAGCAGCTGCACTGACTGCAACTGGAAACCAGTGACAGGGAGCTAGAAGGTACAGGAGGAGGAACAGTAGTCCCAGTGGCAACGAGAGGAGGAGGGTGTAATTACCGTGGCGAGGAACCCACGGTAATTACACCAAACATCTGATTGTTGGGTTTTGATTGTAGGGCCAACCCAATCCGAAGCGCCCTGAGGAGACTGTTGTTGTCATTTGGTGCTGTATAAATAAAACTGAATTGAATTGAAGACACCGTGAGCTAACAGCTAAAGTAGCATGAACCCCCCGCGCTCCCACCCAAAATGGCCCCCTCTCTAACGCGGTACGTTAGCAGTGCGTTACTTTGTTTCTTCTTCGGATACATTTTCCTCTAAAGAAAGGGGGAGAAAAAACTTCCCGTTTGGCGGCGGATATCAGCGCCGAACCTCGTAACGTTTCTGGTCTTCTGCCGCCTTCTTGATCCACAGAATCTTCTCCTTCTTCTCCATCGAGTTCCACGCCATGTCCATCGCTGCCTGGGCCTTCCTGCGGTCACTCTGTGGGTTGTGTCACATGACACTCAGTGACGGTACGGAGAGTTTTTACCTGCCATTTACTGCACGCGCTCCTTACTCTGTATTTAGCCAGGTAGTCGCCAATCACGCTATGCTGCCACATCTCCGCTGCCGTCTTTGGTGTCTCTGGAAGCTTTGCTGCTGCCGTCTTTTTCCCGTCCCGTCTTTCTTTTGGCGGTCCAGCAGGGACCCATGGCTCAGACTCCGCCTCCCGACACCGCTCCTATTTAAAGAACACAAAAATGTGTTCAGACAGTTTCTGGTGATGTTGCAGATGGCGCCGGCTCGGCAGGTTGGTTACATCACCGTTCAGACTGAGCGCCCAATAAACAGGCAGTAAAAGAAGAGCCAGGCGCACCTTGACTGATGGAGACTTGGCTCTGTGGGGGCTTGAGGCCACGCCTGCACCCAATTTGGCCCCACCCATTTTCTCCTCAGTCATGACTCTGTCACGTTCCTCCTCTGGAAGACTCTGAGAAAGAAGCAGAGGTTACTTCCTGTTTCCTGTAGTTTAAGCAGCAGCTCTGGAGCCTCAGTGGACAGGATCAAACATGACAGCCAATCACAACGTGCCTTATTATTGTACGATCTACTGTACAAATTAAAGCGCCTCGAGGCGACTGCTGTATAAATAAAAGTGAATTGAATTGAGGACCATCTGTTGTATGAAACAAGTAGTTTTAAAAGCTAGCTAGTTAGCCAATCAGCCTGCACTGTCACAGTTAGACCCCGCCCCATCCCGTTAATTCCAACCATGAAGGTGAAAGTGTAAATACAGCCCCGCCCATCGCTGTCCTGTCTGTGGGCGTTTCCTCTCGCTCTTCAAGGCGCTCTGAGGTCTTACCTCCAGGAAGCGCTGCAGGTCGATGTCATACTGCTTCTTTTTCTGTGGAGACAAAGTTGAGGTTAGAGAGAGGTCAGAGGTCGGAGGTCAGAGCGGTGCCGTCGCTCACCTGCTCGCAGCGTTTCTGGAACATGTCCTTCTCCTTCTGCGTCATCATCTTCCACTGTTTGCTGCACAGCACCATGCGCTCCGTGCTCGGCACGTCCTTCATGTTCACCATCAGCTCAGCGCAGTACAGCGAGTACCCATTACTGCGAAACACAGGTACAACACGCAGTACAGCGAGTACCCATTACTGCGAAACACAGGTACAACACGCAGTACAGCGAGTACCCATTACTGCGAAACACAGGTACAACACGCAGTACAGTGAGTCTGGGATTGGTGGTTGCCAGGATGACGGAGTCAGGCTCCACCCCTTAGGTCCAGTCAAAGGAATTGTTCACGCTTCAGCACACGGACACACTTTTATGTTTCATGCACGGAGTCCTGACCTCCAGCACAGGACATCTGACCTCACGATGCTCTTCTGGAAGAACGGTCACAAATTCCCACAAACACTCCTAAACCTGTGGAAATCCTTCCAGAGGTGCAGCTGTTACAGCTGCAGCGGGCCGACATCATGTTACACTCACGCTCTGCCGTCAGGAGGTCAGGTGACGTTACCTGATGTCACCTGACCTCCTGACTTCTAAAACCGGTTTATCGGTTATACTGTAAATTGTGCTGAGTGAGATAATAAGACACAGAAGGCGTCACTCTGACCAACATGTAGCGTTTACACAGCTTTTGATGCGAGCCACAGAAAGTGAGCTGAGACTGATGCGCACTGTGACTAGATAACAGCTGAACCAATCAGAGAAGAGAGAGGACAGGACGCACCTGTGAGGACGCTGTGATGAACATTTCACTTATTCAAACAAACGCTCTTCCTTTGCTGCAGCTGTTCACTGTAACGGCAAACAGGAGCTTTCTTCTTCTACTACTGAGAGGGAAGCTGGAGGGAGCCGGAGTAGGCAAACAGCTGCCTGCATGGACCATCGACTACCTTACCAACAGACCACAGTATGTGAGGCTCCATGACTGTGTGTCCGAGGTGGTAATCACGGGGGCGCCACAGGGCACGGTTCACCTTTCCTGTTCAGCCTTCACATTTCAGACTTCGGACGATTGCCATCTACAGAAGTTCTCAGATGATACAGCCATCATTGGATGCATATCAGACAGGAATGATCAGGAATACAGGGGGGTCATCAGTGACTTTGTTGGCTGGTGTGAGACCAACGTACTCCAAATCAACGCCGGCAAGACAAAGGAGATGATCATAGACTTCAGGAGGAAGTCACCCCTACAACACCGGTGAACATCCGAGGGAAAGACACTGAGATAGTGGACTCTTATAAGTACCTGGGTGTTCACCTCAACAAGAAACTGGACTGGACAACAAATACAGACGTCCTGTATAAGAAGGGCCAGAGTTGACTCCACCTGCTGAGGAGACCGAGGTCCTTCGCAGTCTGCAGGACTCTGTTAAGGACGACACTGTGGTAGCATCTGCCCTTTTCTATGCAGTGGCCTGCTGGGGGAGTGGATGCACGGACAGGGACAGGAGCAGGATTGACAAACTGGTGCGGAGGTCTGGCTCCGTGCTGGGATGCCCCCTGGAGTCTGTGGAGGTGGTTGGTGAGGGGAGGATGTTAGTAAAGCTGACATCCATCATGAACAACCCACATCACCCACTGCATGAGTCTGTGAGTGGGCTGAGCAGCTCCTTTAGTCAGAGACTGAAACACAGGAAGCTGCAGGAAGGAGCGCTTTCGCAGATCATTCATCCCAACAGCAGTTAGACTATAACTCCTCAATCACGATGTCATGAGTCACTGGACACTGTGAACATCCACGGTCACCACTTCATGCATAATGGACCTTCCATGTGTACGGACATGTGCAGGTATATATGTATGTATGTGTGTGTGTGTACATGTCTATAAACAGGAATAGTAGTGGTACAATAGTTATGTCAATCTATATAGTTTATGTCTTCCATATTTCCAACCATATCCATAATCACATACTGTGTGTGCTACCATTGTATGTAGTGTATTATCTTACTTTTTTCATTGATTGTACTTATTTGTATTGTTGTATTTCCTTCATGTATCTGTACCTGAGCTGAGGTGACGCAAAAATTTCCCCGTCGTGGGATCAATAAAGTCTTATCTTATCTTACAGTAATGAAACCTTTGATCTCAGCCTGAATCATCTGAATAAAATAATAAATGTCGTCTTTTGTCAAAGCTTTAAAAATGAGAAAGTTGGACATGTGAACTTCTGAGGGACGCGACCTCTCGGCCGTAGCTGCGGCAGGGTTAGCGTGAACATGTCAGCGCAGACTCACGGGGGAGGTTTGGTCGGCCGCCCGTCGAACTTGTCTTTCAGCTGTCTCTCGGCTTTGGTGAGGACGGAGCGCACGTGATCGTCCGAGTTCACGTCTGGATGAGCTTCCAGGTACACCCTCATGCTGTCCTAAAACAGGAAGTGCAGTCGTGAGACCCGGCGGTGAGACTTTCGGTTTCAGCCCAGATCATCATCACATCGCCCACACGTCCCAGAAGCTGTTACAAACACCGGAGCTGGTGTCGGCTCGCTTCCAGGACTCGTGTCGTGATGATGGTTCAGGTGAAACGCTGAGGCCGAAGCGCCTGCTTCCCGTCTCTCTGGTACCTCGTAATCTTTTTGGAGCTCCAGCGCCTTGCTGATCCACTTCAGTCTCCTCTTGTCGGACAGCTGGGACCACTGTCTCCTCAGAGCATCCTTCAGCTCCTTTTGACTCACCTGAAACAGAAACACAGTCGTGAGGATGCAGAGACGGGTCCTGACAACGCTCCGGGCCTCGAACCGGCAGCAGGTCTACGAGCTACCGCCGTGAAACTCTCCGCAGACGCCATGACAACACGTGAAATCAGAGCACCGAGGAGCCGAAATGAAGTTTTGTATGATCACGAGCAGGACGCCTCCTGCGGGGACAAAGGAGCTGCCTACACGGCAGGCGTGATTCTGGCCCGTCTATGAACTCTGACCTTTTCTTCTTTCCATAGTTTCAGGTGGATTCGGCTCAGCTGATTGGCTGGACCACCTCTAGAAGACTCTCGGAGAACTCGTCTGTCTGAACCCTTGAGAGGAGCACGTGATGGTTTCAGCCGTCATGAGACGTTTCCATGGTGATGACTCACCTTCCTGTTGGGACCGAACCAGCCGATGCGCGCGGAGCGGCAGGACGCCGCACGTCTCTGCACCTGCCTGGCTTCATGCGCCCTTTTCTCATCATCACACAAAACTTCATTCATGGACGTGCGGGTTGGACGTGTTACCTAAGGTTGACTATATCGACCATCGCCGATGGGCGGAGCCTTTCACCGGTTGTTTTTACAACAGCGATGTGTTTATGTGCACCGGTCTGTGAAGCTAAGAGAAGCAGTCAACGCAAACAATCATAGCGCCGTTTGAACGGCGGCGACTCGTTTGCTCCGAGCTCAGAAAAGACTAACATGTGATTTCAAACGGCCACGCTGGTCTCAGTGGCTGCTTTGTCCACTCGGTGTTTATCTTTGCACACTCGACCCAAGGATGATCAAACAGTGTCTATATTCACACTGGAACTAAAGGAGGTCGAATATTCCCTCCAAACATAACGCGTGCACAATTCTGTCGCTCCGCCCATCTAAAAGTCTGTGCGTTTGGTCTGTTTCACATACGGCCCAACGACATCTCCTTTAGGAACACGTTTGCTTGTTTTACCTGCTGCGCGGTGGTTTGCGCGGAGCGGTCGAGCCCTCCGATTGGACCGGTGCAGAGCTGCTGCGGCTGCACCGGCGGCACAAAGACATGCATGTGTGTGCTGAGCGCGTACCTCAGGGTGCAGCTTCATGTAGGTCTTCTTCTCGTGGTTGTACCACAGCTGTTGGGGGGTTTTGGGTTTCTCCGGCAGGTCCGACTTCTTCCTCTCCTCGATCAGCTCGGGGTGCTCCTCCCTGCGATCAGCTGACATTAGCCATGTGTGCGCCAACACCGTGACCAACACTGCTACATGTAACAGGAAGTAGAACTCACTTGAATCGAGCCATGTTCTTCTCGAAGTCTTCTTTCTCACGCTGGAACTCTGTGATGTACTTTTGCTGCGGAAGGACAAACAAACATGTGTTTGGTTTTTCGGGACTCGAACACGGACACAACTGCGACCTCGGGTTGTGCTGCTGAGCGCACCTTCTTCTTGTCGGGCAGCTCCTTGTACTTCTTGGACAGGATCTTGGTGAGGTCCAGGTTGCTCATCTCTGGATGGATTTTGGCGTATTTGGCTCGTTTCTCCATAAAGAAGCGAAAGTATGGCGTCAGAGGCTTCTTTGGGAAATCTGGGTGAGTCTGCACACGAGAGAGGTCAAAGGTCACAGGTGAACCAGCACATGTCCCAGCAGGTTCTGGCTCCAGAAGGCCTCACCTTCAGTTTCTTGCCTTTATACGGGTTCTTCACGAACTCGATGGCGTCCACGATGAGCTCCGTCATTGTTCGGTACTTCCTGACCTGAAACACAGACTCAGGTCAGTTGAACCGTCAAAACCGAAAAGCTTTAAATCAACACAGCGATGGCTCAGAGGCGTGGTCTTTGGCCAGCGTACCTCAGACGAGACTTTCTGCCACTTCTGGCGACACATCTCGCCGGTGAAGCCGCCAAAACAAACTTTCTCCCAATCAAAGTGCGACTCGGTGGTTTTGTACTTCATGGCGTCTCCGTCAGGCAACACGGTGCGAATCCTCTCCAGCAGAGTCAGACAGTCCTCCTTACTCCAGTCATCTGAGCAGGGAGACAGCGGTCAGGGCAGGGCCGGCGAGGGCGCGTGCCCCACGGCCGAACGTCACAGAAAAACACGTTCGTACGTTTTCACAAAAATCGCCACAATGGTCGTCTGTGAGGACGAAGGTGCACACGGGTGTAACGCTGCAAACACGCAGCTTCAGGCAAACCGACAGTCTGCCCCCCGTCACATCTGAACGCTCACTGGAAGCACTTACACGCTCATTCCAAGTGTCATCAACTTCCTGTGTGGACGCTGCTTTAGCAGAGTTCCCGCGGGCCTACATGAACTGACAGGCGAGTACCTGAACACCTGACAGCGCTAACAGCAGGTCGGCTTACCTGGTTCAGTCTTGACCCTGGCGCTCTGAGCCGTGGAGACGCTGCTGCTGCCGTTCATCCTGCAGTGACCGACGGAGGAGGCTCCGCCCCTCCCTCTGAAACACAAAAT